>NC_089510.1:59921688-60249744 GCF_036850995.1 Saccopteryx leptura
AAATCTGTCCTATTACTGGTAATATTAACTTAGATCACTTAATTAAATGGTGTCTGCCAGGTGTCTCTATTGTAAATTTACTTTTTTTCTCTTTGTAATTAGTAGTTATTTTGTTAAGAGGTATTTGGAGACTACATCAATATTTTACCCACTAGCTTTGATATCCATTGATGGCTCTTATGTAGATTAATTATTGCTTTGATAGTTGCTAAATGGTGATTTTTCTAATTCTATCTTTTCTCCTACATTAATGGATTGCTGTTTACACTTATATTACTTGTCTATTTGTCTATTGAAAACCATCAGTGTATACTATTATCTTTATTCTGTGGAGACCACAGAGTTTATTCTAGTTTTATTTTTATCTATGTTGGTCACTTCCTTTCTTCAGTGAGAAAGCTGGCTCCCATTATTAGCCTCTTTATATCTAATTATTGTATCATTCTCTTCTTTTTTTTTTTTTTTTTTTTCCATTTTTCTGAAGCTGGAAACAGGGAGAGATAGTCAGACAGACTCCCGCATGCGCCCCACCGGGATCCACCCGGCACGCCCACCAGGGGCGACGCTCTGCCCACCAGGGGGCGATGCTCCGCCCATCCTGGGCGTCGCCATGTTGCGACCAGAGCCACTCTAGCGCCTGGGGCAGAGGCCACAGAGCCATCCCCAGAGCCCGGGCCATCTTTGCTCCAATGGAGCCTCGGCTGCGGGAGGGGAAGAGAGAGACAGAGAGGAAAGCACGGCGGAGGGGTGGAGAAGCAAATGGGCACTTCTCCTGTGTGCCCTGGCCGGGAATCGAACCCGGGTCCTCCGCACGCTAGGCCGACACTCTACCGCTGAGCCAACCGGCCAGGGCCCATTCTCTTCTTGATGTAACTTATCCTCCATCACTGCTGCTGCTCCCTCCCCTACTCCCCTGTAGACACCTTTTTCACTCCCCTCAGACTCCAAGATCTGGCACCAGGCCAATGCCACTTTGGAGGCCTTTTCTTCCCTCCTTGGGCTCTGACACCTTGCCCGTCAGGTTCCAACACCCACAGCAAGCTGCCGCCTCCCTCCCCACCTCACCCAGCCCTCTGTATGGGTGCTTATCTTCCTTAACCCCTTACTACTTTGGGACTGAATAACAAAGCAAAGACATAAAGGAAGGCAGGAAAGCAGGAAAGAAAGAAGAAATTTTCATTTTCCTTATTATAAGAAAAATGAGAATCTTTAAAAACATTTAACATGCCCCATGCAATTTGTATGTGTGTATTTGTGACTGTTAAAGTCTATCAATTTTGCTATACAGTCATTTGCTATATGTTTCTTTTTTTTAGAAACTATATATTAGGAATATTGATCTTTGTCTATAATTTCAAACATGTTTTCTGAATTTGTAATTAGTTTTCTCTTTGCTTATTTATTTTTGTCACACAAAGTTTTTTTATTTTATGTTATTGAATGTATTGTGTTTTTTTTTCCCCTTAATTGTCTCTGGATTTTGAATCAATGTTAAGGAATATCCTTTTCAGGTGCTCTGTTTGATTTTTCATTGAGTCTTAATTTAGGGAGATGTTGAACTGTTTTTCCGTGGAGAAAAAAAACTGACTTGAGTCTGTCTTCTCATACTTTTAGCTGGAATTGAAGAGCTGGAATCTCGTTTCCTGGTCCCTGGAGATCTATTAATTTTGACCGGGAACAAAATGCAAATGCCATGTGATGCTGTTCTGATTGACGGCACCTGTGTGGTGAATGAAGGCATGCTGACAGGTGTGGTTCTACCTCAACTCCTCAGCTCTCTCAGGCTCTTCCTCTACCTGAATGGCAATGGCAAAGTATGGGGCTGCTGTGGGCCCATCCTACTCCACAAACCTCATTAACAGCACTGCCCTGAATATACCAGAGAGTTCAATTCAAAGTTGCTTTCTGCATACTGTTTGATACAGTTGTCACTTTCTGAGTCCTTCTTGAACAAAGGGTTGTTAAAACCGTGTCATTTTACCTTAACACATTGTAGAGATCATTACATCTTTCTGCATTATTTGTGGCTTTTATGCTTACTCTTTTTATATAAAAGTTGTCTTTAGATAAACTTGGAGGGTTTAAAAACATTGAACATTTAAAAACATCGTGAAATCCACAGAGTAAGTCCAAGCTCTTCTTAGCGTGGCTTGAAAATGTTGAAAAATTTCATGATGAAAGATTTGGCAAATCTGGATATTTTGGACTAACTGTATTTCATTTTTAAATAGCATGCTGGAGCTGGGAGGGACCTTCAAAGTCTTTGCATCTCATTGATATGACCTCTGAAACTGAGGTCCAGGGAGAAGTAACTTGCTCAAGGTCACAGTTCTTTGAGCTTTTTCTCATATATGCATTCATTAAGATGGTGTGCCAATATTTCTGTAAGATAAAGAAGAATGCTAAAGTCTTTCAGAGATAAAATGAGAGGCTGCAAATACATAGTGATCTATTGTGGTTTCCACTGAAGTTCAAATCAAGTCCATTTCTCTTGGGCAGATCAGAAAGGTATGAAATGAGAACAAAGACGCACCTCTTGCCCATGTGAATTTACCAGAACAAACAGAAAAAGCAAAGAAAACATAGCAGGTCTGGTTCCTTTCTCTAAGGAATCCATAGATTTACAAATGTCCCTTAGTGCTCGGACTTGTGCAATGCCAAGTACCGTATTCCTAATGAAGGTGGCCCTAGTACTTATCTAGAACATGTGCCTGACTTCATACTGCCCACTCTGCAAAGGCCAGTGGAAGGCTTCACAAGCTTTGTTCTCAGAGGCCGTTGCTACTTTCACAACTTCATTTACCATCTGTATTTGCACTTCTGTTCACTGCAGTGCACCCCTACCCTTGTGCTGGTTAAAGTAGCTAATGGATCGACTGCCAAATCCAATGGATTCTTTACATTTCTCTTTGTATTGACCTCTCTGCTGCTATTGGCTATTCTTGCCGTCTCTTTCTTCTAAAAACTCTCTTTTCCCTAACTTTCCAAGACAACATAATCTTTCCAAATTCTTCTATCATCAACCACACGGTCCAGCATCCTGTGTTGTTCCCTGTCCTCCATCTCTTTGGTTGCTGCTGTATCCTTGTCCTTTCTCTCTTTACCCTACCTATACTTGGTCCCTGAGTTATCTTTTCATTGTCTTCATTATCATCTCTAAAGTGATGAACTCTGACTAATTATCTGGTCAAACCTCTCCCCTGAGCTCCAGACCCAGATAAATTTCTAACTGGCTACAAGGCATCTCAGCATGACCATGCCACAGTCATCTCTAACTTATGGGGACCAAAAGGCAGGTCTCCCTTCCTCCTCTAGTCCTTGTGGTGATGACTCCTGGCATGCTCTGTCATCTCCCAAGTCAGAAACCAGGAAGCCACTTCAAATTCCTCTCTTCCTCTAAACTGCCAGTATAAAACTCTCCCCAAGTTTTCTGACTTCTTATTTCCTTGTTCTCAAATCAAGCACTTCCATTCTGAAAACTCCCATACTTTAAACCTCATCTTTTCCATTGGGGAACTCTTGTGATTATTTTCCAACTTAATGCCCAGCCTCCAGCCCCACTGGACTTTAATTCATTCCCTGCGCTACAAACCGAGTGGAACATTTTACACGTAATTATGATATACTTTCCTAAATAAAAAAGTTAAACATCTCCTCATTCCCTTTCTGCCACTGGTGCCGAAGGGAAAACACTGCAACGTGCGCTTAGGGCCCTGCAAGTTTTGGTTCCTTCGTAGATCTCATGGCCTTTTATCCCCAACACCCTACCTTCTAGACTGCACAATTTACTATTCCCTGCGTGGTTATTTCTAGCCTATTTCAGCATCCATGTTAGATTTTACAGTACTCATGGTATTTATAATATGGCATTATATTTATTGTTTTACGTGTGTTGGTCTCTCTCTGGGTCTCTTTTAAAAAAGCACTATGGGCCTTGGCCGGTTGGCTCAGCGGTAGAGCGTTGGCCTGGTGCGTGGGGGACCCGGGTTCGATTCCCGGCCAGGGCACATAGGAGAGGCGCCCATTTGCTTCTCCACCCCCACCCCCTCCTTCCTCTCTGTCTCTCTCTTCCCCTCCCGCAGCCAAGGCTCCATTGGAGCAAAGATGGCCCGGGCGCTGGGGATGGCTCCTTGGCCTCTGCCCCAGGCGCTAGAGTGGCTCTGGTCGTGGCAGAGCAACGCCCCGGAGGGGCAGAGCATCGCCCCCTGATGGGCAGAGCGTTGCCCCTGGTGGGCGTGCTGGGTGGATCCCGGTCGGGTGCATGCAGGAGTCTGTCTGACTGTCTCTCCCTGTTTCCAGCTTCAGAAAAATACAAAAAAAAAAAAAAAAAAGCACTATGTTTCTCCTTGTATTCCCAATATCAGGCTTGTCCTGCCACACAGTAAGTTCACAGCCAACATCTGTTATAGGACAAGCGAGTGTATGCATGATTTAAATGAATGAAGACATCACACTTTACAAAATGCGTTGCTTGTTTTTGTAGGAGAAAGTATTCCGGTCACTAAAACTCCATTACCCAGGATTGACAGCTCTGTGCCCTGGAAAACGCAGAGTGACGCGGATTACAAACGACATGTCCTCTTCTGTGGGACAGAGGTCATCCAGGCCAAGGGAGCTTGCTCTGGGGCCGTGAGAGCGGTGGTTCTGCAGACTGGTTAGTTAGCATCTCTTCCTGTCATTTTGTTATTTTAATCAAGTATTTTTGTTCAGTTTGTCTAGTGTCTATTTATAAATGTGTACTAAATATAGTAAATATTAAATCTATATATTTTAAATGTGAATTGAACTGTGGCACATGCTTTTTAAAAGTAATACTGATGACAGTAATTACTATTTATGTGCCTTATAGTTTGTACAGACATATCCTACTTGCAGAACAAAAGCAAAGATGCCTACTGTCCCTCCTTTGTACATGAGTAGTCTGGGGCCCACACAATTCAAGTGAACTTTAACAAATCATACAGCCGGCTACTGGCAGAGCTGGACCACAAACTCAGGTCTTCCACCTTCAAATCCCACGTTCACTTTAGGTAGGACTAGATACTGAAAAGTTGATATTGAAAAGTGTTAGAAATTGAATCCACAGTATTTATTGGGCCATTTAGTTTAATTTATTTTTTTTTTTAGTTTATTCATTTTTAGAGAGAAGAGAGAGAGGAGAGAGAGAGACAGGGGGGAGGAGCTGGAAGCATCAACTCCCATATGTGCCTTGACCAGGCAAGCCCAGGGTTTCAAACCGGCGACCTCAGCATTTCCAGGTCGACGCTTTATCCACTGTGCCACCACAGGTCAGGCCGAGGGCCATTTAGTTTAAATTCAAGTAACTTCTCTCTGTCTGTGTATGTGTGTGCACACGGGTATGCACACACGCTCATAAGTTCTTTCATTAAAAGGATGCTACACTTGTAAAAGCTGGTCCAGCTCCTCAATATAGTGCTTTCCTGCCTCTGGGGTGCATTGACATGGAAAATATAGGGAAGGAAGACCAGAGTAATAGGCTCTGAATTAGATAAGATATTTCCATTCTAGCACTTAGGTATTTTTCCAATTATCCCTTCATTGCATTTGGAGTTAAACACTGTTTAAATGTCTCTAGAGAAAACAAAGGCAATGTTGAGGTTTAGAAGTGCACTCATTATCTGTAGGATTTGTCATCCTGAGAGGGTGTGTTTACCTCTTCAGGATTCAACACTGCAAAGGGAGACCTTGTGAGATCCATTCTGTATCCCAAGCCAATGAATTTTAAGCTCTACAGGGATGCCATCAGGTTCCTCCTATGCCTCATAGGGACCGCCACCATTGGAATGATCTATACATTGTGTGTCTTTGTGCTCAGTGGGGTAAGCTGCTTTTGTTCTTTTACTACATGCTCATATATATCCACCCATGTCTGTCTTATACTCTACATGTTGACCTTAATCTCAGGTGTGGTTTATAAACTTAGGAAACAAAGCCAAACACTGAAACTGACCTATAAGTTCCCAGCTCTCTATTATAAACAATTGATCATCAAAGTTCATAATAACAATTAGATCTAATGGGATAAAGTATTTTGTTTATTGATATATCAACATGCTTGCACATGATTTCCTTACATTATTTTCAATCTGAGAATACAGTTATTCCAACAATGTAGTATGTTGTAACTACAAAATTAGGAATTTTACTTAAAACCCCAATACTCAATGTTGGTGAGGGTACGTGGCAACTTGGTCTATGGTTCTCTGCTGGTAGCATGTGAGTCATTGCAAGCCTTTTCAATGTATTTTGGCAAAATGTCTTGAGAGCCAAAACGCGTTCAAACCCTTTGAACCATATTTGACCTGCTCACATTATTTCTAGAAATTTTACCTAAAGAAGTAAATAAAATGAAGATAAAAGTTGTAGGGACAAAGCTGTTCATGACTGATTCGTCTGTAATGGTGACTGAGTGGCGTGTCTTCCAGGAACGTCCTGAGGAGGTGGTGAAGAAAGCCCTGGATGTCATCACCATCGCAGTCCCTCCTGCTCTACCTGCTGCCCTGACCACAGGCATTATCTATGCCCAGAGGAGGCTAAAGAAGAGAGACATCTTTTGCATCAGTCCCCAGAGGATCAATGTTTGTGGGCAATTAAACCTTATCTGCTTTGATAAGGTATGTATGTTTCATCCTCATTCCCATCCCCATGTTTTTATCATCATTGTCATCAAGTTTAGTTTTTTTTTATACTCTTATGAGTCAGGAAACATGATGTGGGTATCTGACTTTACTTTATCTGTGGCTGGTTGTATGACCTAATAAAGACACACCTCTTGAGCTCTCAGATTCTAGGGTTTAGAGAAAGAACAGTAGGTACCGCATTAATGAATCATTTAGGAAGCTTCCGGCTCCAATAGTCTATGAAACACAATTAATTAAAGTTGTATTATGTCTCTATATCATCAGAAACCTCCGAGAACAAAATTTAAATCTTTTACTCTGGTTACTACTGTATTCCTAATATTTAAGACTATTGCCTGGCATACTCAGTGCTCAATAAATACTTATTGAATGAATGCATGAACAAATAAATGAATGCATGAAAAAAGGAAGACTTTATTTAGCTGTGCCTTATTATGAGACTTGGTTCCAATAAAGCTCCCATCAAATCCTTACTATATTTTTCCCATCTGCAATATAGTGCTTAAAGTTATTCTTGGTTATATGGCAGTTACTCCCAGCTAGCCTCTTACACTACCTTCTCTGGAAGGTATTCTTCTAGCCTGTGTATACATATGCTGGGGAGAAGGTGGGAGCTGGGGGAGGCTACGATAGAAATGAAGGATGGTTTTGTGCCTGGGTCTTAATTTATAAAGATGACTGAGAGATGACAGGGAAAGGTCAATGGCATGGTGTTGGGCAGATAAAATGTATTATGCTCACTTTGTAAAAGATGACGCTGCCCACGTGGAGGCCGTTGCCCAGGTGATATTAATGTGTGTTGGGGCAGGCAGGATTGTTGTAGCCTGGGGCTTGGTTTTGGGATAAAGCCTTTCCCACCCTTTTTGATGTGGGGTGGTACAATCCAATCATGCCTCAGAGAAGTGACTTTGTATTAGAGACTTCCCTATTTTGTATATTGGATTAGAGCAGGGGTCCCCAAACTTTTTACACAGGGGGCCAGTTTACTGTCCCTCAGACCATTGGAAGGCTGGACTATAAAAAAAAAACTATGAACAAATCCCCATGCACACTGCACATATCTTATTTTAAAGTAAAAAAACAAAACAGGAACAAATACAATATTTAAAATAAATAACAAGTAAATTTAAATCAACAAACTGACCAGTATTTCAATGAGAACTATGGTCCTGCTTTTGGCTAATGAGATGGTCAATGTCCAGATCCATATTTGTCACTGCTAGCCCTAACAAGTGATAGGACGTGCTTCTGGAGCCGTGACGCATACGTCCCATGTCACCAGAAGTAGTACTGTACGTGAGCAACACCATACTTTACTCCTCTCACTGACCACCAATGAAAGAGATGCCCCTTCCGGAAGTGTGGTGGGCTGGATAAATGGTCTCAGGGGGCCGCATGTGGCCCGCGGGCCGTAGTTTGGGGACCCCTGGATTAGAGGTTGTGAAGCTACAATATAAAGTGGGGGCAGAATGGGAGTTTGCTCTCTTGGTTCCTGAGATTATCATTAGAGGAGAGAGCAGAAGGAGGCCACGTGGAGTAGGTCAGGAGAAGCAGCCAAGATGGTGGAGTGTTGAGTGAGAAGCCAGTTTGTGCAGAGTTTGTTCAGGGAGAAGGAAGGAGATGGGGAACAGAGGTGAATAAGTCTGGTGAGCTAGAAATCTTTGATTCTAGGAAACTCGGATAAGTCAGTAGCTTTGTGAGCACTGAATGTGAGTGGGTTTTGGAGCCCAGTGTGTGTTTTTACTTGCCCGCCGGGTGCAAGCTAGGATTAAATATAATGGCCCATCAGTTATTGGCTCCGTTGTTTCTTTACCGACTGTCCGAATCCAATGCGAACCTGCATGGGCCAGGCTGCTGTAGTGACAGTGGCTTTGGCTCCTGGCTTTACACATGGAAAGAAAAGTTTCATGTTACTCACAATCCCCCTAGAAAGAAGAGCCATAGCTCACCACGCAGGGCAACAGGAAAAATGTCAGGTTTTGGTCAGGAAGCAAAGCAGGAGTGAGAGGCATGCTAGGTCCTAGCCTTTATTAGAGTTTCTGCAGAAAGCACAAGCCAAGGCAGCATAAATAACTGACAATTGACTAGTTTGAATGATTTTGGTGGGCTTTGGGCAACAGAGATGGTCCTTAGTTGTCTGGTACCTGGCCCTGGGATGGGTAAGGAAGAGGTTTGGCAACCCATTGGTTAGTTTGCATATCAAAGACATGCTCTTGCATAAGTCCCTAGTTATTTCTAGAAATTGCCAGCCCCAAAGAGGCAGTCTCTCTCCAGTTAGAAAAGTTTCCTAAGATGTCAAAACATTACAATATAGAAAAATTTAGAATATGTACAATACAAAGGCATTGTAGGCAGGTGAATGTGGGCAAAAGCATAGAGTAAGGAGAGCAACAGTGTGTGGTTTTGACCAGAGCAGGACATTAGTAATGGGAGAGAGTGTTTATGGACGTTGAATGTTTAGCTAAGAAATTTTTACACAGTCTTTAGGCAGTGGGAAGCCATTGAAAGTTTTTATTTTTTATTGTTGCCTTTCCTTTCCTTCTTTTTTTTTTTGTTTTTTTGTATTTTTCTGAAGTCGGAAATGGGGAGGCAGTCAGACAAACTCCCGCATGCGCCCGACTGGGATCCCCTGAGGCAGAGGCCATGGAGCCATCCCCAGCGCCCGGGGCCAACTTTGCTCCAATGGAGCCTTGGCTGCAGGAGGGGAAGAGAAAGACAGAGAGGAAGGAGAGGGGGAGGGGTGGAGAAGCAGATGGGCGCTTCTCCTGTGTGCCCTGGCCAGGAATCAAACCCGGGACTCCTGCACGCCAGGCCGACGCTCTACCACTGAGCCAACCGGCCAGGGCTTCTTTCCTTTCTTTTTCATTGTGGTAAAATATACATAATATAAAACTTACCATTTAACTTTTTTAAGTGGCTTTAAGTGCATTCAAATTGTTATGCAACCATCACCACCACCCATCTCTAGAACTTTATTCACCTTCTCAAATATAAAAATCTGTACCCACTAAACAGTACATTGAAGCTTTTTTATAGAAGAAAATTAATGAGGTCAGAGCTGTATCGTGTAATTGTTGGACTATCAAGCAATCTACCAGAAACAGAAGATTAACTTGGCTCTTGCCATGATTTCGGTATTATTTTGTGATCAAACGCACAAAGAAATAGGGTGGGAGAGATCATTGTAATAAGAATTTGAATTTAAAATAAATAATTATGAAGAATTATTATTATTATCAGCTATTACTCTATGCCAGACATTAAATGAAGCACCTTATTGGTATTATCTCATTTTATCTTCACAACCACCCTATATGATTATAACCAGGTTACACGTTAGGGCTCTGATGTTTAGAGGAATTCAATAATTCCTCCCGATCACAAAGCTGGTATTTTAACCCAGATAAGCTCTTCGTCATTGCACTGCACTCACAGAAATAGCAATAAGCACCTTTTAACCAAATATATGTCAAATAACAAAACATTTCTTTAGAACAATAAAATATTTTTCTCCCATTACTTATTTCTGATGGCAAACTTTTAACTACTGCTATGAAAACTGGGACTCATGCATTTTATAGCTCTTACAGGCTTACCATAAACTTTCCCATTTATTTAGTCTGTCCTTAGAACTTTAAAACAAGCCTCTGAAATGTGTAAGGCAAATATGGTTTTCTTCCTTTTACTGCTAAAGTACAAAGAGATTAAGTGCTAGCTTGTCATAAAACTGGTATGAACTCATTAGACTTCCCCCAGGAGACAAGGTGCTCACCTCACTGTGTTCTTTCTTGAAATGATGATCTTGATAAACTTTTGTGGTGTATGTTTTCCTATTAAAACACACCTGATTAGCCCTGGCCAGTTGGCTCAGCAGTAGAGTGTCTGCCTGGCCTGTGTATGTTCTGGATTATATTCCTGGTCAGAACACAGGGGAGAAGTGACCATCTGCTTCTCCACCCCTCCCTTCTTTCTCCATCTCTCTTCTCCCCTCCTGCAGTCATTGCTTGATTGGAGCAACTTAACCCCAAGTGCTAAGGATGGCTTCATGACCTCACCATCCTTGGTTAAAATAGCTTGGTTGCAGAGCAATAGAGCAATGGCCCCAGATGGGCAGAGCATTGCCCCATAGGGGGCTTGCTGGGTGGATTCTGGACTGGGCACATGCCAGAGTCTGTCTCTCTGCCCCCTACTCTGCTTTTCACTTAAATAAAAAACAAAGCAAAACAAAACCTGAATAGTCTTTACAATGGGGAGCTAGATCTTCAGAGTAAGTTGAGTGCTTGTTTTTTTGTTTTTTTGTTTGTTTAGACTGGCACCTTAACAAGGGATGGCTTGGATCTCTGGGGAGTCGTGCCCTGTGATAAGAATGGGTGAGTACCATTGATGAAAAAACATCCAAACCCGTAGAGAATTTTTATAAGAGTTTACCTGAGCCAAACACACAATTGATTTTGTGTTCTCCAGAAAGTGGTTACTTCAAAGGCTTATTTCAAAGGTACATTAACCTAGATGCACAGAGACAATGGACAGGGTTTGCTTAAGGCAAAGGTAAACCTTTTACTAAAGAAGTTACAGGCCTAGGGCATGACTACCCACCCCAACCTGCCCAGTTAGGAATTTATGATCAGATCACCTGTGAGGTTACATTCCACAGTATCCTTTTATCATCCACAGTACCTTGGACTAAGCGCTGTGGTTTCTCTTTTCCCAGAACTCTGTGTTTTCTTATGAAAACTAATAATAGAGCCATTTTAGCTTTGGCTTTGGTGAGCAGTGCAGCTTCATTTAACTTGACCTTTAAATACTTTGCACTAAAATATATCTCTTACCCCCACCCCAGACCCTGTCACATGCCACACACACACCCAGGAGATGAAGAAGTTTGGACACTGTAGTCAAATCTTTGCTAAAATATAATTTGCAGGCAACCTATTGGTCAGGGGCCTGAAGTTGGCCCAGTGTACCTAATTTGGACAATACCAGGATACTCTTCTTCAGGAAGGTAAAGTTTCTTTACAAACTGAAGCCTTTCTCTGTGCTAGGAGGAAGGACACCACATTCATTCATGTGCACTGAATTTCAGTAAGAGGAACATCTGTGGAGCTTAGCCAGTGTACTCATTTTCCTTGGTATTCTAGTTCTGAGAACTCCACATTTTGGCAGCTTTCTGCTGCCACTGGTGAAGACTTCATGTCCTTTCCTGACGCCCTCTGGTGGGCATGCCTGGCTTTACTTCTCTGCCTGCTCTTATCTCTACTACAAACTCCAGTGTGGTGGGAATAGGGAACATTTGACATTTATGTTCTGTTTTTTTTAAATGAAGGTATTTCTCATTTACAAACTAAATCACAAAGCATTTTATTCTTAAAAGGCCCACAGCAGTTCCTCTGCATTATGCAGATGACATACAATTTTTCCACAAAATATTTTCATTACAGCTGTCTAATACATGCATATTAAAACATGCATATAAAATATTTATGAACAAGTCTATTTCCTGGGTTAAAGAAATTAACATTGGTACTTCTAACCACTTTGGTCTACAGAAGAAGCCTTTTATATGTATAAACTTTCTAATGTTCTTTTCATTTTCCTTCAAAGATAGATTTGGATATATACCTGGTATCCTTATTCATTAGTAATTTTATTTTTCAGCTTCTACAAAAAGTGTATGTATTTACTAAAATATGTGAGTATCTCGAGAGCAGTATTTTTCTTTTTTTCTTTTCATTTTTCCAAAGCTGGAAATGGGGAGGCAGTCAGACAGACTCCCGCATGCGCCCGACCGGGATCCACCCAGCATGCCCACCAGGGGCGATGCTTTGCCCCTCTGGGGCATCGCTCTATTGTGTCCAGAGCCATTCTAGCGCCTGAGGCAGAGGCCACAGAGCCATCCCCAGCGTCCAGGCCATCTTTGCTCCAATGGAGCCTTGGCTGCGGGAGGGGAAGAGAGAGACAGAGAGGAAGGAGAGGGGGAGGGGTGGAGAAGCAAATGGGCGCCTCTCCTGTGTGCCCTGGCGGGGAATCGAACCCGGGACTCCTGCACGCTGGGCCGACGCTCTACCACTGAGCCAACTGGCCAGGGCCGAGAGCAGTATTTTTCTTATTTGCATTTGTGTCCCTAATGCTCTGGCACCACAGCAGGCACACACAGTAGAGGCACAGTACATGTTTGTTCTTCTAAAATTAATTGTGTTCCATGGTTTGAATGCAATTCTACTTACTGAATTTACAACAAACTTATTTCTAAATGTAACTTGTCAAATTTAAATAAAAATGTGATATATTTATACAATTGAGGTTATTGATTAATAAGCTGCTTCTTCTTCTTCTTCTTCTTCTTCTTCTTCTTCTTCTTCTTTATAGAGAGAGAGACAGACAGGAAGAGAGAGAAATGAGAAGCATCACTCATAGTTGTGGCATTCATTTTTAGTCGTTCATTGATTGCTTCTCATAGGTACCTTGATGGGGGGGGGGGGAACACTCCAGCTGAGCCAGTGACCTCTTATCAATCCAACAACCTTGAGCTCAAACCAGCGACCTGAGGCTCAAGCTGATGAGCCTGTGCTAAAACCATGAGCCCACACTAAAGTAGGTGACTTCAATGTTTTGAAGCTGGGTCCTCACCTGGGACATCAGCGTCCCATCCCAGGTTGAGTGCTATTCACTGTGCCACCACCAGTCAGGCAGGTCCATTACTCTTTATTCCTGCCTTCTTTTAAATAGATGAACATTGGTTTCAAGACTGAAATGTCAACCTAAGAAACTTCCGAACCTGTAAGAATTTTTGAGTTTATTTGAGTCAAACTGTTGACAATTGCAGGGAAGAGAAGTCTCAACGAATTGAGAAAATGTTCCAGAAAATGGCAGTTTTGTTTTGTTTTTTTGTTTTTGTATTTTTCTGAAGTTGGAAATGGGTAGGCAGACAGACTCCCGCATGCACTGAACCAGGATCCACCTGGCATGCCCACCAGGGGGTGTTGCTCTGTTACAACCAGAGCCATTCTAGCACCTGAGGCAGAAGCCATAAAGCCATCCTCAGCGACCGGGCCAACTTTGCTCCAATGGAGCCTTGGCTGCGGGAGGGGAAGAGAGAGACAGAGAGGAAGGAGAAGGGGAAGGGTGGAGAAGCAGATGAGCGCTTCTCCTGTGTGCCCTGGCCGGGAATCGAACCTGGAACTCCTGCATGCCAGGCCGATGACACTCTACCACTGAGCCAACCGGCCAGGGCCAGAAAATGGCAGTTTTACCATTAATTTTATATAAGAGAAGCAAAAAGAAAGACATAAGGGGGAGAGGTTACATGAAATTGATTGGTAATTGATTAGCAAGGGGGAATAAACAAAGAAGGGGTAATCTTTTGAATTAGATACAAAGTAAAAATGTATATACTGAAACTTCTTTTACATAAGCAGGTATAAAATAGTTAACAGTTAATTAACATTGTAATAACAATGAGGGGTTTCATTGGTTCCTGGTCTGGTGGGATGCCTGTTCTGAGTGGGGCAGGAAAAGAAGATGACCCCTACATTTCAAAGGCATGTTATCAAGTATGTTATTGTAGATGCAAAAGACAAAAAACAGGCTTGATTAAGGTAAGCATTGACCTTTGTTAGAGAAAAATACCTGAGCAGGCTGTGGCACAGTGGATAGAGCATCGGACTGGGATGCGGAAGACTAAGGTTTGAAACCCCAAGGTCGCCAGCTTGAGCGTAGGCTCATCTGGTTTGAGCAGAGCTCACCAGCTTGAGCCCAAGGTCACTGGCTTGAACAAGGGGTCTCTCAGTCGGCTGTAGCCCCACGGTCAGGGCACATATGAGAGAGCAATTAATGAATAACTAAGGTGCCACAATGAAGAATTGATGCTTCTCATATCTCTCCTTTCCTATCTATTTGTCCCTCTCTGTCCCTCTCTCTGTCTCTGTCACCAAAAATATTTTAAAAAGAGAGAGAAAAATACCTCCCTAGGACATGACTACCCACTATGAGCTGCTTTTGGTTAGAAAGTTTTAATTTCAGACCACCCTGTGTGATTACTTTAGGTCCCTGAGTCTGCAAGGCCACCGTGCCAGCCTCCCTTGAGCTTCTCGGGTTCAGCATGTGGCTCCTTTTTGTCCACAAAAAGAACAACTAAAAACATTTTTTTAATCACCAAATTTAATTCATGACATGAGAGAAAGCACATTTAATTCTAGGTAAGAAACTAGAACCTGACTTATAAACTATTAAATATATTCTCAGAAAAAGTGAGCTCTAGTAATTCTTACCTTTTCCAAAAAGGGCTTTCCCAGTGTGTCAGATACTTCAAGAACCACTGGAACACCACCTGAGCTTGAAAAATCACAAGCATTCAAATAAAAATGCAGAGATCGGGATGACAGAGAGCTCTATTTCTCCATTGTGTAAACTGGAGTCTGGCCCAATTTTTAGGAACTCAGAATCACAAATTCAGAATTACATACTGATGACAGCGTGCATGCCATCTTAAAAACAGGTTCCTTTCTTACCTGATCTGTGTTTACTTTTCAGTGTGAGCTTAAGCTTCTGTGTTAATCACATAGCTGGTGATGTCCTTTTTTTTACATGTTTATTAAAATATCAAGGGCCAGTTGTAAACCACTAAGATAACTTAATCCTTTGATATGTAATAATAGATATGATCAGCAGGGTCAGTAATCAGCTGAGAGGTTTTGAACTCGTAGAGAAGCCTAAATGAGGAAGTCAGGAAGAATACAGCTGAATTATGAGTTAATACTGTGTTCTTTCAAGACCAAAAGGCTCAAGCAGCCTAAAGCAGCATTTAAAGAAACGCAGTGTCCATGTCATCAGAAATAATAGTCTGATCCTGGAGACCACGTTTTAAGGCAAAATGGGACAAGTGAAAACCTTTTCAAGAAAGAACTAGGAAGATGAGTGGTGTAGTCTTTTCAGATTTTTAGTACCTACTCATTCATTTATTCACTCATACATCTGCTGACTGTCTAATGTTGGCCACACATCAAATATGTTGGAGAGATACAGACAACATAGTGTGGCCCTGAGGATGAATGAGGGGGCACACATGCACACAGAAAGCCACCACGTGAGTGCAGCTGTGTGTCTCACAGCAGTGGACATGAAGTGGTCTGGTAGCTGGAGTGGGAATGGATGTGCTTACAATTAAAGGTGATATTTCTAGTTCCTTCCATACCTCTGGAATTAAATTCATGCCAGAGAAAGGAAAAGAGAGAAGAAAGAGCTTGAAAGAAACTCAAAGATCTTTTTCATACTCACTGAACTCATACAAGGATGATGCTGAAGGACGCGCTATTAACTTGGGGGGCCTGGAGAATGGGTATGTAATGTAACAAAGCACAGCAAATTATGTATACTTTTAAAAAGTCACCTACAGAGGCTGCATTCTGACCGGGAGAAATACAAACTGAAGCCCTCGCCCTTTCCCCCGTTAGCTTCCAGGAGGTCCACAGCTTTGCCTCGGGCAGGGCTTTGCCATGGGGCCCGCTGGCTGCGGCCATGGCCAGCTGCCACTCTCTGATCCTTCTGGACGAGACCATCCAGGGAGACCCGTTGGACCTGAAAATGTTTGAAGCCACCAACTGGGTAAGCCTTTGGTCTGCAGAGAATCTGAGAAGTTTCTTCAGTGCCAGAGTCACACAGGTTTTATCACTGGTATTTAATACTCACAAAATGTGAGGTCTCCATATGGAGCACTGAAGTAGTGAGAGGCGAACCGTCCCGAGCCTGCCTTCCTCCTCTGCACCTTGTGACTCCATGGTAGGCTTGTTGTGAACAAATGGAATGAGGCCTTTAAAAAATTCCTGGTATCGTACCTGGCACATATTACAGGCTTGATCACATCAAAGCACTTATAGTTATTATATAATTGTTATCCAAATTTTCAGATTATACTTTGATCAATGTCTGGTATTAGTTTTCTAGAATATGGGGATTAAGAAACATCACGTCCCCCGTGCTTAGGATAACTCATTGTTACCAGGAGTTTTAGTCCTTTTAATAGTGTATTGATTTTTGTTTGTAAGTCTGGAAACAATAAAAAGGAAAACATGAGAGCTTTCACTGAGACTTTAAAGCGGATTTAAGAGCAAGTGACATTCTTCAGGAAGAGGAATCTGGCTCTCCCACTTCTAGTTTGGGCTCTGCTCTAACTGACCCCTTGATCCTGTGAAGTCATCTCTCTTGTCGGGGCTTGGCTCCCATGACCTCAAAATGAGGAATTTGAAGTAGGCCAGCAAGTACTCTCAAAGAAAGAAACAAAGAAGCTTGGAATCTTTCTTCACAGGAAACCTTATTCAGAAGCACCTAATACAAAACAAACAGAGTTGCTCTGGTTGAAATGGGGAGTAAGGGTAAAGCTTAGGGCAGGGGTCCCCAAACTTTTTACACAGGGGGCCAGTTCACTGTCCCTCAGACCGTTGGAGGGCCAGACTATTAAAAAAACTATGAACAAATCCCCATGCACACTGCACATATCTTATTTTAAAGTAAAAAAAACAAAATGGGAACAAATACAATATTTAAAATAAAGAACAAGTAAATTTAAATCAACAAAATGACCAGTATTTCAATGGGAACTATGGGCCTGCTTTTGGCTAATGAGATGGTCAATGTGCTCCTCTCACTGACCACCAATGAAAGAGGTGCCCCTTCTGGAAGTGCGGTGGGGGCTGGATAAATGGCCTCAGGGGGCCGCATGCAGCCCAGGGGCTGTAGTTTTGGGACCCCTGGCTTAGGGAGCACATATCCCGCCTACTCAGCCGCGAGCCCCCATCGACTCCTGCAGCCAGGTGCAGCTCTGTGCCTCACTCTACACACATGAGCCCCAATGAAGGAGACAATCCTAGGGTCCTTTCCAACTCTAGTGCCACATGGTTCTGTAGCCACCTGATAGGGCTATGCCAATCTTTATCCTTCCTGGGTTACTGTTTCTGTATCTTTAAGGAGGGATTACAATCCCCCCTCTGAGACTTTTTCAGCTACTCAATGAGATGATTACAAAGCATTTTGGCATCTTTGGTAAAAAGTTCTTTTGACTATAATTTAGGGTCATTATTACAGAAATTACTGAGTGTTTACTGCACATCAACCAGTCCATCCCAGCCCCTGCCATGCAGCACCCTGAGGACCACCAGTCCAAATTAGACAGAGAGGGAGGAGCAGGACAGCTGGGAGTTCCAGGGAAGGAAATACAGTCAGGTGCTTCCCTCACACACAATAAGTCTGGCTATTCATGTTCACTATTCTCAAGTCAAGCTCTTCAGAAATAGAGAGTGGGCCCTTTACAGAGCACACTCCAAAAGACAAAGCAGGATAAATTGCATGAATAATTCAGAGAGATCTGCCCTTCAAGTTTTGCAGCATTTTCAATGCATTATCTTTTTTTTTTTTTCCCTGTGGCAAAACAAGTCTGGTTCACCTCCATCTAGCCAAGGGAGGAGACCAGAGAATAGACCGAGGTGGTCTGGGGACTCTCCCAAGGGGAGGGTTTCAGTGTAGTATCAGTAGATGAACAAGAAATAAATCTCTACAACAAAAACATTCCATTTGCGGAATAGGAAGTGGCTATATCTGGGGACAGTGTCCACATCAAGGGAGTGCCGGCACACGCCATGGTGGTTAAACCCTGCACGACAGCCAGCCAGGTAAGCCTCGTCCACCACCCGCTCTGCAGCACCGACCTCTGTCAGGCCCACAATTTTTAAAAGTAATAGATGTGTCTTCTCTCAACATGAGAAAATTGTTGAGAACGTGTTTCCTTTATTTGTTTAAAAAAAATGATCGAGGCCCTGGCTGGTTGGCTCAGCGGTAGAGCATCAGCCTGGCATGCGGGGGACCCGGGTTCGATTCCTGGCCAGGGCACATAGGAGAAGCGCCCATTTGCTTCTTCACCCCCCCCTTCCTCTCTGTCTCTCTCTTCCCCTCCCGCAGCAAAGGCTCCATTGGAGCAAAGATGGCCCGGGTGCTGGGGATGGCTCCTTGGCCTCTGCCTCAGGCGCTAGAGTGGCTCTGGTTGCAGCAGAGCGACGCCCCGGAGGGGCAGAGCATCGCCCCCTGGTGGGCAGAGCATCGCCCCTGGTGGGCGTGCCGGGTGGATCCCGGTTGGGCGCATGCGGGAGTCTGTCTGACTGTCTCTCCCCGTTTCCAGCTTCAGAAAAATACACACACAAAAAAAATGATCTAGGGAAGACTAGTTAATTCCCAATGTGTAGAAGCTGTGCCGGTGTGTCCCTCTTCATTCCCTGGCCCCAACCAGGTCCCAGTGGAAGGCATCGCAATCCTGCACCAGTTTCCGTTCTCATCAGCACTGCAGAGGATGACAGTCATTGTCCAGGAGGTGGGGGGTGACTGGCTGGCATTCATGAAAGGTGCGCCAGAGAAGGTGGCCAGCTTTTGCCGACCTGAGACAGGTGCGTGAACAGACTTGTGTTACAGCTGGCTTCTCAGCACTTGGTCTGTGCATCTAAATGCCTACTATCTCTGCCAGTAGATGACTCATTTACACCCCCAACTGAATACCTAAATCAAGAGTATCTTTCTCACTTCCTGTATTTCCCATCTTGGTGGATGATACTACCAGTGCCGCCCTCCTCCCAGTTTAACCCAGTTCTTCCCAGATGTGTCCCTCTCCCTCTGTGCGCCTGTCTTGGCAACTGCTACTCCAAGGCCTTGTCAAGCCATCAGCTCAGGCCCTCATCTTCCTTCCACTGGATCACTTCAGTACTTGGTGAATGATCCCCTGCTCCCAGTCACCCTACCCTGATTCACCTTTTCTATTCTGTCTAGACTGGTTTTTCCATCCCATATGTAACTATATTGTCAGTTTCCACTTTTTTTGTTAGGGTTGCTTCCTATAGGCTCCAGGAAAATCTCAAACTCCTTGAAGATTTTATAGAAGGCTTTCATGATCTGACTCCTCTTAAACTTTCCAGATAGGCCTTACCACACCTATCCTCACATTCTGTGCTTTTCTGGAGCTGAACCTGCTACTCAAGACCGGCTTTGTCATCTGTCCATGCCCGAGCAACATGGCGCTCCCTCAGCCAAAGTGCCCTTTCCCTTCCTTCTTCTAACTGCTTCCTCTCAGTCCAAGACATGTTTCTCTAAGTGCCTCCACAGCATAGCACACTGCAATTGTGGGGTCATGGCCATGATCACATTTGACTGTATTATCAGTCTACTGTTTGCTTCCTTACTAGACATCCTGGGAGTGGGGCATATAGTTTAACCTCTGCAGAGCCAATGCTTGGCACATAATAGATGGTCAATAAATGTTTGTCGGTTAATCTTAAGAGAAAAAAAGGAATTATATACTTTTCTCATTTTTTTAAGTGCTTCCTTCTCATTTCAGCCTCACTGAATACCAAGAGGTCAATCCTGACAATGTAGTTGTATTTAGGGCATGTTCTTACTAATTAATGTGTACTTTTTTTTAGAGGTATGGTTCTTTTTTTTTTTTTTTTTTTTTTTTTTTGTAAGTATTGGATCTGTTTGTAAAGAATTTCTGCACCAGTAACAACTGAGTAAATACTGCCTACTAATCTTGTGTTATTTTTTGAACAGTACCAACTAGCTTTGTTAGTGAACTGCAGAGTTACACAACACAGGGCTTCCGGGTCATAGCACTGGCCTACAGAAAGCTGGACACGGACCACCACACCATTGCCTTGACAAGGTAAATGTGAAGGATTGTCATGAAGCAGGATGATTTGGTGGGCAGATGCACCAGACTGGACAGTGGACCAGCAACATAGGTCGCTGGATTTGTTTGAATATGATGTCTTTCAGCTTAGTAAACAGGAATATGATCATCCCTACCTTGTCTAAATCACAAAGCTGATGTGAACACTGGCTAGGAAAATTTGTGGGAAATAGCTGTGTACACTGTGAAAAATGATATGCTTGTACAACTTTGTGAAAACAGACGTATGACTATAAGCAATCTTTTGTAGTGCGAAATTATGACCATACCCCCATTTTGACCGAATACAAGTACATGTACTGTATTTCCCCATGTATAAGAAGCACCCTTTTTGGAAAAGTTTGGGGGCAAATAAGTGAGTGCGTCTATACAATGGCTGTAGATTTTTTTACTTGCATTTCCCACTTTTTCTTGCTTGTTTTTGCGCTCATTGTTGAAGACAGTGATTCGTCATCAGACACAGAGGAGGACAAGCTAATGGATGGGAGTGTTGACAGTCATGAGGAGTTGTATAAATTTTATGATGAATAAAACTTGAGTTCAATAACTTTATGTAATACATTTTTTTTTTTCAAATTTCAGGCCCTAAAATTAAGGTGCATCTTATATTGGGGAAATATGGTAGCTAATTTTTTTAAATTATAGTTGGTGAATTAGTTGGAGGTTAGAAAACATAATATTTGTCTGAAAGATTCTTGATAAGAAATACACAACTTGATGGGAAAAAAATATATCTTGGAATGAGATAAACTAAGTAGAAAAACAAGAAAAGCTTCAGAGTGGCCATTGTAGAGAAAGTCTTGCTATGAGTAGAACAAAATAGGGATCCTCAGAAGAAGTGAACAGGAGCTATTGGTTCAATTTTATTTGTTGTTTTATTTTCCACTGTTTTAAGCTATCATGTTTGTTTCACCTTCAATGCCATGTCCAGTAGTCAGTGCCAGCCATTATTGATAACACTGCTGTGGGGATAAACAAAGCTTATTTTGTTACTTAGGATTTAAAATTTGGGAGGTCTAATATATTTGTGTTCAACCTTGTCAGACTCAACAACTCTGTCTTGCTATAACTATATTTTGTAGCACTTTCTTTTATGTACTAACGTAAAATTTATATAATCTGCACAGTCTTTGTAAAATTAAATATGATGTCATCATATACAGTAAAAATAAAAGCAAAAAATACAGTGTCTTACAAAAGTAATAGGTAGCTCAATGAATGTCCAGCCGATTCCACTAAAACAAAATGAAGCAATACGTTACTGGCACCTGAGTGTAGAATCATTAGGGCCACACAGCCAGGAGTGCAGACTGGTCCAGGGGTGGCCGCTGAAGTCTCAGATGGCACTAGTGGTCTTGCTGTCAGGAAGGTGGCTGCAAAATGGTGTAAAACTCTCGGGGAAACTCTAAATAAAACAGTACAATCTCCTTTCAACTCACATAGTACTTATATTCCAGAAAAATTCAGTAGAATATTAAAAATGTGCACAAATTCTTTGTGCTTATAGGTAAGACAGAATTAAGGGGTGTAGAAACAATTTTATATATTTCTAAACATGATATGACTGTATTATCTATACTATAGTATATATATTAACAGTATAGGCTATACTCACTTAGGAATGTAGAAAACTGTTTAGTGTCCATGAATGTCCTCTAAAATAGCCAAGGGGCATGTGGGATGCGAAGTAATTTTTCACCGTGCATTGGTCATTGCAGAAAATCTTGCATAACTGTCTAAAAGGTTTCCAAACTCCTCTAGAGGCAGTAGCACCCCTGCTGAGAATCACAGATGTGTCCCAACCCTGTCACTCTGTGAATGGGTGGTGAGGTCTTGAAGCAGAAGTGGCTCCTCTAAAGTCATTGAGTATTAAGTTTCTGGGCATATTGAGTCATTGGGCCACTCTCCTTGGGGAGAGTGACCCTTTTAAAGCATGGGTCTCAAACTCGCGGCCTGCGGGCCGCATGCGGCCCGCTGAACAATTTTGTGTGGCCCGCAGACTAATCCACGAAGTTCAAAATATTTTGGATAAAATTAAGTAAGCCTAGGGGCCCACTTGTATTTTTCATTTCTCTAGCATCCTAGCTAGATATTAGCTTAGTTAACAGCAGTTGTGATGCGAACTACAGTTTCTGGTCATTTTGTGACACTGAGTAAACTGCATGTACGATTGTGCTTGTTGTACTGATTTTTTTTTGTTTTCAACTGCAGTGAGAAAAGTGTTGCGTAACAGTTGCCTTTTGTAGACCTAGTGCGGCCCGCGGAATGTCTGTGATCTTGCTCTGCGGCCCACATGCTGAGTTGAGTTTGAGACCCCTGTTTTAAAGGGTCTATTGCAACTCGGGGTATTTGTTGTAACTTAATCAACTCAGATCACTCAAGTCAGAGATCTGAAAGTGAACTTTTAGATTGGATTTCATATTTTAAAGAAGAGGAAATCTGGGACCAGGATGTGGCAGAATTGGGAATGGAACTTGGTTTCCTGAGAGCCTGTCGATAGATGTATATCAAAATTCTGGCTACTATGCTGTTGCTTCTGATTATTATAATAAAATGTGTATATCTACAAGTTTCAGACTCCTGGCTTTGGGGCTTGTATATGTAACAAAGCTCTGATGGTGGAGGTACATGCGCAGTAAGGGGTGAGGACGGCTGTGGCATATAGGAGAGTACATGCCCTGGCTAGCAGTACTGAAACCATTGAAATGACAACTTTGCAAAATTTGATAAGGTCCAAACACAAGTTCACTAACAGGATCTGATCCCGGGTTATTGATTTGCCCCTCCTGTGGTAAGGCCACATCATCTATCTATCTAATCCCAGCTAAGCTACTTTACCTAACCTTCATTAACCCCTGATTAGAATAGAACTTTCTTTCTGTGGTGTTTGTGCACATGGTTGTGTATTTACTCAGAGTGCTTCCAGCACAGATATCATAATTTCCGTGAGGGTTCTTGGCTTGCTTTATGCATATTTTATCCTTTGAAAACCACGTGGATTTTAAGAATATGAAGGATAGTAATGCTCCATTTGTATTATACTCCTCGTTATTTTTAGGTGCTTCAGGGAAGAGGTATAATGTCTACACAGGAGGCAAGAAAAGAGAGCATATTATTCCAAGTTGCAGAGCTTGAGACCCCTTAAGGGGCTGCTTTTCCTCTTTATTTCTTGGTTGAGAATGAATGCTCATGAAAAGAAGTAGCACATAGAGCTTTGAGGGACTTTGGAAATATGTTAGTTTTGCTATCTTTACAAAACAAAAAGTAGATGACCAGACGAAGAAAGTCATTTGCTCTTGGTCACACAGCAAGCTAGGAGCAGAGCTGGGGTTATGACTCTGGACTCCTGTCTGCTATGCTTTGAACCCTACAAAGGCCAAGTGTCAAAGGAACCAGAAATATGAGTATCAAGGTGAGCTGCAAGACTATGTGAGATATTTGACCCTGTCACCATATTCTTGGCCTAATCTGATGTCTTGTGATTAGCTTGCTCATGTCATATGATCTTTGAAAATATCTCAAGCTTAACGTCTGGGTACCAGGGCTGCTAGCAAGATTGGCGGATCTCAATCAGGCATAAACTGAGTTATCCTTCAATGGCTGGCTTAAATATCATCTCCTCTAGGAAGGCTTGTCCAATGACTCCATCCAGAAATGATTACACTTTCCTCTCTGACTCCATAGAACTTTTATTTGAGCATCATTATGACCACTTTCCAAATGTCCTATATGATCAAGGTGGTCATATCTAATCTTGTCCTCTCGACTGAATGTGGAGTCAGGAGGTACTATAGTCTTTGCATATTCCCTTTCCCCTTTCTTTAGTTATATATATATATATATTTTTTAATTTTTATTACTTTTTAATTTTTTTTAATTGAATGAGAGAGGAAAAGGACGGGAGAGGGAGAGACAGGAACTTCAATCTGTTCCTGTATGTGCCCTGACCGGGAATTGAACCAGCAACCTCTGCTCTTCAGGAAGATGCTCTAGCCAACTGAACTATCTGGCCACGGCTCTTTAGTACTGTATTTTTGCATTATTTAAGTGTTCAGTAAATTGTCATTGACTTGACAAACTGATTTCAATTCTTGTGAAAACCCTCTGGCAGTAGAATTTCTGAAAGAGGAAATGAATTTTCCTAGGTTACCTAAACAAAATGGTAACACCAGACACCAGAATGTTTCAACTAGGCAAACATTGGCCAAGCACCTCTTTTGTGTTGAGAAGCACATGGGTATTGTTGAACTTGTTGTTGAACCAGGTGGTCTTATCCTCAAGAAATTGAGACAGACAGATCAGACAGCAAAGAGTGGTAATATATGGACAAATTGAATAGAACCTAATCTGAAGTAGAAGCTATATACTGAGGAAGCAAGTATTTCTACCTATGGGAGCTTTTTATGTGTAGTCGCACGAGCATTGGGCCTCAAAATATAGGAAGGATTTTCATGACAGACCGGGGGAACTTATAACCTTTTTCATGAAATAAGAAAGACTGTCTTACAGCAGTCTAGAGCAAATGCTTAGAGACAGCTGAGTACAGAGCATACCCATGGACAGTGGTCCAATTTGTCTGGACTAGAGCGGGTGAAGAATTTAGTGATAGGTGAACCTGAAAACATGGTCTGAAATCAGATTGTGGAGGGACATAAATGCCAGGCTCAGAAGAACACGGAATGTCATCTCAGCCTGCTTTGAGGCGAGCAGTTCCGACTGTTTCCACTTCCTGCCACTTTGGTGAAGGTGTCAGCAGTGTCCTGGGATATCATGCCTATGGTCAATAAGAGACATCCCCAGCAAGCAAGGCAAGGTGGCTTTCCTGGGTAGTGCTTTCATTTGTCTTTCAGCCAGATACAGGCAGTGCTGGTGACTTGTTCTTGTGTCTGCTAGAGGTGACTGAGTCTCAGGTTAATGAATCTTGGAGGAATCTCTGAACCCCCAACCATAAATATACTCTCCTGTCCTTGGTCCTGTACAATATCTTGGAAATGTCCTTGCAGTGGATGGGAGCCTCAGAGACCCCTCTTGCTGCAGGCACATTCATACTTTATGTAAAAGAGTAATGTTACCAGCTGCGGGGTTTGGGGAGAGGCTGGACTTCAAAGGGAGACTGTTTTTGAGACAATAGCTTCATACCCCTGGGACTAAAATGGTACCGATTATAGCTTTGGTTTCTACAAAAAGCTGCACTTTATATATTTTTCTTTTGCCTCACTTATATTTTATGATGTCGTGTAGCAGAGGAAGCGCCCCCTTCAGGTTGTTGCCAGCAGGTGAAGTCACAAAAATCACCACAGCATTGGCCCTTAATCAAGGCCAGCAGTTTGCTGAAGCTGCTGGTTTCAAGCAGGAGCCTAAAGAAATGTCTTTCTATGGTCTGTTGACCATTTCATAACTTAAGGAATGTAATGGTCAATTCATTAGAAAGAAACATATGAAAAAAAAATTTTAAAAAAAAATTAAAAAAAAAAAAGAAAATCACCACAGCAGATGGAAGAGACCTCTGTTGTCATTTAGTTCATTCCCTACAAAGGTTGAAACCAATTTTTTGCTTAATAAGTACTCTTTCTTCTTCTTAGTCCAGTCAGAGTAAATGTCTCAGCATCCCGTGTCCCTTCCTCTCCAGATGGCTCCTGGCATCATATCAGGGTCTCAGGAATGGTGTTTAAATGAGTGAGTCGGCACACTCACAGGGAGATATTTGCCTTTGTTTTCGTTTTGCTGCTTGTAAGGAGGACGATGATGTGCTATTTCTGTTTAATCCAGGGACAAGGTAGAATCAGACATGGTATTTCTGGGGTTGCTGGTCTTGGAGAATCGATTAAAGGAAGAGACAAAACCTGTCCTTGAAGAGCTCATCTCAGCCCGGATCAGGACGGTAATGGTCACAGGTATAGAAAAAGTAGAAAATGGTAAGAATTTGATGTGAAAATAGGTAGAGATTCACACATTTAGCAAATATTGATGACTACCTACTATGAATCAGACACCATTCTAGGTACTGGAGATGAGCAACAAAAAGGCAAAATTACTGTTCTCATTGAGCTTCCATTCTGATGGAATGAGACAGAAAATCAATCACTCAGTCCATCAACAATCAGATAATCAAGTAAACCGCTAGTAATGAGTGTTATGAAGTACATGTGGCAGAGTGTCCGACTGGTTGCTTTAGGTGAGGTGTCTTCTCTGAGAGGGAACATAAGAGATATCACCTGAATGAGAAGAAGATGCAGGCAGAGATGATGAATTTATTGTTAAACATTAGGAGAAGAAGAATTTTTAGTTAGCGTAGTCTGTAAACTGCATGGAAAGTCCATCAATAATGGATCCACAATTCTGAGGTTTTTTTAAAACGCCACCCTCTCTACTTCCTCCCCACCACCTGAAATCACACAAACGGGAGTGGTGAGAAAGGATCATGCAAGAGAAATATGTGAGGTTTCCTAATGAATGCTTCTGAGTGGAGAACAAATGATTTCCTAATGCATTCATAGATTTTGATTGTCTTTTCTTTCCCTGATCTCATGGTCAAAAGCACTCAGCTCTATTAGTTGTGTTGCCAAGATAGAGTATTTCCCCACCCCCCACCCCCCGCGTCCCCTGAACCCAATTCGACTGTTGGGACTTCTAGAATATTAATATTTTCCCTTCTGTATTTCCATCCCCCTATTCCAGCCTCCACAATCCAAGAGACATTAGATCACTTTTACTCTCTCCTTTTCCAGTCCCCCAATCCAACTTTTAGATGTTGCTGGATTAATTTACTACTTACTAAAGTTTCCCCTACATTAAGAGACCTCTGTTTCAAAAATCTTTATTTAGCACTATATTATACATTCTCATAATCTACCCTTAATCATTTAGACTTGTGTAGAAATAAGAGTTGATTATCATCCCTCTTTACTTCTTCCCTCATTTAAATTTCTGTTCTGTTTCTTTCTTTGCTTGGTTATAATTTTTTTCTCCAGAATTGTCCCTGGACATGATAGAAGAGTGATATACTTTCTGATTTCTTACAGAACCTGGAATATTTTTCTTTGCTCAAACAGTTGAATGAGTATAAATTTTTTGGGTTACATTCTTTTTTTTTCTTAATAACCTGTAGGTTTCCTCTGTCCTCTGGTTTTTGGTATTGCATATTACAAGTCCAGTTCCAGCCCACTATGAGTAACTTGTTCTTTTCTGCATTTAATCCTTTTCCTTTAACTTTAAAGTTTAGAAACATTACCAGAATATGCCTATAAGTTTGTCATCTTACATTAATTTGGTCTGGAACATAGCACTTTTAATCTATCTTCTTTTTCTTAGGAAAATTTCTTCTATTGTTTGAAAATTTCTTCTGTTGTTCATTTAATTATTGCCTTTGTTCTCTCTCTTCCCTTTTTCTCTTTGGGAGTTTCTATTATTCCTATGACAGAGCTCCTGGGTCTATCCTCTCAGCTTCTTATCTTTTTTCTTGTGACTGTCATATTTTTATAAGTCTGCTTTAAGATGTTTTTTTACACCCAGTTTCTTCAAACCAGAAATTCAGGTCTCAGAAATGACTGTTATCTTCTCCAAATCACCTGCTGAATTGAGTTCTTAAATTATATTTTGTGGTGAGTGTGGTAGCAGTGACTCTAGAAAACTTTTTTGTTGTTGTTGTTAATGCAGATTTTATTTGTCTCCCACAGTGATTCTACTTTATCTGTCTTGTTCTGGTTGTTCTGTATGACCTTTTCCTATCTACAACAGCTCCCGGGGTGTCTTAAATAGGTGATTATATATCTTTGTCAGATCACGGAGGCTCATGTGATTATATATACATGTCTTAAATAGTAGAACTCTGAAGGGTGGTAGATGCAAAATGGGCCTGCACTGCAGAGCAGACCCTGCTGGTGTCCTGCTGAGGCGGAGGAAGAAGCCTTAGCTCTCAGCGCTTTCTGCGCTCTTCCAACGTCAGGGTAAAGCAGCTCCTTCCCACCAGGTAGCTCTTTTGAGGATTTTTATAAGGATTTTGGTAGAAACCTCAAAGAAGCTATGCTAAGGATAGCTAGCCAGATCTTACATAATTTATTTTTTAGTAGTTGTCCTAAGAATTACAACATCCATACCTATCCTTTCAAGCAGTCTTACAACCATAAACTTTCTTTCTGCTCTCTCCTTTATGTTATAGTTGTCCTGGGTATGACTGACGGTGCAAACCCCAAAGGAAATGTTAGTGTTTTCACTTTCAACAGTCAAGAGTTGAAGTTCATAAGTGAAGAAAAACAGACTTTTATATTTACTCAAATTCTTATTATTTCTATGTTTTCATTCCTTATGTTCTAAATTTTCATCTGGAATCATTTCTTTTCAGCCTTAAGAACTTTTTAACATTTCTTTTTGAGCATGTCCTCTGGCAAAAATAAATAAATAATCTTAGTTTCCCATCATCTAAGAATGTCTTTATTTTTACTTTATTCTGAAGAATATTTTTATTAGCTATAGAAGTCTGAGTTGACAGGCTTTTTTTCTTTCTGTACTTTAAAGATGATGTTTCATTGTCATCTGGCCTTGATGGTTTTTAAACAGAAATTTGTGCTAATTTGAATTTGAATCATTATTCCTATATATAGAATGTATTTTTTTTTAGCTGCTTCTAAGATATTTTCTTTGTCTTTGGTTTTTAGGAGTTTGATTATGTGCTGGATTTGGGTCTCACTGAATTATTAGGGGTTCACTAAGCTTCTTGAATTTGTACATTTAAATTTTTGAACATATTTGGGGAGTTTTCTGCTATTATTTCTTCAAAAATAATTTTCCTGTTCCAGTCTTTCTTCTCTTTTTTTTTTACTCTAATAACATATATGTGAGCTTGTTTTATATTTTTCAGTCTTTTTTTAAAGAATTTTTTCTCTGTTCTTCGGATTTTGTCATTTCTATAGCTCTTTCTTCCAGTTCACTGACTCGCCTCCATTCTGCTATTGAATGCCTCTAGTGAATTTTTTAAATTTTAGTTATATTGTTCAGCTCCAAAGAAGGCATTTGAAACTTTTTATAAAGTATATATTTTTTCCATTGAGAACTTCTATGTTGTTATTTATTTCAAGAATATTAATCTTAACTATCTGGATAAGCAAGTGTCAATTACTACTATTTCTTGAGAATTGGCCAGACTTTCCAGGGCTCTTTTTTTTTGTATGTTGAGTATCCTAAATATTTCAAATATGGTATTTGGAGACTTTGGGGACTGTTACAATTCCCTGAATAATTTTTAAATTTTTTTTAGCCAGAAAATCTCAGGGACATTAGTATCCAGAGGTGATTAGTATCACCATTCAATTCTTGAAGCCCTTTGCTATCCTTTGCGTTTGTTCTACGCATGCACAGCTCTGAGTTGGGCCCAGAACTTACATAGTTCACACTGAATTAGTTTCCTTGTCTAGGTCATTCCTTTCTAGGATTTGCCTCATAACTCTTTAGCCCTCAGGCACCCCTTTTCCTAGTTCCTCTGATAAAAAAGATTAGTTTCTCAGAGTTTTTGCTTCTCACACAGCTCTAGGGTCAACTATGTGAGAGGAAAGAGAGCGAGAGAAAAAAGCGTAGACTCTCTGAACACCTTGTCAGTTTTTTCTCCAAATTTGAATCTCTTCCATATTCTGCCTGCTTATGTTCACTTTTCAAAGTCCTCGGGTAGTTAGTTGCATTTGTATTTTTGTTCAGAGTTTTCCATTGTTGTCAGCGAAAGAAATAGATTGTAGTGGCCTAAATCATCTTTGCTGAAAGTAGAACCACCAGATACTACATTAAACCAGTAGGGTTTTGCTCAATGTTTACCAAGCTGTTAACAAATGACAAGAATAGATTCATATTTCCTTCTCACTCTGACAAAAATACACTGGTAGGTCTTGGAGTAACCAGATGAAAAGCAGCAGAAACCAGAAAAGGGATCATGAAATACAGGAATGTCAGGGCTGGGGGAGACCTTAGAGGTTATTGCTCCTCATATCTACAATAAGATCTTAATTCCTTACCCCAGTTTTCTGGGCCCTCCATGAATTCGTTCTATTTCTTCAGCCTCATGTTGGAATATGGTTCCTTTCTTCTAGGTGACAACCTTCAGACTGCAATAACCGTGGCCAGAAAGTCTGGAATGATTTCTGAAGGCCAGAAAGTCATTCTCATTGAAGCGAATGAAAGTACTGGGTCCTCATCAGCATCTATATCTTGGAAATTAGTCGAAGAGAACAAACACATTGTATACGGGAACCAGGTAGACCTAAAAACAGACTTTCTGCCATATTATCTAACTTGTTGCACAGTGTAGGCGACAGAGCAGCTTTGACTGGCTGATGTGTACAGATGACCTAGGTTCAAAATACTTCTCCAAATGTCTAACACATCCACAGTGTGAAAAACTCAATTATATAAATTTTTCATATCTTTCTAACCAAGTTTTAAGGTACTTACTTCCTGGATGCTGGAAGTAATCCATTTTTTTTAATTTTTTTTTATTTATTTATTCATTTTTTAGAGAGGAGAGGGAGAGACAGAGAGAGAGAGAGGAGAGACAGAGAGAGAGAGAAGGGGGAGGGGCTGGAAGCATCAACTCCCATATGTGCCTTGACCAGGCAAGCCCAGGGCTTTGAACCGGCGACCTCAGCATTTCCAGGTCAATGCATTATCCACTGTGCCACCACAGGTCAGGCCTGGAAGTAATCCATTTTTTTAATCTTAAAAAGTTTTTGATTCTGTATGAGAAAGAATATAGTAAAAGGGGAGCCTAAGAACCTAATTTCCCATTTTTCCCTTGCTTGTCAGCCACCCTGTTGAGTTCAGAGGGGATTTAGTCCCTAGGAGAGATATCACTGTGCAAATTGAAAAATCAGACTATATCTTCAAGGTGGAGGAAAAAGTTTTATTCATTTATCTCATATCTTGTCAGTACCCTATCTCTGTTGTGTCCTTGTGGAACAATATTAATTCTCTAAGAAAGAAAAAAAAAAGTAAGTTCTCACTTCAGGGGGAGATCTGTTAAGCGGCAGTGCATTTGTATTTTAGACTTAAAATGTGTGAAGTGTGATCTTCTGGGGGACTCCCGGAGATCAAATCAGGATGAGAAGAGGACACAAGTGTTATTCCCCTGCTCACCAGAGGCTGTGATGTGCCGGGATTGATCTAGCAAAGAGGAAAGTACTTCTCTGAGGCATCAGGACAGGAGAGTGACTTTTAAAGAGAGGGCCCGAACTGCCCTCTTTTCTTTCAGATCTGCTGTGGCCCTAAGCACTTTATCATGTCTAAAAGAACTGTGTCTTGCTTTGCAGGACAATTACATTAACATCAGGGAAGAAGTCTCTGATAATAGCAGAGAAGGAAGTTACCATTTTGCCCTAAGTGGAAAATCTTTTCAGGTTATAAGTCAACATTTCAGCAGCCTACTGCCAAAGGTAAATTCTAAGAGGGTACTAATCTCCTGGTAAAGATGCTGATTATGTCATTTACAGAGCATGATCCTCAGAAATTTCAAACCTCTAAATAGGTAAGATATTCCTGTTGACTGCATTACAAATAGAGGCATATACTTTTACAGAAGTTACTGTTGTCTCATTTTCTACTAGATTTAGAATAAGTAAATTTGATTAGCCAATTTTCTATCATTTATAGCAGCAATTTTTAACTAGTGTGCTGGAAGAATTTTTACAATATGTAATACCTGACTATTTAGTCAGGACCATTGACCTCTTTTCCCTTAGATTTTCAAATAAAAAATAACAACAGTCAACACAGCAACAGCTGTCCGGTATGAATGAATCAAAATTATACCTATTTTTTTTTTTTTAGTCAGATTGGCAAAAAATATATTTTTTGGTGTGCTGCAGAATTTTAATAATTAGTTTATATGTGCTATGAGATGGAAAAGGTTGAAAGTCATTGAGAGGATTAAAGTACTAGTGACTTCTCAAGTCATCAAGATTGCTTTTGGGCAGCTGTCACGGTATTGCCATGGTTACGAGTCTCCCAGTTTAGTGGAAATCCAGCAGTTAAAGAAGACAGGTTAGTAGTAGAGGAACTCCATTCAGTTTTTGATAGAGGACCTATAAACAGAGTGGCTTCTTTTACTCAGCATAATTACTTTGGGATTCATTTGTTTATTCATTGTTGCCTATATCAACAGTTTATCCTTTAAACAAAAACCACTTTATTTTTTAGAGCAATTTTAGTTTCATGGCAAAACTGAGCAGAAGGTACAGAGATGTATCATGTACGTCTGCCCCACACGTATGGACAGCCTCCCCACTATCAATATCCCACACTAGAGTGGTACATTTTGTTGCTTCCAGTTTTTGCCTATTATAGATAAAACCTGCTATTAGCATTTCTATGTTGATTTCTGATTTTATCCTTATTAAATGTTTTTTTTCTGCTTATTTTATTTTTAGTTTAATTCGCTCTTTTTTCTAGTTCCTTAATTGTGAAAGCCGAAGTCATTGACTAAAGACCTTTCTTCCTTTCCACTCTAGGCATTTAGTGCTATAAACTCCCCAAGGACAGATACTTTAGTAGGGGCATACATGTGTCTTTATTTTCATTCAGTTCGAACAACTTTGTAATTTCCTCTTTGATTTCTTTCTTGACCCATGGCATATTCAGAAGTGTGTTATTTAGTTCTCAAACACTTTGGAGCTTCTTATTATTGATTTCTAATTTAATTTCTTATGGTCAGAGAACACATTCTGCATGACTTAAATTCTTTTAAGTTATTGAAATTTGTTTTATGGCCAAGAATATAGCCTCTCAGGTAACTGTTCTGTATGGGCTTGAAGAGAATGTGTATCTGCTATTTTGGGGGGAAATTGTCAATCGAGTTAAATTGGTAGATGGCTAACAGAATTTAAACTGTAGAACAGGGGCAGGTGGAGAAGTTGGTAGAGATGATCATACCTCCAAACCAATGTTCCCCAGTCTGAATTAGGCTTGGGAGATCAGCTGAATTTTATAATTGGTCAAGCCCAGATGGTATAGTTGAGTTTAAAACACAAATAGTTATTTTACTATTTCACTAGTGGCCTGTTTTTCTCCTAGTTCTGAGCAATTTTCTAGGAAGATATTGCCTCCTTCCTTTTTCCTGGGATCCTTGCAATTTCTCATGCTCTGCTGGCTTAAGGTCTTTTATTAAGCTCAGGATTTTTTTAGGACCACATTTTCCATGGCAGCTGAGCTCAATTCTTGTAGGTCATCATTTTTATCAAGTATTTTTTATGAAGTAGTCATCTTTACTGATTTTGGTCTCTTTGATCACTTATCTGATGACCAATGTCTTAACATCTAGCAGAAGCCTTCTTGGAAAATAATATTCTTTCTCATTTATGGATATCATTACCCTGTCAGTATTATGAGTGTTATTAATTATTTCATGTATGACCAACTGACATAATGAAATATTTCTCTTTTGGGTTCCTTACAGATACTGATGAATGGTACCGTCTTTGCAAGAATGTCTCCTGCGCAGAAATCCAGTCTGGTGGAAGAATTTCAGAAACTGGAGTAGGTTCTTTACCAACTCGGGTGGTGTGAAGTGCATGGAGGCATGCAGTCAGGGGGAGAGTAAGAGGCATAAGAAGTCACCCTGTTTGGCTAGGACAGTGGTTCATGTCAGTGATGCATGTCAGTCACCTTGGGAGCCTGGAAAATACTTTGATTCATTTGCTCACATGGAGTTTAGACATCAGTGTTTTTTTTTTGTTTTGTTTTGTTTTTTTTGTTTTTTAATTAATTAATTAATTTTTTTTTCTGAAGCTGGAAAGGGGGAGAGACAGTCAGACAGACTCCCGCATGCGCCCAACCGGGATCCACCCGGCACGCCCACAAGGGGCAACGCTCTGCCCACCAGGGGGCGATGCTCTGCTCCCCCGGGGGGTCACTCTGCCGCGACCAGAGCCACTCTAGCGCCTGGGGCAGAGGCCAAGGAGCCATCCCCAGCGCCCGGGCCATCTTTGCTCCAATGGAGCCTTGGCTGCAGGAGGGGAAGAGAGAGACAGAGAGGAAGGAGGGGGTGGGGGTGGAGAAGCAAATGGGCGCTTCTCCTATGTGCCCTGGCCGGGAATCGAACCCGGGTCCCCCGCACGCCAGGCTGACGCTCCACCACTGAGCCAACCAGCCAGGGCCTAGACATCAGTGTTTTGTCAAAGTTCCTCACATACGTCAGTTTTGCATCCAGAATTGAGAACCTCTGAGTAGAACATAAAGGGCAGGAAAATGTCTGATAAGAAACTAGCCTGGAAAAATCATTTGAGCTCAGCTCCTGAAGGGACAATGAAAATGCAGACTTTAGTTTTACAAATTATTATCACAATTATGATAGAGGAAGATTTACATGACAAGAAATTCACATAACCTTCACAATATTAAAATATTCTATGCCATAGAATCCTCTTCATCTTTTTTTTTTTTTTTATACAGTGAGAGGAGGGGAGGCAAAGAAAGACTCCTGCATGTGCCCCGACTGAGATCTATCTGGCAAGCCCACTAGGGGGCAACACTCTGCCCATCTGGGGTGTTGCCTTTTTGCTCAGCAACAGAGCTCTTCTTAGTGCCTGAGGCAAAGGCCATGGAACCATCCTCAACACCCGGCACCAACTTGATCCAATTGAGCCATGGCTGCAGGGGAGTGGGGCAGAGAGAGAGAAGCGAGAAGGGGAGGGGTGGAGAAGCAGATGGGTGCTTCTCCTGTATGCCCTGACCAGGAATTGAACCCAGGACTTCCACACACCAGGTTGATGCTCTACCACCGAGCCAACCAGCCAGGGCTTCCTCTTCATGTTAAATCAGAAAAATAATTTCTCTTCTAACACAAAGAGTCTCCATTGATAGAGTGGGCAGGCCAAATAAGGAACTCATTATTTGGGACCTATTATTATTATTATTATTATTATTAATTTGTTAATGGAACCCACGGTGTCCTGAAGGCTTCCTCTTCTTCTGGTGCTGGACCACATAGATAGGACTCCTACCCCTACTCACTGCCACTCACCTGATGCAGTCACTAGGCAAGCTTCTCAATTCGGAAAGCCCTGCCTTCTCAAAATGGTTGAGAACCTAGACAGTACATTAGTAACCTTCAGAGAGCATGTGTAAAAAGAAGCACAGCCAATTCTGTAAATGCTATCAGCATTCCTACCTTTAAAAGCAGACTTTCCATAATCTTTGCCAAAAATTTAAAAGAATAGTTTTCACTCAGCCCCAAATAGCCATCCCAAAGAAGGGATTGTTTTCTTTCTTCAACTTCTGGGCAGATGTCTTCTCATGTAACTATTAACTGCACTAACAAGTAAGTTTTATTTATTATTTTAGCATTTATAAGGCACTTTCCTATATGGAATCTCACTGCATACACCCTGAAACACTTGCAGTCAGGAATGATGCCCTGAATTTCTAAATCTATTATAGGAACTGCTGAGTCAAATTTTACATTTAGTCAAACCAGATTATTAGGGAAACTCTCTTAAAATAATAAGTTTAAACCTTAACTAATGAAGCTCATTTTATCTTTTTAATTAGAGACGTTAGCATTTAAGATTGCTTTGATCTCTTCTACAATTGACATGGTTCCTTTTAGTTACTTTGTAGGTATGTGCGGTGATGGAGCCAATGACTGTGGGGTAAGTAGTTGCCAACGTGTAGAACCATAGTCTCACACTTGATTGTACTTTCCCAGAGCCCTGTAGAGATAGTATCTCCTGGAATATACACTCTCTCCATTCCTATTAATGAAGAAACTGATGCTGAAGCTTTGGAAAATTTTGTCCAAAGCTAAACAATAACTCAGTGGTTATTATAGTTTAAATGGGGTAGAATCTGGTTTTGAAGTTTCCACTTCTTTTAATGAGTATCCCAGGGCCATATCTTCTTATGTGGCAGGCAGAGCAGAATCCACTCATCTCCTAGCTAGTGCTTTGTGGACAGCTTAACTGGCCTTTTCTAATGAGGCTTCAGGAGATACGTATGTGAGTGAGCATGGACAGTAAGCTGCCTCTCTGCTTTCAGGCTTTGAAAATGGCTCATGTGGGCATCTCCTTATCAGAGCATGAGGCATCTGTGGCCTCGCCGTTCACTTCCAAAACTCCAAACATTGAGTGTGTACCTCATCTGATCAAGTAAGTAAGCACTTCTCACCAGCATTGTTTTAATCTCTCCTGACTTCTCAGTACAGATCCCATTGTTCTTTTTATTTTATGATTTAATTTACTAATTTCCTAAAATTACAGTTTACAGTCAATATTATTTTGTATCAGTTTCAGGTGTACAGCACAGTGGTTAGACAATCAGACACTTTATAAAGTGTTCCTCCTGATATTTCCACTACCCACTTAGCACCATAGGTAGCCCAATATTAATGACTGTATTCCCTATGCTGTACTTTATTTACATCCCTGTGACTATTTTGCAACAACCAATCTGTACTTCTCAATCCCTTCACCATTTTTCCCAGTTCCCTAACTCCCCTCTCCTCTAGCAACCATCAGTCTGTTCTCTGTATCTATAAATCTGTTTCTGTTTTGTTTGTTCATTTATATTGTTCTTTATATCCCACATATAAGTGAATTCATATGGTGTCTATTTCTGAGTGACTTATCAGGTCTCATTGTTCTGCAAGTCAAAGACCAGGGCAACTTTGCATCCTTGGGTGGGGAAGGTGCCCTGTGGAAGAATGCAGTCAAACATTCCACTCCTGAATGGGTTTACCGGGATTGAAAATAATCCTGCAAGAGTAGTGGCGTTTTTTTATTTTTTATCTTTTGACAGAGACAAGAGAGAGTCAGAGAGAGGGATAGATAGGGACAGACAGACAGGAAGGGAGAGAGATGAGAAGCATCAATTCTTCACTGCGGCACTTTATTTGTTCATTGATTGCTTTCTCATATGTGCCTTGACTGTGTGGCTATAGCAGACCAAGTGACCCCTTGCTCAAGCCAGCGACCTTGGGCTCAAGCTGGTGAGCCTTGCTCAAACCAGATGAGCTTGTGCTCAACGGTGACCTTGAGGTTTCAAACCTGGGTACTCCACGTCCCAGTCTGACACTCTATCCACCACTCCACTGCCTGGTCAGGCACAGTGGAATTTTTTTAAAGCAACCCAGTACCAGCTATCTTTTATTAAGTAATCATTACAATATGAAAGGATTCTGAGGCGCTAGGCAAAGGTATAGTCAAGAATGTGGAGTGCACGTGCTCATGTTTGAGTTCCTTATAAGAACAGCAATAGTTGAAAAGCACATAAACTGCCAGTATCATAAAAATCCTAGCAACATTCCCTTCTTCACATCGACATACTTGTTGTAATACTGATAATAACCTCTCTTAAACGCTCCAGCAATGCCTTTGGGGGTGAAACCCCACATCAGTATCCAGCTTGGCAGCTCCCCTAGTTTAACATCCAGGAGTCTCTTCTCCTTCCATGGCACGACTGACACCATCTTGGAGTCCAGGTTGTTGGCTCTAGCAGCAGTGGCATTTCTAATGAAAATCACTGAATAGGTTATTTTTAGAATATTGGAATCTAGAACTTGTTACTGGTTTGAAAGTGTTAATTATTATTATTATTATTATTATTATTATTATTATTATTATTTTAACTATGTTTCCTTAGATCAGGGGTCCCCAAACTTTTTACACAGGGGGCCAGTTCACTGTCCCTCAGACCATTGGAGGGCTGGACTATAAAAAAATCTATGAACAAATTCCTATGCACACTGCACATATCTTATTTTAAAGTAAAAAACAAAACGGGAACAAATACAATATTTAAAATAAAGAACAAGTAAATTTAAATCAACAAACTGACCAGTATTTCAATGGGAACTATACTCCTCTCACTGACCACCAATGAAAGAGATGCCCCTTCCGGAAGTGCGGCGGGGGCCGGATAAATGGCCTCAGGGGGCCGCATGCGGCCCGCGGGCCGTAGTTTGGGGACCCCTGCCTTAGATGCCTCATAATAGGGGATTAAGCGACACTTCCTCTTCCTCTCCCCCATTTGTTTTCCTTCTTTTTACCTCTTTATGCTTTTTTGGGCTATTGTTCCCATCTCTAGTGCCAAAATATTTATTTATCTTTGCTGCTTGTACTAAAATTTTTCTTGGTGCCTTCTTCCCATCACTTCCCACCCTTGAATATGTAGTTCTGCTGAATTTTATTCAAATGACAGAGATAGTTAGCATTGTGGCTGCTTTTGGTTATTACAACTAGTATATATATATTTACCAGTTCATAAAGTGCTTTAGTGACTACTTTCCTATACTTTAAAAAGCCTGGAGATGTAAGAATGGTAACTATTTTTTCTACAAATAAAGAAATTGAGGCTCAGAGAACTGCCCAAGCTCATACAACCATATAGAATAGGAGACTGTATTAGAATTAGTTTTGTTTAAATATGTTCTATCTACAAATATCATACTCTTTTTACCACATTAAAATAATAATTTGGCTAGCTCCTCCCAATTATTTTATATTTTCTTCATGTACTGAACAAATATTTTCATGTGGACACACTTAGTGCCAGACATTTGGAGGCACTGGAAACCCAGAGCAAGTAAATCAGATATCCCTCGGTCTCATGTTTTCCTCTGGCGAAGAAGTCAGACTGTAAACACATGCGCAGATAAAGCAGGGGTAATGTGAACAGTAGGAAAACGGCTGGGAAGGTGGAACTGGCTTCACCGGATAGGATAGTGGGAGAGCCTTTCTAAAGAGCTGAGGGATGGGGAGACAGTGCCTTCTAGGCAGTGTTAGGCAGCGGCAAAGCCCTAATTCAGGAAAACGTTTGGTGTGAGGATCAGGCTTTGGAACCCCAGGAAACCATTATGACTAGAAGTAAATTTACACTCTGTTTTTTTTTTTCCCAAAAGAAAGAAATAAAATTGTTATTTCATAAGTTATGCATTTTATGCTTTCAATATATACTCTTTACTCAAAGTAAAACTACAGTAACAAAAATGAACATGCTCATTGTTTCTAGTCTATTTAAATTTGGTCTATGGCTAATTTGAGGGTTTCCATTATTTTAGCCCAGTTTTAGAGAAAGTTTGGCCTCTCAAATGAAATTGGAATGAACTGTTTGCCAAACTCCTACAGCACCTGCTTGAAAATAGCCTCCAAATCTGCAATCTGATTTATATTCCTCAGTTTACAGATGAAGAAACTGTGACCAAGAGAAGGGAAATGACCTTCCAAATCACATTAGTGAGTAGGTATGAGATCTGGGGCCAGCCCACGTCCCTGGACTCTGAGCTGAAATAATGCGCACAGAAAAGACAGGAGGGAGTCTCAATCCAGCTCCCTGGCTGGACAGAGGCCTGCGGCCTTGCAGTGAAATTGGCTTTTCCTGAACATTCAGTTGTTTAGCACAGTGGGTCCCAACCCCCGGGCCACGGACCGTTACCGGTCCATGGGCCATTTGGTACCAGTCTGCAGAGAAAGAATAAATAACTTACATTATTTCTGTTTTATTTATATTTAAGTCTGCACGATGTTTTATTTTTTAAAAATGACCAGATTCCCTCTGTTAAATCCGTCTAAGACTCACTCTTGATGCTTGTCTCGGTCACGTGATACATTTATCCGTCCCACCCTAAAGGCCGGTCCGTGAAAATATTTTCTGACATTAAACCGGTCCGTGGCCCAAAAGAGGGTGGGGAGCACTGGGTTAGCACACTGACAGCTGGCTCCCACCACTCAGGCGTCCAGGCTGCCAGGCAACAACGGAATAATCAGGCCTTTGATCTTTTCTACTGAGCTCAGCTGAACAGCACAGAATAAGTGACCTCGTTTCTTTCCTTTATTTTCATTTCATTCCTTTTTTGTTTCTTTTCTCACACAGGGAAGGACGTGCAGCTCTTGTCACCTCCTTTTGCATGTTTAAGTACATGGCTCTGTACAGCATGATTCAGTATGTTGGTGTTCTGCTGCTCTACTGGGTATGACCTGGGACCTAGCCTCTTGGTTGGTGAGAACTGAGACAAGGGGCAGTGTGCTGTCAATATGCAATGCCTCTTAAACAGCATACAATTAGGAGATTGGAGCACTCGCAGCTCCTCTAAAACTATCTTAAAAATTTTTTTGTTCATTGATTGAATTTAGAGGAAGAGGAAGGGAGAGAGAGAGAGAGAGAGAGAGAGAGAGAGAGATAAACATTGATTTGTTGTTCCAGACATTCATGCACCCACTGGTTGATTCTTGTATGTGCTGTGACCGGAATTCAAACTCACGGCCTTGGCATGTTGGGACAATGCTCTAACCAACTGAGCTACCTGGCCAGGGCTAAAACTATCTTTAAAATTTTGAAAATAGATCAGAAATAGACAAATGTACACAGGAAAAGTTGTTGGTGTGACTTCTCCGATTCTGATAATTATCTCTTGGTAGCTGAGGATCAGAATGGAACAAATCACTTTGTCTTTCATTGTTGCTTTCATCTGCTTTGGCCAGATCTCTCCTTCCAGCCCAGTGTGGCTCCTCCTTCACATACAGTTCATAAAAGAGATATTCTTTGGGTGCTGGAATGTTTCATAACTCGCTTTCTTTGGAAAAATAAGCCCTGATTATTATTAATGTTTGCCAATTTTAGTGGTGTAAATACTCTTACCGTGGCTGGTTTCAAGCTATCCACCTCAACGTGGAGGTGAGGAGAGATGTACAATAGCATACCATCATGTGGTACTTGTGCCATGTAGCTTTAGAAGAGTTGTGAATAACTTCAAGAACATAGATAACAGTACAATGTAGAAAAATGATTAGGAAGTTCTGAGTTTTGAGTGTTTTTTTTTTACCTCTGTTTCCAGTATAATTTATTTAATAGTGAATTAGTATCATTTAAAATTTTATATTGGCTGTGCTTAACAACCAGTTTACAAAATTTCTGGAAATCTTGCAATGGACTCTTATAAGCTAGTACAAACCAGAGTATACTGACCCTGAACATAGACATTTAAAAATTGGCATATTATGCCACCAAAAAAATACATATGTCTTGTGATGGCTTTTACCATTTAACCAAGCGTAAAAGCAGAAAATACATGACTACTGTTTATGGTCTGAACATGTGGGGGCTTTTCTATTCGCTAACACAGAGAAAGGGAACCTGTGCTGGAGATACCTAGAGTCATCTCTGTGTCTTGCCCTCATGCTCCTGGGTTGAAAGTTTGAGTTCTGTTGTCTTCAGATGACTTATGTCTTTCCACACTCACTAATACATGAACTGGAGAAAAAGAGGCTATTTATATAAGTTTGGTCCTATTTTGAAATCATAGTAACTGTTGCTCAAAACTAGAGTTAAACATGAGTCATCGTTAACTCCTTTCCACCAAGGGGTCGGGGGCAAGGAGGCAAGTTACCTGAAAAACTAAAAGCTTTTTCTTCAGGAATATCAAGGGATTTTCTAACAACACCCAAGAATGCAAAGAGTTACCTCAGTTATTGTCATTTTCTATCAGTAAAATTTAGGTAAGATCACTGCATATTTGTCATTTGTTACTACTGCGAATGCACTCTTTTAGTGTGCCAGACCAAACGTCAACTTTTCTGCTGCCAAGTGGAAAAGAGAGTGGAGATGATTCTGGTAGAGTGAGATATTCACCTCAATAAGGAAAGATAATAATGCACAAAAGACCTAGCCCAGACAGCGCATGACGAGAGCCTTCCTGGTTAAACAGGATTTCACGGCCTCGACTTTGCGACTCGTATCAACATACACAGGCTCCTGACCACACCACCTCCTAGATCGTTTACTTGACGATCCTATGTTGCAGTGAGAAAATCAGTGAAATTGATGTCAATCTTTATCTAGAAGGTCACAAGTGTTTTGAGTTGCTTTCCTTTTTATTTGCAGGAGACGAACAGCTTATCAAACTACCAGTTTCTGTTCCAGGATCTGGCTATTACAACTCTTATTGGTGTAACAAGTAAGGCATTTTTAAAACTTTCTTCCCAGAGATGCCCCCTTCAGCCCCAGGAGGGCTGGTGCACCAGGAGAGAAGGGACGGCAGCGGCAGCAGATGTGAAGTTTGACTTATTCCCAAAGGTATACACAGAGAGGGAAAGGAGAAACAGTCCTCGTTTTTTAGTGTTGAAAGAAAATGTTAGCAGAGGAAAACTGTAGTGTTAATTTGCTGTTTTCTATAAAATATAGAACTTCCCTAAAAGGTCACTAAATGCTTAAAATTTTTTTAAAAGAACCTTGAAAATCAGGTACACTACCTTTGGTGTGCGTTTAGGTATAGTTGAAGGGTGTTCAATATAGCTTATATGTTTCCCATCTCCAAATCCTAATCTCTCAAGACCTAGAACAGGGGTTAAAGATCATCTTGCCATTATGCCAGTCCTACCCCCATCTTCTAACTAATATATGAATTCTCTTTCCATTTTCCCTGTGATGGGATTTTCTTCCCATTCCAGCCACTAACCACCATCTTTACCAAATTTTCTGCTTTTCTCTCTGTTACATATAAATGCCAACAGCTCCACTTGTACTTTTAATCTTACCTCCTCTTACCTTCTTAAGGATATTTTTTATGTAATAATCCCTTCTGTCATCATGGTGAACTTTTCTCTGGGCTACTGGATCATTCCCACCAGCATATAACTTCCATCTCTTCTTATTTTAAAAACTCTACCCAACCCAAATATACCACTACCTGCTGTATACCTTATTGTTCCACTCCCTGGTCAGTTTTGTATACCTGCTTTCTCCACTTGCCGTCTCTACTCTATCATTCCAACCAGCCAGATTCTAACATTCAGGGGCATGAATTTGGATACTTGACTTGTGCTGGTGTTTGAGGGGAGGCGGTGGTAACTTGACAAATGTTTAACAACTTGTTTTCAAAAAAAAAATTTGCACATAAGTTTATTACAAACTTGACTGGAAAGAAAAATGTGTGGTGAGCAATTTTCCAATAATAACAGCATATACAATGTCTTTCTTGCAAATTCCATTTAGCCAATTGATTCTCACTGAGTTTTACCAAATTTCTGTGACCATAGTCAACCTATGCTATTGATGAGTAAATTAGTTTCAATGTGAATCTTTGTTGACATTTTTCTTTCCCTGAAGATAGCAAAACAAAAACTTATATTGAAACTTTTTCCATTCATCACTGACTGATGTGAGCAACTTTTTGCTGAATTGGATAATGGTTCCTGAATGCTGGAAGAGTATTTCCTCAATAAAAAAAAATGTTTAAGATGTAATGGCTACAGACATAACACACTTTTAAGTTTAATCTCCATTATTAACTTCAAGGACAGAGATAATTCTAAAATGTAAAATAATTGATAAGTAACCAATTTTGAGTGTTCATTATCTCTGTTGTTCATACATTTATTTAATTGTAAGTTTATATAACTTACTTTTAGTAATGGCTGCTTCTAATAACTGGCTTAAAAACTTAGCAGAAATTGGCCCTTGTGAGCCAGGGTGAGCTCTCACCACCACTGGCTGGGAGGATGCACAATACTGATACGTGAAAAAGTACACTTCTTAGACTGTTTCTCCTTCATTCCTCATGGTCTTGTTTTCACATTATTTCTTCTTATAGCTTCTCATCATAATCTTAATGAGCATATCATGCTAACTTATTTTAAAAACTTCTTTGAGAGCTCTGTCTTTGGAGAATAAACTCATGGGGAGCAGCTACTACCTACGCTTCAGCGTCCCCTTACCGATGTGGCTCTTGTCAAGTCCATCAATGACTTTTGTTGACAGCAGTGACCACTTCTCTTTTGGATTGTACTTGGATTTCTCAACAGCACTCTCCTTCCTCAGTAGACTTCTTCTTTTGGGTCTGTGATACCACATACTCCTGGATTATCTATCACTTTTGTGGGTACAGTTTTTCCATCTCTTTTTCTGGCCTTTCCTTCTTTACCTGTCTTTTCAATCTACATCATCTCTCTATCAGGGGTCCCCAAACTTTTTAAACAGGGGGCCAGTTCATTGTCCCTCAGACCGTTGGAGGGCCACCACATACAGTGCTCCTCTCACTGACCACCAATGAAAGAGGTGCCCCTTCCGGAAGTGCGGCGGGGGGGAGGGGGATAAATGGCCTCAGGGGGCCGCATGCGGCCCGCGGGCCCGTAGTTTGGGGACGCCTGCTCTAAGTGATTTCAATGTCATCTACATGCTGATGTATCCCAAATTTATATCCCTGGCCTTGATGTTTATCCTGAGCTCTGGAAATACAGCTACTCAGCATCTAATTTTGAATATTAAACAGAATGTAAACATAACATGACCAAATAGAACTCTTTCTTCTATAACAATTAATTTACTTTATTCTTACAATTAACAAAACCATTTTAATATTTATGGTCTAGTTTGTACTGCTTACTGTAATAAGAGTGAAAGAAAAGCAGCAAAGTGGAGCTAATACTGTCTGAAGAGGGTTCTAAAATAGAACCAGGAGGCCCCTGGGAAGCTTAGCTAACTCATCTTTCTCCATGTGGAAGGAACTTTTGAAATGGGCTAAGCCACAAATGGCTACATCCTAAACTGGCTCTGCATCACTGAGCTCTCTGTTAAGAAGTGAAATTTATGCCTAGGAACAAGCATAAGTAAGTAACCATGTATAACATTTTGTAAGTGTGCTTGCCAGCACCATTAGCAGCTCTTTCAAAACAACTTGTATAATTGTTGGGAACCCCCTTTTTTCTGTTTTTTTTTCCCCCTTTGGTTCACAATTAGGTTTCTACCCAAATCTGTGTGTCATAAATTGCGATTCCTAAGGCCCCAAATAAAGCTTTTGTTTGCTTTACAGTTCTTGGTCAAAATTAATTGATATTGACACTTGGAATATGTCAGTGGAAAAAAACAAAAACAAATAAAATTCCTCAAAATAGCACCACTATCTTTTAGTTGTTCAAAGACCAGGAGTCACCCTTACTTTGTCACTTTTCTTTTCTTTTTTAATGTTTAATTCAACTTTTTAATCCTTTAGAAATTTTCAAACACCTAATACAGATCCCTGGACTTTCTTTTTTTTTTTTTTTTTTTTTATAATTTTATCTTTTTAATGGGGTGACATCAATAAATCAGGGTACATATATTCAAAGAAAACATGTCCAGGTTATCTTGTCATTCATTTATATTGCATACCGATCACCCAAAGTCAGACTGTCCTCTGTCACCTTCTATCTAGTTTTCTTTGTGCCCCTCCCCCTCACTTTTCTTTAACCTTAACATCCAATACGTATGAAATTCGTACTGGCTCTACCTCTAAAGACATCCTGTATGAAATTTGTACTGGCTTTACCTCTAAAGATATCCTGTATCCTTTCTCTCCATCTCTACTATAGCCACTCTCACAAAACAGTGTCACTTCTGCTAGATTACTGCAATAATCTTACAACTAATCTTGCTTCCACAATTACTGCCCTCCCCTTAACTTCCATTTATCTTTCAAACAGTGGTAAGAGTGGTAGTTTTATTAATTTAAATTTTATTGTCATACTCTTGTTTAAAATGCTCCAGTGGCTTCTCATTTCCACTAATTCCACAGTCTTACATGGTTTATTTCTGCTTCCCCAACTTCACACCCTATTGCTATTCAGTTACTAGTCTAGGCACCCCAGTCTCTCTGTCTCTTGAGCATTGCTAAGTTTGTAATCATCTCAGCACCTTTGATTTTGCTATTTCCTTTGCCTAAACCACTTTCCCCTTAGATCTTCATATGATTGACTTTTTTTAATTCAAATTTTAGCCCAAATGTCACCACCTCATAAAGGTCACTTTAAATAATGACCAAGCCAATTATTCTCTAGCACACAGTTCTGTTTTATGTTTTCACAGTACTTGTCACAACCTGAAATTAATGATATTTATCTGTAGTTTTATTAGTTTTTGCCTACCTCCCCTCACCTGTTGTCTGTCTTGATCACTGCTGCATTTCCAAAACATCTAACAGTACCTGACATATCAAAAGAGTTTGTTAAATATTTGTTAAATCTATTGAAAGAGCCCTGGCCGGTTGGCTCAGTGTAGAGCATAAGCCTGGTGTGCAGGAGTCCCGGGTTCGATTCCTGGCCAGGGCACACAGGAGAAACGCCCATCTGCTTCTCTACCCCTCCCCCTCTCCTTCCTCTCTGTCTCTCTCTTCCCCTCCCGCAGCCAAGGCTCCACTCGAGCAAAGTTGGCCCGGGTGCTGGGGATGGCTCCATGGCCTCTGCCTCAGGCGCTAGAATGGCTCTGGTTGCAACAGAGCAACGCCCCAGATGGGCAGAGCATCGCTCCCTGGTGGGCATGCCAGGTGGATCCCGGTCGGGCGCATGCGGGAGTCTGTCTGACTGCCTCCCCCTTTCCAACTTCAGAAAAATACAAAAAAAATCTATTGAAAGAACACCTCTGGCAGTCCTTATTGTTAACAGAGTTCTCTTTCACCTCAAACCAAATCTCTCTGTGTAATTATCATCCATCATAGTTCTGTCATTTGGGATGGAACAGAATAGTCTGAATTTTCTCCCCAGAACAGTCTTTTACATATTTGAAAACAGTTCTCATTTCTTGTGACTATTCCCTTCTACATAACAAGTATCTCCAGGGTTTTCTCTGGGATTTTTTTTTTTTTTTGACAAATAACTTGATTCTTTTCTATATTCATCATTGATTAACTCATTCATTATAAGAAGAGGAGATAAAAAAGAAAAACCATCTTTGTCCTACTATTTAGAGTTAATCAATTAAAGCATTTGATGTGTTTCCTTCTAGTCATATGTGTGTGTATATATGTGTGTATATATATAAAATTTGAATTGTCTTCTCTATGTAATTATGCATCCTGTTTTAAAATTTAATTTCATAATTATTATAAAATGTTATTAACTACTTTAATTCTTTCTTATTGTGGTAAAATATAACATAAAATTTGCCACTTTTGCTATTTGTAAGTGTACAGTTCAAGGGTATTAGTTACATTCCCAGTATTGTGCAACTATCACTACTATCCGTTTTCAAAACTTTTCCATCACCACAAACAGAAACTCTGTACCCATTCAACAATAACTCCCCATTGCTCTCCCTTTCAATCTACTCTACTTTTTGTCTCTAAGAATATTCCTAGTAAAGGTATTTCAAATAAGTCACATCATGCAATATTTGTTCCTCTGTCTGGCGTACTTCAGTTTAGCATACTGTTTCCAGGGTTCATTTACATTGCAGCATGTATCAGGACTTCGTTCCTTTTCATGGCTGAATAATATTCCATTTTATATATTTACCACATTTGTTATCCATTTGCCCATTGATGGACTTTGGTCACTTTCACCTTCTGTGAATAATGCTGCAATGAACATTTGCATAAAATATCTGTTTGGGCTCCTGTTTTTAATTCCTTTTGGTATAGGAATGAAATGACTGTATTATATGGCAATAATTTATTTAACTTTGAGAAACTACTGGGAGAGTAATCAAGTTACTTAGATAATTAATGAAAGAGGAGGGAGCAAACGGCATGTCACTCCAGGAATAACTGGCATCCTCTGCCAAACAGAGCAAAATATCGTGCCTAGTGTCATAGGCAGGAAAGATAGCTTCACAGCCACCCAGGAAAGGGAGGGGGAACTGGCAGTGTTCAGCCGGATTAACAGGGGGAGGGTGAAAATGGTAAGGGGGGAATTCTTTCACTGAGTGCATGCGCAGTAGAAACCAAATAAAAAAGTGAAACTCGGAGGCATACACAGTAGGAGCCAAAATGGCAAACATACAAGGGAGAAGACACTAGCCTGGAAAAATCTGATAAAAAGAAACTGGATTGGAGGGCACAAACACACGCCTGGGAAAGTCCAGGAAAGAGATTGGATAGTTTGGAAAAAACAAAAACAAAACCAAAAAACCAAAAAGGTCTGCTCTGTCCTGAACCTAGAGAAATATATGGAAGCTTAGCAAGAACATTGGGCAGCCCCTGCCCTTGCGCTGCCTGAGAGTGTACTATCATTTTTCACTTTGCCACTCTCTCTCAAAACTCCTTCTATGTAAGTGTCTCTGAAATTCTCTTCCCACAACACTGCTGAAAACCCTATTTCCTCTGGTAACACTACCGAACTATTTTCCATAGTGACTACATCAATTTATAATCTCTCTAGCAATGTGTAAGGGTTTCAATTTCTCTGCAGCCTTATCAGTCAGTACTTGTTATTTAACTTTAAAACATTATTTTAGATATTCTAGTAATGTAGAGTAGGTTCTTATGGTGATTTTGATTTTTATTTCTCTAATAACTAATAATGTTGAGCATGTTGTCATGGGTTTATGACTCTTTGTAGGTTTTGTTTGGAGAAATGTTTATTCAAGTTCTTTGCCCATTTTTTACCTGGATTTTAATCTTTTGTGATTCCTGAGTTCTGGAGTCTTTATATACTGTGGATATTAAAAACCTTATCAGATGGACCGTGTGGCCAGGTAGCTCAGTTGGTTGGAGTGTCAGCCTGACATGCTGAAGTTGAGGGTTCGATCCTGGTCAGGGCACATACAAAAATCAAAGTCATAGCATAAATGATTGGAATAACAAAATCAATCAATGTTTCTCTCTCTCTCTCTCTCTCTCTCTCTCTCTCTCTCCTTCCCTCCCTCCCTCTTCCTTCCTCTCTCTCTAAAAACTAATTTTATATAAAAAAACATGATCAGATATATGATTAAATATATTTTCTCCCATTTTGTATATTTTCACTTTCTTGATACAAATGTCCTTTCTTGTATAAAAGTATTTAATTTTGATTAAGTCCAATTTATCTTTTTTCTGTTGTTGTTCATGCTTTTGGTGTCATATCTAAGAATCCATTGTCAAATCCAAGGCCATGAAGTTTATACTGTGTTTTCTTCTAATAATTTGATGACTTTTAGCTCCTGTATTCAGGTCATTGAGTCATTTTCTGTGTATGGTGTGAGCTAGCGCTCCAACTTCGTATTTCACGTGTGGAAATCCAGTTGTCCCAAAACTATTTGTTAAAGAAATTGTTCTTTCCACCATTAAATAACCTTGAGACTCATGTTGAAAATCAATTGGCTATAGATGTGTAGGTCTCTTTTTGGATCCTTAGTTCTATTCCTCTAGTCTGTATGTCTATCCTTATTCCAGTAACACACTGTTTTGATTACTGTTTTGTAGTAAGTTAGCAATTAGAATGTGTGAGTGCTCCAATATTGTTCACCTTTTTTAAAATTTGTTTGACTTTTCCATATGAATTTGAGGGTCAGTTTTTTTATTCTTCAAAAATAAAAAAAAAAAACATTTGAATTTTGATAGAGATTGCATTGAATTTATAGATCACTTTAAATAGTATTGACATTGTAACAATATTACATCTTCCAATCCATAAACATTGGATGTATTTCAATTTATTGACGTTTTCTTTAGTTTTTTTCAGCAAAGGTTTAATAATTTTCAGTGTACAATACTTTCTCCTCTTCGGTTAGATTTAAGTCTAGTTATGTATTCTTTTGTGTGCTATGGAATTGAAATTGTTTTCTCAATTTCTTTTAGAAATCGTTAGTTGCCAATGTATAAAGACACAACTGTTTCTTATGTATTGGCCTTGTACCTTATAACATAGCTGAATTTATTTAATAACTCTAGTAGATTTCTTACAGATTCTTTGGGATTTCTAATATATAGAATTATGCCACTTATGAATAGAGATAGTTTTATTTCTTCTTTACAATTTGGATGACTTTTATTTCTTCTTTGATTGTTCTGGATAGAACTACGAGCATAATGTTAAACAGCAGTGGTGAAAGCATCCTTTTCTTGTTCCTGATCTTAGGGGACAGCTTTCAGTCCTTTGCCCTGGAGTATGACATTAGCTGTGGGATTTACACTGCAAAATACACAGTCATGGAGATTATACGTAACATCCTCAGTTTAAAGCAATCTAGTTTGACTTGACATCTGAACTTTTAGAGCATGCCAAAACTGCTACTAAACATCTGTCTCCTTCTTTTATGTTGTCACTAACTTATGTCACTTTTATCAATTGTGTGTCAAGTAACTTAGATAATTACTTTATGCATTTGTCTTTTAAATTGGAATAAAAAAATAAAGATAAAAACCAAAAATACAATCATATACTTTTATATTTATCAAGATAGTTACTTTTACTACATAAAATAAGAATGTCAATAAAGAGATAGAAATTATAAAAAGGATGCTTTAAAAATAATTTTTAAGCTTTTTAAAATAATTTTTATCTCTTTAATTAACATTCTAATTTTATATATACATTATTTTCCTGATTTCATTGAGTTCTTTGAACATATTTAAAAGCATTGTTTTAAAGTCTCTGCTCATTAAGTTCAATATCTGGACTTCCTCAGAGATTTTTTTTTTTTCATTTATTTTGTTATATTGAGTTTTATAATGTCTTAACTCTGTAAATAAGATTTTTCCTATTTCCTTGGGCTGGATGGATATTTTGTTTGTTTGTTTTATTTTGGTGTTTTTTGAAGGTTGTAGTAGTCCATATATTTAGTGACTTTTCTAAACTATTTTTGTAAAGACTATCAGTTGTCATGTGTAGTCACTGAAATCTCTATTCCTTTAGCTTTTGTTCAAGTAGTGTTTTGACAGAGATTTTCTTGAACTCTGTGAGTTTAAAAATATGAAAAAACAAAGTACCTCTCCCAATCTTTGCAGGTTTGTTCTGTGCTGGGCACCTCAACACTTAGCAGGCTTGTGTTGAGTCTATAGGCTCTCCAGAGGTGATAGCATAGAGTTGTTTTTTATCTTTCCTAAACATACATCTTGCCATGGGTGTGTACATGACTTTTTATGTTCCCAGTACACACAGGTGGTTGTATGTACCATAATTTCCGTAGCACACAAACTTCAGCTTTTCCTTCCAGAGTTTAGTCTTTTATGTGTCACCTGCAATCTGCAGGTGGTTTGTTAACCTTACACTGCTTTGGAGCAGTGCATGCTGCTTTCCCACCCCAAGTCAGTTTTGCATTAGCTGAAACAGAGATGAGCAGCTTGCCCCAGTACCTCAGGGAGCCCCCAGACAAGTTAGAACAGACACAGACATGTGGAATGATTTGTGGATAAATCTGTTCTTCCCTCTCTGTAACTATGGACGAGGGTCCCCACTGATATGCATGCTGCCATCTTTAAGCTTGTCACTGAGCTGGATGGGGAAGGAAGGGCAAGTAGAGATGCACAAGGCTTTCCTATCATTTTTAAGTTGCCTTTTTGTTGATTCAACATGTGTTTGGATTCTATAAACATTTGTTTATTTTTCAGAGTTCTGACAAAGTTGATACTTACAGTTTCTGCTTGTTTTTCAATGTTTTTGTGGTGGGGTGGGATATTGAAGCTGCTTATTCTGCTGTTTTGCTGAGGTCACTCATTATTTTATTCCTTCAGTGTTTGAAAGAATTACTTCTTAGTGACTGCATTTTGTTCCACTATACAGTTGTGCCATAATTTACTATAAATGATGCAGTGATGAGCATCTTTCTACATCTCTGTTTTGTTTTCTCGTAAGATAAAATGTCAGAAGTCAAATAACTACTTGAAAAGTTACAAAAGTTTTTCAGTCTCTTCCTTGTCATTGCCACATTGCCTTACAGAATGTATTCGTCAATTTACTTTCCCACAAGCAGCGTAAGAAAAGCGTGCATTTTAATACTTCCTCACCTATAATTTAATAATCTTTGCCCATTTAATAAAGGCAAAGAGAGCATCTTGTGGTTGTTCTATGTCTGCTGTCTTAAGAATTTCTCATATGACTTCAGTTGGAATCTATTTATTGTATTGTTCACTCAGTTTGTGATGTACTTCAATTTGTCAATTTCTTCAGATGTTTAAGTCAAAGAAAAAACACCATTCTTCTGACGAAGAATGCAGCATTTTCCTGCTCTCATACATATACAACTTGATTTTATTTTATAGTGAATTTGAATGGTGCCTACCCCAAGCTGGTGCCTTTCAGACCTGCCGGACGACTGATCTCCCCACCTTTGCTGCTCTCTGTGATTTTCAACATCCTTCTCAGCCTGGCCATGCACATTGTGGGTTTCATTCTGGTTCAGAGGCAGCCTTGGTATAACAGGGAGATGCACAGGTATGACCACAAACTTGATTCCAGCTTCCCATACTCTAATTTCTGTTTAACATCATCTGGATCATATGATGGGAGGCAACTGGGTCTTCATTCTGCCAAATGATTTGGCTTCCCTAAATCCCTTGGGTAATTTTCCAGTGATCTTCATTTCTCAGTATCACAATTTGATGGTAACATTCATTAGCACTTATCTTTGCCTATCTTAGATAATAATCTATGACCATCTTTTCTATCTAGGGTGACCATGCATTGTAGTTTGCCTGGATACCCCCAGTTTAAGCCTGGTATCCTATAAGATTTCTAATATTTTTTTCATATTCAAATATGTTCCTGCTGCATGATAAATTATATAGTCACCTTACTAATAAATGTTTAGAGATTTAATCCACTAAAGGGAAGAATTATGAATTACTCACCCTTCTCTCTCACATATAGCCTTAATATATGCGATTGGTTCTCAATATTTTGAATAAATTACTTGGATCTATCTATCTATCATCTATCTATCTATCTATCTATCTATCTATCTATCTATCTATCTATCATCTATCTACCTACCTACCTATCTAAATATCTATTATCTATCTATCTATCTACCTAATAATTTTTCTATCTATCCAAAATATAGATCTATCTGTTCTGGTTTCTTCCTCCTTATTTTTCAGTATATTCTTTCCCAAAGTGTAGGCAGTTGTAGAAACATTGAGGGCATGGAGTCTCATATGTAAACTCCATAGGTGTCTGTCATCTTACTTCATCAGCTTCTTTGGTTTCCTTTTTAGTGCCTGCACAGTGCAAAATGAAACCATCTCAAACTTAACCACCCCTCCAACTGCTCCAGAAAAAGATAGAAGTGATGGTGACTTAGCAAGTTTTGAGAACACTACTATATGGTTCTTGGGAACAATCAACTGTATTATTGTGGCTCTTATCTTCTCTAAAGGAAAACCATTTAGGCAGCCGACCTATAAAAACTGTGAGTAGAGTTGTATGGGATCAGAGGCGAGAAGTCATCAGAGAGGAGAACAGGCATGCCTAGGTCATTCAGGGAGTAGCTGCAGAATTGGCACTTATTCTGGGTCTCCGAATGTCTAGGTCTTTTTGTGGCCTTGCTCCCATTTTTAAAGCTGTGTGAAATACCAAGGCTTTTTTATCCACCTCTTACCTTCACCAGCAGTTTGTCTCTAGGTGTCCTTTCATGGAATCACTTCCAGTTGGGAAGACTTGTTTATCTCTCTGCTTGTCGGCCCCCATCCCCGAGGAGGTGGGGAGAAGAGACAGAGCACTCATTTGGAACATGTCTCCTGCTGTGAAGACAATGGTCAGGATGACATCGTAGGATTGGCAGGCTGAGAGTGGTCCAGCCTGGGGGAGCCTCACTACAGACAACTCTGGAGGCTCTTGGCCAAAGCACTTCCTACTTCCTTACATTCTGAGTGGGGGGTGGAGTGTGTATTAGGAGAAGAAGGTGACCTACTTTGCTTTGGGACATTTATTTAGATACAATCATTACTCCTCTAATTGGGAAAATTTAGAAGTATAGTCGAAAAGTTAATGTCCTCGTAAAATTTTGTTCAGAGAAAATTATTTTGCCCTTCTTCTTCTTGGGATGACAAAGCAGTTGAATGCTCACCTCGACAGATTTGCAATTTAAGCATTTATTTATATACAGCCCTCTATTTTTCCAGAAAAGTATTTGAGGTGCATGATTTAGTTTAAAGAGGTTCAGATACTTGAATGACTTTAAGGCATTTATTTTGTAATAACAAAAACAATTTTTTTTGTAGTAAGTGTATTTGGTCAGTCTTACCCTATGTATATTTGCCATTTTTATTAATTGAAATCTACAATGTGGATGTGTAAATTTTCACTTACTTCAAGGACATACATAGAAACTTTAGAGGTGAGATCCATTGCATAACAATGACTACTTTCCATCTTTTATGCTGTGTTTGCCTGTGGAAATCAAGTCAATTTAATCAGCATTAATCTAGAATTTGTCTTTCAATAGATATGACACTCTATATTCTGATTTCTCTAAATGATAGCCTGTGTTCTTATTTCCTCAGATATATTTGTCCTTGCACTGATCATACAGCTGGCTGTGTGTCTATTCATTCTATTTGCTGATATTCCAGATTTTTATAGGCGTTTGGATGTAAGTCTTATCTCAGGAATATGGTGATGTTTTACAGTTACTTAACACCCTGACTTCTAAAAGCAGGTCACAGTAGCAATTGTCATGGATTCTTGACACCAATTATTCTTTGGGGAAAGTTTTTTAAAATGCTGGATTTATTCATATTTTTTATTTAAGCTGGGCAAGAAATAAAAACTCTGTCTAGTCTTGGTTTCAAGTATTTCAAAAGCATTGGACATTTTTCTTTTAAATAATTTCCTTTAAGATTGAAAAATCTATTTATACATTTTTTTTCAAATGTGAGAGAATTTCTCCCTAAATGCTTCTGTTTTAAAGACGCTTAAAAGAATTTTGCCTATAATACTTTTTCAGTTAGTTCTTAAATCAGTATTTACATTTTTTTACTTCTATACAAATGTGCTTTTTTATGTTTGTAGTTAATGTCAGCAAAACTTACCTTTAAAAAGCCATGCCTTGGCCCTGGCCGGTTGGCTCAGCGGTAGAGCATCCGCCTGGCATGCGGGGGACCCGGGTTCGATTCCTGGCCAGGGCACATAAGAGAAGCGCCCATTTGCTTCTCCACCCCCCCCTCCTTCCTCTCTGTCTCTCTCTTCCCCTCCCGCAGCCAAGGCTCCATTAGAGCAGAGATGGCCCTGGGCGCTGGGGATGGCTCCTTGGCCTCTGCCCCAGGCGCTAGAGTGGTTCTGGTCATGGCAGAGCGACGCCCGGGAGGGGCAAAGCATCGCCCCCTGGTGGGCAGAGCGCCGCCCCTGGTGGGCGTACCGGGTGGATCCCGGTCGGGCGCATGCGGGAGTCTGTCTGACTGTCTCTCCCCGTTTCCAGCTTCAGAAAAAAAAAAAAAAAGCCATGCCTTACCTCATGAACTCTTTTAGATTTTGTAACAAATTTAAATTATAAAAGACAGAAATTTTATGTATTCAAGCAAGGGAAAATATATATATTCTGATTCTTTTAACCCATCCCACTTTTCAATTAGAAGTTAATTGTTACTAATGTCTTTTAGACCAGTAAATATAAAGCAGAAGAGAAGATAAAGAAACTGAGGGGTTTTTTTCTTGGTACTTTGTAAACCTGCCTCCCTGCCTCTCCATCTCAAAGACCAACCAGTTTCAGGAGGGTCAAGATACTATTTCATTCATTCTTGTGTAAACTGTGCCTTGCATAGTAAATGCTACATAATGGGAACGAATGACTGACAGATGGTTGCATGCCAGTTAGTTTCCTAAATGCAGACAGCACTTGGAGCACACATAGTGCATCCCAAGCCAACAATACCTTCCCAAACTCAGTGTGATATATAAACCAATGTCTACATTCAGTTTTCATTTTTATAATTGCATCACTGTGCTTAACAGTGTAATTGCCACTGTTGCCGTGTCTTCATGAATTACATTAAGTGCGTAGGGACATAGTCTTTGCCCACTTGTCTTCCAAGTGAGTTAAAAGTTTGAAATCCTGCAGAAATTAAGATTAAGATATGTTGGGTTTAGTCACACTGTTTAATAGTGAGGATGCTAAGAGGTAGGCTTGGTCCTCTGGTGTGACAAAGTAGGGAACATATTTGGTTTGAAAGGAACACATGTGAAGTCATTGCCAGCATGACTGCAAGGGATTCTGCAAAGAATTATTGCTTCTTTTAAAAATAATTACTTTTCTTAATAGTACATAAAATTGTGAGTACATTTTAGAAATGTGAATATGCAGGTGGGGAAAAATAACATTGTTCATTTTCTCATTCCGTCTTTGAAAAATTCACATATTATAGATGAGCACTGACTGGTTTAGGAAGTTTATTTTATTTTAAATGGAAAAATGATGTTTTATAACCTAGTGATAGCTCATTTTTAAAAAGTTGCATGATTTTTTAAAACAGGGAGTAGTATGTTCACATGGTTTGAAATTCAAAAGTTAGCAGTGACAATCTCGTTACCACCCTTGTGCCCCAGCCACCAGTTTCCAGCTCTGGAGGCAACTGATCACAATAGTTTACTTCACAGATTTTCAGACATTTTTTACAGATGTATACAAATGATGGCATGTGTGTGTGTGTGTGTGTGTGTGTGTCTTATGTGTATATTCCTCCATATTGTTATACAAATAGTAACAAACTATTACATTTGTCCAGGTTGTTGGAAATAGAGATGTCAAGGTGAGCTGAGATGTATAAGAAAGTTATTGGAGGAACTGCCTATGGGAGAAAAGAATCAGAAAGCTAGAGGAGGTGGGGAGGGTACCACACTATGGTCTGACCCCTGTGAAGGGAAGGAAGGAAGGAAGGAAGGAAAGGAAAGGAAAGGAAAGGAAAGGAAAGGAAAGGAAAGGAAAGGAAAGGAAAGGAAAGGAAAGGAAAGGAAAGGAAAGGAAAGGAAAGGAAAGGAAAGGAAAGGAAAGGAAAGGAAAGGAAAGGAAAGGAAAGGAAAGGAAAGGAAAGGAAAGGAAAGGAAAGAGGAAAGGAAAGAGGAAAGGAAAAAGGAAAGGAAAAAGGAAAGGAAAAAGGAAAGGAAAAAGGAAAGGAAAAAGGAAAGGAAAAAGGAAAGGAAAGAGGAAAGGAAAGAGGGAGGGAGGGAGGGAGGGAGGGAGAGAGGGAGGGAGGGAGGGAGGGAGGGAGGAAGGAAAGGAGGGAGGGAGGGAGGGAGGGAGGGAGGAAGGCCACATGAGTCAAGTTTCCACAGTTCTAAGAAAGTCAAGCCAAAGTTGCCCATCAGAGGTGTTTAGTGTCTCACAAGAATGAGTGTGATTAGAAGCCCTGCTGTGTTCAGTTATTATGAGTAGCCAGGGGAAGTGTGGCCTTAGGGTGAATGTGGTGGTGGATGTTGAGTCCGGTAGCTGGGGCAGCTGTCACTTACCCTCCAGCTGCAGGGTGTCTGAGTGGAGCACTGTTGTGCTGCCATAGTCACATAAGAAATCCTATACCTTATTCTGTGTAACAGTATATTTTGTTTATCGATTCATATCAGTACAGAAAACTTCTTCATTCTTTTATATGCTACTATAGTATTTCATTGTTCACACACACACACACACACACATGCCGTCATTTATGTGTAGTGTCACATTGATAGATATTTAGATTATTTCTAATTTTTTACTATTACACACAAAGTTGCAATAAAATACCTTATACATATATCATTTCAACCATATCCAGCACATGTCTAGGATAAATTCCTAGAAATGAATTTGAACTTTCAATTTTAATAGCATGGCCCTCCATAGAGTTGTGCCGGTCTTTACACTCACCAGTGTACAGGCAACGTAAGAGGTAGTGCCGGGTGCGATGCTCTTGGCTTTGTTTCACTCACTCATTCATTCATTTATTCATCCATTCATCTATTTAATATGCATCTCTAGCATATATATCTTGAGCCTGGGGAGGGGTTAGGGAAGCTACAGAGGAAGTGGGGAAAGAGAGGTAGTGACAGCTTGACTTCAGCCCCACTTGCTCTGTTGGTGAGTACCATTGAGATGGCGTAGCCTGACTCGCTGCACACACAGTGCTGAGAGTGCAGCCCTGACCAGGGACGCAACAGCTCGGTCCAGCTGAGGAGCATTGTGGCCCCACAGAGGAGATGGCAATGCCATCCACGTGGAGGTTTGACATGGGTACCCTCAGAGCCTCCTGGGAGTAGAGTCACATTCCTATGTTCCCTCATAAAAAAATTAAAAGTCAAACAAAAATACTTTTATTATTATTTTGTGTTGTAAGGTGACCAGATTTTAGGAAATTTAGAAATTACAGAGAAAAAAGGAGAAGAACGGAAGATCAAAGAGAGAAAGTAGCTATCACAGTCCCCAAATGATTGGGATCATCGGGTATAATCCCTCCACACTGTTTTCTGTGTATACATGTATAGAAATACTTACACACATAAAACATACACATTATATATGTATATAACATCTACTTACACATATATGTATGTGTCTATTACCTATGTGATTTGTAACCTATGAAAATGTCCACTGTGAACCCACGGGCATTTCCAGCATATATTTGTCTTCAGACTAACTGCTTCTTCCTCTCCCTCCGCCAGCTGCTCTGCACGCCCCTGCTGTGGAGGGTCTACATTGTCATGATGCTCAGCTGCAACTTCCTTGTGTCCCTTGTTGTGGAGGTAAGTGCCTTCAGACGGCCGGTCACTTGGGGGTGGGAATGGCATTTTGGGGGAATCTGAAAAAAGGAACAGCTTTAGCTGACAAGGCTCAACAGTACAAGGGGCTCCCTTCGTCAGCAGCCTGAGCAATGCTGCTTCCCTCTGATAAGTTCAAAGCAAGGGGTTTGTTTCCCCACCTGTGAAGTGGAGCTGGGGAGACTAGACCTATGATCTCTAAGGCCTTATTCATTTCTAAAATTTACAAAGACCCAATTCAATAACATATATATATATATATATATATATATATATATATATATATATATATATATATATATATATACAGACAACAAGCTAGTAATAGCTAGAGGGAGGGGTGGAAGTAGGGGAAGGAGGGAAAAGGCGGGCAATGGGGGTGGAAAAAGACTTTGCAGGGGGCATGGGGGGCACAATGCAATGTGCAGAAGGTGTTATATTGAGTGGAACACTTGAAACCATGTCAACACAATACATTAAAAATAAAAATTTTAAAACTGCTAAATTCAATTTATTTTTTGAAATAGAGATTTTTCTTTTTTTTAATCATTCATACACTATAAAATTTACCTTTAAAAGTATACAATTTAGTGATTTTTAGTATATTTATTGTGTTGTGCAACCACCACTACCACCTAATTCTGGAAGGTTCTCATCACCCCAAAAGTAATCTTGTACCATTAGCATCCACTCCTCATCCTCCCTTCTTCCTTCTCCACCCTCTGGCAACCACTAATTTACTTTCTGTCTCTATGGATTTGCCTATTCTTGACATTTCATATAAAGGGAATCATACAATATATGGTCTTTCGTGTCTGGCTTCTTTCACTTAAGAACATATGTTATTTTTACTTTACAGATGAAAAATGAGATTCACAGTGAGCTTTTCCTGGCTTTTATTCTTCAGCTCCCATAAACTTCATCCAATGAGCTTGTGCTCCCCTTTTCTTTGCTACATGGTTCATTCTGTCCTCCTTCTGTCCTGCTGACAGTCTTCAGTTTACTGGGAGTGAGGGGATTCCCGCCCAAAAGCATTCATTCCACAGGAGGGGTGAGCTGCGGGATTCCCATCTGTCCCCATCCCCGCTCTCATTACGAACCCAGCCTGGTTCCAGTGAGGGGGTTCATGGAGAGCTAAGAACATCCAGAGCCTGACTTCCCACAGTAGGTAGGAGCTCAACAAACCTTCCTTACGGAGCAGGGTAAAGAGTGCACAGGAGCTGGTGGCGGAACAAGACCTAGCATAGGGGACTGGAGTGTCTCTCTGTGCTAAACCAGAGCTTCTCAAACTTGAGTGCACATCAGGATCACCTGGCGGAGTATTAAAGCCTAGACCAGGGGTCCCCAAACTTTTTACACAGGGGGCCAGTTCACTGTCCCTCAGACCATTGGAAGGCCGGACTATAAAAAAAAACTATGAACAAATCCCTATGCACACTGCACATATCTTATTTTAAAGTAAAAAAACAAAACTGGAACAAATACAATATTTAAAATAAAGAACAAGTAAATTTAAATCAACAAACTGACCAGTATTTCAATGGGAACTATGGGCCTGCTTTTGGCTAATAAGATGGTCAATGTCCGGTTCCATATTTGTCACTGCTAGCCGTAACAAGTGATATGATGCGCTTCCGGAGCCGTGATGCGTGCGTCCTGCGTCACTGGAAGTAGTACTGTACGTGAGCGATGCCGCCACATACGGTACTCCAGGAGCACAGGATGGGGATAACCACTAATGAAAGAGGTGCCCCTTCTGGAAGTGCGGCGGGGGCCGGATAAATGGCCTCAGGGGGCCGCATGCGGCCCGCGGGCCGTAGTTTGGGGACCCCTGGCCTAGACTGTCCAGCCTTGCCACCATCATTTCTGATTCAATAGGTCTGGAGTAGGCACAAGTTTTTGTTTCTAACAGGTTTCCTGGTGGTTCAGGGACCACACACTGAGAAGCACTATGCTAAACCATATGGTTTCCAAAGCCACCAAGTTAATAAAGGAGCATGATCACGGCTGACCTTAACACTGAATTGCAGAAAGATGTTCCTTCCCATTTAAAGGAATACGTATTTTGTCTCTGTCCATGATCTCAGTATTCCCCATCTAGTACAGCTTTTCCAATCCTGTACGGAAGGCTGTTCTAGCCTCTGTAGCACAGCTGCAGTACTATCCTTTTCATGAATTTTTCTTGATGCCTGGAACAGTTAGGCAAGTAACAAAACTCAGCCAACAGTGGCTTAAACAATAAAGGTACTGGAGGTAAGTGGCTTCGGGGCGGTTTAGTGACTGGATGTCATTGGGGATCTGCATTCTTTTACCTTTCTGTCTCACTATCCTTAGATATTGGCCTTTCATGTTGGCGCTTGTTGCTTACGGTGCCCAGACAGCTTCTGCACAGCTGGGCATTGCATCTGTTCTCAGTGTAGGAAAAGAATGGCAAGAGAGGCACCAGCAGGATTTTCCCCGTCAAGTATAAACCTTTTACCAGTGAACCAAAAAAATAAAAAATAATTCCTACATCCCACCTGTAGACTTCCTCTTATGCCCGTTGGTTAGAACTGTGTCTCATTAAAACCTAAGTATAACAGGATTCTGGGAAAGTAGATTTATGCCCAAACGTTAGACAGATTGGCTTAAACTGTTTATGTGTTTTTTCCTTTCAGGCAAGCAGGGAGGAGTCAGGAGGTACGGGCTGCTTCAGTCCCCTTGCAGGAAGCCATTCCATGGTCAGCATAGTTGCCGTTAAGGGCATAAGCTGGAGATGGGTGGTAAACCAGGGTTTGAGTCCTGGCTTCACCCTTTCTTGCTGCCTGACTTTGAGCAGCACCTGCTGTTCCTCTTCTCTGTGTCTCTGTTTCCTCACTTGTAAAATAGTGGTAATAATGACAGCTCACCACAAGTTACTGTAAGCATGAAATGTGGACAGTAAAAGCACATCATAAGTAAGCTTAGTAAATATAAGCTACAATTATTATATTATCTATGTAGTACTTATCATTTTTTACTTTCTGTCTACCAATCATTCCAATATTTATTTATTCATTCACTCTTTCCACAAGCATTTCTTGAGCATATCCCATATCCTAGACTAGGGCATTATGCTAGCCAAAGGAGAGGGAAATTTCATACTCGTGGAAGATAAAGTTTCCCCATTGTTTTTCATGTTGAGTGAGAAATTGAGATACTCGGGGATGTCTAGTGTGGGTTCCCAGCAGTGTCCATACTGAGAAATCACATAGCAGGGTTTCAGCTCCCAACGTGAAACTCCTCTACAAAGTCCCCCCTTCCCCTGCTGTCTGTACATACTCAGGAACAAACCCAAGCCAGTTCAGTCTTTGATAAAGACAGTTGTAATGGGGCAATAGGATTTCCTGCCTCATGAGGTGAGCCTGCCAGAATAGATAAGGACCCTGGACAATCAAGGTGCAGCAAGATGTTTTTGTCAGGTGGCTCAAGGTTTGTCTGATACAAGGTATTAAGAATTCCTAGAAAGTGCTGAGCTAACTCCATACTAGCTGGCCAGGCTGTGGCCAAGATGGTCCAGACAGGTTTTGAGAGACAGGCCTGGGAGATGCCTGGCTTCCTTCTGCAGAGTCCTGAATATTGCCTGGTATGCTGAGAGGTCGAACTCGAACCTTAGCCTTAGAGCAGTCTAACAAATAAACAGGTTTGAATGAGACTTTATTCTCATTTTGCTGATTTGCATGATCTAACCTTCACCTGAAAGACACAGGAGCTAATATTTATAGCTTTAATCCCTCTCCTTTTTTTATTGTTTGTGTGTGTGTGTGTGTGTATATATATATATATATATATATATATATATATATATATATATATATGTATAGATGTATGAATTATTTGATAGCCAGTCGGGAAAACTCCTGTGGCATTTTTATTTGTTTGGTTGGTTTTTATTGTTGTTGTTTTAGAAGTGGCATCTTATCAAGGCATTTCTTTTGTTTCTAGTTTTCAATTTAATTTACAATGAGTGACAGGACAGATTACCTCTCAGGGTTTCAGTTTCCTTTTCCAGAGTAGCAAAGGGACACGGCTCATCATACTTCTAGAATTGTGAAAAAGCTCAAGGCATAGCTAGAGCACTAAAGTCCTTCTCTCTGTGTGTTTTGATTTATTTCACTGTTGTGTTTATAGCCTGCTAAGATTTCCTGAAGGTAAGTTAGATTTTAAAACCACTAATTGGATACTTGTGATCCAGCCTTATCCCAGCTCCAGGGAGAACTATTGCTCTCTTGTTAAATTAAGGAGGACAAGGCCAAGCTGTGGGAAAGTAGAATAACAGGTCTGACTAGTTGAGAGTAGAGGTTTATAAGACGTTGATGAGATGGTCTGTGGGTCTTGAACAGCTTGTTAGCGAAAGATCTGTTTTTATAGGAAAGTTCAGACTAGTTGTTCTTTATTATTTCCAAGGGCAATTGGACTCAGCTGTCCAAGACGGGTGGGTATTAGGAAAACTACTATCTTTAGTGAAGTTTCTCATAGAATTCTACAGTATTGACTCTGTCAGTTAATAGATGATAAAACCAGTTCTAATTCTGTGGGACACCTTGGCTCCACGTATTTTTTCTTTGTTTCTTTCATAACTTCTAAGATGGTCAACCTTTGTGACTGTTAGAGAACAGGAAGAATTCATCCATAGGGTACTAACAGAGTCAAACACTGGACACTAAGAATTGCAGTGGAGAAATATTAGTTATTATATTATGAACGGAACTAACCAGGAAAATGGGAGGCTAATGCTCAGAAGCCCAAACTCCCTAGTCACGGATAGGTTACAGATTATACAAGGCGAAATCACAAGACACTGTGGATTAGGGGTTCTGGGTAGTTCTGGGAGCTGGTTGGTCTGAGGTGAGGTGAGGGCAATGAATCATTTCTTCACATCTTAAGAACAGCTCTGAGGTTTTTCCTGCATCCTTCTGTTAGGTTCATGGAAAAGTAGCCGAGGGTGGTTATACCTTAGGGCTCCTTAACCAAAACAGAACTTAGGTCAAGATGTTATCCTTAGCCCGCCAGAGGTCGGGACCCTGTGAGGATTAGTCAGGTCTAGCACTGCCCTCTGCTGCCTTGGGGGTTGCTGATTATCCAGGAGAAAGGTCAGGTCTCTGAGGGGTATATACAGAGAGAGGAATATGATCTCTAGAGCTAGGATTTAAAATTAAATTTAATCAAAGTCACAAGGATCCTCAGTTTCAGACCTAAACATGATAAAAATGAAAAATTAACATCTTAATCTCTCATGCAGTCTGTTTTGTAATTTATAACTTGGGCGATATTGGAAGCTAAGTCTAACTCATGAGATAAAATGGCAGTCCAAAATGTTTCCAAAAAGACATATCCGGTAATTTTTTTTAAAAATGCAATGTAATTATTTGTAGGTGAATGTTAGAAGTCTATTGAACAGGGCCACAGTGCATAATATTTGTATTTTATTTTATTGTATTGGGGTGGCGCTGGTTAACATAATTATTCAAGTTTCCGGTGCCCAATTCTACAACACACCTCTGTACACCACGCTGTATGCTCAAGCCCCACAAAGCCTGTTAACGAGTAGTTCAGAGGGTAAGACAATGGAGGCAGCTAAGCTTTGCCATGCCCTGCATGGTGTGTGTGTGTGTGTGTGTGTGTGTGTGTGTGTGTGTGTGTGTATATATATAACAGTTATGACCAACCTAAGGGGAAGGAATTACTTCTAATCACTGAGGCTCAGACAGAGCAATTAATTGCCCATAGTAGGCGTCAGAGCTGGAAATCAAATCTAGATCTGTCCAACTCCAAGGCTGTGGCCCATATCCCAGTTTGACTGACCTTTGCTAAGGACTGTGCAGCGAGGTGCCAGGCTCTGCTCCACCACAGCCACATCAGGCATGCTTGGCACAGGCACATCTTTCCACAGGGTCAACTGCATTTGGTGGTAAGTAGTTTTACACGTCATTTTATATTAAATCAAGTGTGGAGGTGGTATGGAGTGGACTTCAAAATTTGAGTAATTCTGAATTTATTTTACACTTAAACATATATTTAAATATATTGTAAATACATGAGATATTGAAGAAATTTCATCCTTGAGGCAGACTGCTTCAAGCTGTGTTTCTGGATTCTTGAAAGTATCTACTTCTCTCTTCTCCCAGAAGAGTTCTGTAAGTGGAAATGTTTGCGAGGCTAAGACCGAGCGTGTAAAACAACCTTCGCTTTGTTTGTCCAGCGCTGAAGCTCTTTGTCAAGCTGGATCTAAGCAGCCAAAACAGTAGTGCCTTATTAGAGTCTGTGGAGGGCCATCACCTGGAACCACTTGACCTCTGATTGTAAAGAGCACCTCTTTTATTTTGCAGGAGGCCATTATTGAAAACCGAGCCCTATGGATGATAATCAGAAGGTGCTTTGGCTATCAATCAAAAAGTCAGTATCGGATATGGCAGAGGGCCTTGGCAAATGACCCCAGTTGGCCTCCACTATACCAAATACCCCACTCTGACCTGCCAGGGTGTGGCCAGGGAGTGTCTTACAGCAATCCGGTGTTTGAGAGCAATGAGGAACAACTTTGAAGGCCATAGGACATCCAAGTTGATAAAACATGTAAACGACAAAAGGGACCAGCTGCAGTGATTTTTTTAAGCAATGAGCCTTTTATAATGCCAGCAGGAATTTTTGGAATCCAGAACCTGAGAACAAATTAAAGTCTGTTTGATAAAATCCTTTCTACAGAGCAGAACACTGCCCAGGCGAGCACTTTCTCTTGGCCTCTGAGAGTATTGGAGGTGTTTAGTGACTTAAGACTGGGCCAAGGATGGCAATGGGCCAAGAAGGCTAAAGGAGAAGATGGACTCTTTCTTCTTAGATAATATATTTCAAAAATGAGAACTGTGTACAGTTATAGAATTGTAACATGTTAAAGATCATTGTTGAATTCTTATTTCCTTGATAGATAAACAAATGCATGGGAACTGTCGCGCCAATCTTTACTGTCTAATTTTCTTTTCTTTGTAGTACTTTTCAGATTTGAGACATTTCCTTCTACTGCTTCTGGCCTTCCCCTACATATCAGTAAGGATAGCCTAAGCTGATGCTGCAGCGACAAACAGCTCCCATAGCTCAGTGGCTCAACACACAACTTCTTCCTTGGTCCAGTGACTCTTCAGAATAGCTCTCCTCAAAGTGGTGACTGCTTCAATCGGATGGCTGCTCCCACTCAACACAAGGACTCCGTGTTTACTGTGGTAAGAGAAGAAGAGACTGGAAATCACACAAGGGCTCTTTACTGCCTGACCCCAGAAGTAGCACATATTTCTTCCACCACTTATATCTCATTAACCAGGGATTTTGGCAAAGGAACTGGGGAGTACAGTCTCCTGTATTTAGAGCTGACTTCATGGGCATCTGACTGGTGTTGTCACACAGGGTCCACACTTCAAAGAACTACACTCTTTTTTAATGCTCTGCTATTGTCATCCTAAAATTCCTTGAATAAAGGTCCCCGCATTTTTTTCATTTTGCACTGAGCCCCACACATTATGTAGCTGCTCCAGCTTTTACTCCTAGAAAACAAACAAAAAAATGGAACATCACACATGTCAAAGAGCCTTGCTACTGTCCTCTAATCTCTACATCTCCTGACCCCGTGAACATTTGAGAACCTTCATCTCATGTGCCCAATTCCAGGAATTTTTACTTTATTATTTTTGATAAAAGTTACTCTTGTGCTACAACATAACATGTTACCATCGATGTAAGTCTTCACACAACCCACATATTTCATAGGTTTGAAGCTTCAGTTTTCAGAAAACAAAACCTTTCCTTATTTCATCATTATTACAGTTTGATTATACTGGATTCATTCAACACAGAAAATACCCAGGTTTCTGTTAGCTTAGCATACAATACTGAATTTTAGTAGAAAACCCACAAATACTATTTGAAAGCAAAAGCAAAATTTCTATTATGAAAATCAAATCCTGGGTGAATGTAGTGGGCAGGGTTGAATGGCTTGACCCAAGACAAGTGGCTAACTTTGCTACTGTCAACATCTGCAATCATTCCCTGCCCTGGCTGACCTCCTGAGCATGGTTGGTGGCTCTGTGACTACAGAGAATTCTGGGAACATGATGTTTTTGCAGCAATGAAGGCACCTGTTGCTTTTGTTTTTATAATAAGGTGTGAGAATTATTCAAATAGGCTGCAGAATCATTTGTCTTCCTTTGTACAGAAAGTAATGTTTGCATTTACAAAGTCACCCTCAGCAGTGATATGACAACTCTGAATGTCTTTTTCTAAAATGTGGTTAAGGGCTGTGGTCAGGGCCAGCTGGAGATGGCCTATGACCTAGGAATGAACAAAATCAATGTGTACATCAATAAATCAACAGATAACAAGTGTTGGCGAAGATGTGGAGAAAAGGGAACACTCATGCACTGATAATGGGAATGCAGACTGGTGCAGCCACTGTGGAAAACAGTATGGAGTTACCTCTATAAACTAAAAATAAAACTGCCTTATGACCCAGCAATTCCACTTCTGGGAATATAGCAAAAGAAACCTGGAGCACTAATTTGAATGAATATATGTACCCTGATGTTTATCACAGTGTTATTTACAATAGCCTAAATTTGGAAGCAGCCCAAGTATCTATCAGTAGATGAGTGGATAAATAAACTGTGGTCCATTTAAACAATGGAATACTACTGGGTCATGAAAAAGAAAGAATTTTTGCGGTAGAGCGTCCGCCTGGCGTGCTGGAGTCCGGGTTTGATTCCCGGCCAGGGCACACAGGAGAAGCACCCATCTGCTTCTCCACCCCTCCCCCTCTCCTTACTATCTGTCTCTCTCTTCCCCTCCCACAGCCGAGGCTCCATTGGAGCAAAGATGGCCCGGGCGCTGGGGATGGCTCTGTGGCCTCTGCCTCAGGCGCTAGAATGGCTCTGGATGCAACAGAGTGACGCCCCAGAGGGGCAGAACATTGCCCCTTGGTGGGCATGCCAGGTGGATCCCAGTCGGGTGCATGCGGGAGTCTGTCTGACTGCCTCCCCGTTTCCAGCTTCGGAAAAATGAAAAAAAAAAAAAGATTTTTTTTTTTCTAGAGCATGGATGGACCTGGAGAGTATTATGCTAAGTGAAATAAGCCAGTGAAAGAAAGACAAGTATCTATGACTTTGCTTATATGTGGAATCTAACGAACAAAATAAACTAACAAACAAAATAGGATCAGACTCATAGATACAGAGAACAGAATGACATCTGTGAGAGGGGAGAGAGTATGGGGGGCTGGGGGAAAAGGTGAGGAGATTAAGCAGATTCACAGAGGCAGATAACAGTATGGTGATTACCAGAGGGAAGGGGGTGGGTAAGGAGAGGGTAGGGAGGATAAATGGTGATGGGAAGACTTGACTTGCTGTGAACACACAATACAATATACAGATGATATATTATAGAATTGTACACCTGAAACCTATATAATTTTATTAACCAAAATCACTCCAATAAATGTGAGGAAAGAGCAGTGTGCAGAGCTCAGAGGAATTCTTCACCAAGCGCAGCACTAGCTCATTTGAATTGCACAGTTGTTCTGGACTCTGACAAGGAAGGGCTAATCATCCTCACCTGACAGAGAAGACTTAGGCTGAAGAAAGCCAACCTGAGCCTCAGACACACTCTTTGGAGCAAATCTGTTGCTCCAAAGGGTGGTTGGTGTGATCTCATAGTAAAAAAATGAGTTTTTATTTGCCAGGTGGAAGGAGGCAGCCCTAACAGCAAGGCCTTCTGTTCAGATGAATTCTAGGCATCCTGCCAGATCTGAACTAAAGGTATGTTCAGAACAAAACTAAACCAAAAGCCCTGAGTGTCTCTTTGTCTTTCTGAGACTCAGTCGCTTCAGTTGCCTTGGTCCTAAGTGAGTCCATTCTCAGCAATTTGCACAGGCAACAGAGAACAGGGATTGGGAGACTCCAGTCCCCCAGCCTCACCGTCCTAAAGTCTTTGCTACAAGGGACTCATTTCGAAGACTATTCTTGAAACTAATTATATCTCAGAGACAACAAATGAAGGAGCTGGAAGTGCTTAGCCTGGACAGATGGGGAGTCTGGGCATGTGAGAATTGTATTTAAATACTTGAAGGATTACCACGGGAGAGAAAGCTCTGACCTGTGCCTGGTGGCATGACCACTGAGTGAGCAGCACTCAGCGGGGGAAACGACATGGAGGCTGCCGCCCTCACAGCACTGATGCAAGTGGAAGTTGGGGACCTCATGAGGTGCGGGCTCTGTGACATTGGAGGTGCAGGTGGAATGTCAAAGACCAATTACAGAAAGGAGTCAAGTATCAGATGAAATTCAATGACCTGCAAACTTCCTTTCAGATGGGATATGGCCAGTGTCTCAGTCTTCCGCTGTGACATAAACCACTTAGTGCCGCTGCCCACACCGACTATGAGACTGATGCATGTGGGGAGATGAGCGGGGACGATGGGCTTCCTGCCCTGCAAGGTGGCACAATGTGGACAAAGAGGCTTCACTGCGTTGTGCCTCGGAGAGTGGCTTCGAATGGGGGTAAGAGCCGAAAGAAGAGGGGCACAGCCTGACGGCCAAACGAGCAACTTCAGAATCCCGTAGAAACTGGTGTTTGAAAATTTTGAGGAAAAGAACATGGAAGAGTTCCCTAACCCAAGGGCGGAGTTACCTGTGCTCAATGTGCTTTCCTGACCGGGACTTGGAGGAGGAAAGGCCACAGTCACCTGATCCAGATCATTACAGAGGGTTCCCTGTATGTCCACTCCAAAACAAACGGCTCTTATCCACAGAGAACTCTAACTCAGGCTCTCCTCACTGACACCTAGTGATCTGAGCATGGAAACATGCTTGTGTCACCTGTGTCCTCATGTGCTCACACAAGTGTGCATGTCTGTATCCACTGCAGACGCGATGACTGGAAAACCTCATTATTTACTCAGAGCCATGTGTTTAGTTTACACTATAATAAATTATTCTGTATTTAAAAAGGCAAGTAAAACCTATATGTCGTTGTTCTCTAATCAATCTCTTTCTTTCTCTCTTTTTTGACAAATATTATAAAATCATGGGGTCTATTCCAGTAACGTTGAATCAAAGCAACATCTTTATAAAGTTCCAGTCATTTCCTAACGCTGCAGATGCTGTTATTCCCTGCTTCTACACAGGGCATTAAGAGTGTATGAAATATTTTTATACCTGTTCTCTCATTCAAGCCTCATAACAATCTTGGGAGGAAGGCCGGACGAGAATTTCTATCCTTCTTATTTTGATGAGGTACCAGACCTTGTCTAAGGACACAGCGATTGAGAGAAGGAGCAGGAGCTGGATTCAGACATAGGGCCTCTGTCTATGAGTTCCCTGCAGTGTCTTTCCCATGTTTCCCCTGGATGAAATGTTTGTAGCACTGAAAAGCAAGGAGACAAGAAAGGCACCCACCCAATGGATTGCCATCATGAGTATAATTGCCTTTAGAAAGAGTTTTTAGCTTTTATATCTGTTGTCTTGAATCTGACCATCAATCACAGAAGAGGTAAACTCCCACTGCTGAGCAAGTAAAATGATAAAACCAGAGAAACCTATATCTCTGCCGGAACTTAGCTCAGCCCCTGCTCTGTGCAGCTTCGTTGGGGCATAGAGAGTCTGTCTTGGTTTGAACTATGCTCACTTCCTTATGCATAAAAAACAAACAAACTTGAAAACTGCCGCCACACAATATTTGTCTGCACTTTGGTTTCCATTAGACTTGTTAATGTGACCCTCTATACTTTATCAACAAACTGACTTTCTTCGAAGTTGAACAGATGTATACAAACCAACAACAAAATCTACGTCTCCTGGACCTGAGAGAGCCTTGGCCTTCCCCAGCACATCACGTTTGTCCTCTGGAAGATCGCATTTGCCATCTTTTCTGTTTTGAATGATCCTCCTCTCCCCCAGCTATGATTGATTTCTTCTCCTTCGGGTTTCAGCTCACATGTCCCTTCTTCAAATAAGCCTTCCCTGACTACTTTATTTCAGGGTGTCCTTGCCTCAATAGCTCATTTGTTTTCTGTATAGTACTCAGAAAGCCCTTCAGGTGGTGGACATTGAGAGAGTAGCACTTGTTCGAGGTCACACACTTCAGAAATGAAAGATACGATTCTAAAGTCTAAGTCCACTGATTTCCAAATAAAATTCTGTATGTTCTTCACAGCTGGCTAGTACTGCTAATCAAAGTAGTTAATTCACCAGGAAAAAGAATGTAGGATGCTGTGGAGCAATGCCCAGGGTTGGCTGTAGAATACTCAGAGGTCATCCAGACTCTCCCAGTCTTATTTCCTTGCTGTCTTGTCCTAACTCTCTCTCTCTTGAGTGTTTCATTCAAGTCCATGGAAAATATAATGAAACACTGGCCTGTGATAAAGGCTGCACAGAGATCGACTACAGAAACTCTGCTGAAGTTGTGGATGCTGCACAACTCAAGGGAGCACCATTCACATTATGTTGCAAGCTGAAAATGATGACTCTGGGTAAGTGAGAACTTTAGTTTTGCAATGACAAACATGGTTGTGTAATGAAGAGTCCCACCTATTCCTCCTCCAGCCAGTCCCTGTACTCTCTCAGCAATGTCTCTCATTCAGACCTCTTCTCCAGGACCCTTGACCATCACCTGTGTAGTTATAAGAGCCTCTTAACTGAGCTTCCTGACTGAGGTTTCTCTTTTACCTTTGCTTCTCAAGGTCTCTGTGAATTCTATCACCCAGCTCTGATCATGTCACATCGGTGGTTCGAAATCCTTCACAGTCTAAATTACCAAATAAGTATTTACCAAATAAAGTACAGATTACTTGCTAAGGGTTTCAAGGCCTTTGCACTAGCTACCTCTGGCCTCATCTTAAACATTTCTCCTTTTACTCAGTAATGCTACAGACTATTATTCTCAGTATTCCATAACTCACTTATTCTCATCACACAGTAACTTTCTCACATCAATACTTTTGTTTATCCTGTTTTCTCTTTGGGGGAACCAATAATTCTTACTCTTATATCCACAGATTAAAATCCCACCCACATCTCGAGATACAATTAGAATGCCACTGATTCACCAAGCCAGAGGGAGATAGACCCCTTCACCTGCACATGCATCGCGCCCTGCATATCTTTCCCTCGTGTGGTGTGCGGCTCTTTTAATCTTGTCTTATGGTCCTGTAGTGTTTCAGCTTCCTCCAACTCCCATGCAACCCCACTTTAACTAGAGACCCCATTCTCTGAAGACAGAGAGCAAGTTTGATTCATTTCATCTTCCCACTCTGCACCTAGCACAATCTGTGGTGGGGTTCAGCAAGCAGCTGTGGTGTGATTGAATAAAATAAACATAATCACTGTTGATTTTTTTCTCTTTTTTGTCTGTGAACATCTGTTTTCCATTCAGTACAAAGAAGCTTAACTAAAACAATAGGACTATGAATAAAAACAACCAAAAGTACAAAGTATAGCGATTCCAATGTTGTGGTTAATGAGTTCGGCTGTCCATTTATACAGTGGGCGTATGGAGGTGGGCTGTGGAATTAAAGGGGTTGGGTATATGCTAAAAAGACTATCTCAATATGTAGAGGGAATTAAAGGCTTATTTGTCCATGAGTGCATAGATTTTGCTAGGAAGATACTCAACCCAAGAGAAGAGACAATGGCAGCAAATAAACTTGTTTAGGGAAAACGGGCAAAATTTGAGTACAACTAGATATGTATTTTTTCAGGCTGTTTTCTGATTTTACCCTACCTTTAGGAAATTTCTCAAGGGCCTGAGTAAAATAAATCTGTGATAAAATGAGAGAGACAGAGGGAAATAAATAAATAGAGGTCAGAGTGTAATAAAAGCAAGAGAGAATAGCCCTGTGGCATCTGTCACCTGGCAGTGATGTGACTCTGGGAGCACAGGTGGAAGATGTGTATTGTTACTGGTTGATGGCATCACACAGAAATAGAAAGGTGACATAAACAATCTAAGTATGTCTCCAAAAAGAAGATAAAAAATGGTTAAAAGAGATCGAGAGTGACCAGGGGTGACACAGTGGTATGCAATCGTAGAGGCCTGGGGTACCCTGCTGCTTCCTCCAGGGGGTGACAAGCTGGGCAAAATCCACGGCTCTCCCAGAACCTGGTCTTTTTAAAAATTTCATTAGGGGGTTAATAGCAAAACCATATGATAGGTATTCATGTAAACCACCCAAAAGATGTATTTCTAAGTTGAAAGATAACATCAGGCAGTTGTTGCACTCTATACATTTATTAACCTTCTTCCTGGGACATGATGTTTGTCTTTGGGCGGAAGGCTTTGGGGCAGTCAGCCCAGCATGAGGCTGTAGAGTCACAGAGAACAGCACTTCCCAGATGCCCGTGCTGCCCGAGCCACACTGCGTTTCTACAGTGAGCTCCCCTACAAAAATTACATAGGGGTCAGGTATACAATTCTGTAAGACATCATCTGCACACTGTAAAGTGTGTTCACCACCGAGTTAAGTCTCCTTCCATCACCATTAATTTCCCCTCTACCCTCCTCTACCTCCCTCTACCTCCCTTTCTTTCTTGTAATCACCATATTGTGTCTGCAGAAACCGGTTTGATCTGGAGATAATTTTGTAGGTTTGGATCCTCCCTAGATGGATCCTGGTGCCAAGAGTCACATTTAAAAAAGGGCAAATTCTTTTATCCACCTATACCTCGCCCTAGCACAACATATAGGTGGTTCAAAGGTGTTCCAGGGTTGAGTGGGTGCCTAGGTGAAGACAGGTACAAAGTGGCTTTTGGGGTCATAGGAGCAGCCACACTAGCTGAAGTCATGGGCTCTTGACTCCCCTCCCCTATCTGACCACTTCATTAGGGGCCACAGAAAACCTGGAGAGATAAAGTCAATCTCAAAATTGTCTCTTTGGGGCAATGTTGTATAGCAATTCAGAGTATAAGCTTAGGAGTCAGGCACTTCTGAGCTCTAATCCTGACACCTTTGATTTGTGATTTTAAGCAAATGAGTCACTATGTCTATATCTTAGTTTCCTGGGCTATTTTCATGAGAATATTATATATTACCTCATGCATAACTGCAAAAATCAAAGGAGATCAAATGTGGCACATAATTTCTTCTCTACATGTCTCAGGCTTTAAGGAGAATTGTTAGGACTTGGCCTTGCACATAACATAGCTATTGACTGTGTTGTGTGAATCAGTGAAGGAGTAAATAAAACAATGCAGAAGCAGAAAATGAATGAACTGATGAACACACCATAGCCTTCTAGGAACTAAATAAATATAATTCTATTTTAATTAAAATGTAATTATCTATGAGTTACTAACCTTAGAATTATTATTTTTTCAGTTAATCTGTTTATTTTTATTTATTTAAAATAAGGTGGAGAGTGACCTGCCTCCAGCCTTTGTTTACAGAATTAGTTACTTCCACTTCAAAAAAGTGAACATTCTTCTCAGATTTCATTTTGCAACCCTTCTTGTGTAATCATTTGCTTATCCTGAAAAATTACTTAGAAATAAGCCTTCCTTGGATGACTTTCAAGTCTTTAATATCTTTCCTGAGATGCAAAGACCTGTACAAAACAGTTCCGATTCAGACATATTTGTAAGTGGTGTGTAGCTGGTCCTTCTGCTATTGCATCATGCTAGCCCTTCTCTCGGCGGAACGATTCACAGCACTTCATCTCTTTGGAACATGATTCTCAAACCTGACCTATCCTGGAAAACCACAGGGACCTTATTAGAAACAAAGCCCAGGACCCAACCTTGGACATACTCATTCAGGATCTCTGGGACGGGTCATAGGAGCTGGAGCTTTATCAAGCTTTCCAAGTGATTTGGATGATGAATCAGGTTTAGAAACTCTACTTCTAAAAGAATAACATAGATTATTTTCCTGCATGTGCACTTGTCTTTATAAGGACTCATCCACAATTTTTCCTGCCAACTTCCACAGTGCTGACAGAACATTTTGTGGTATATATCCTTTGGAAATGCTATATTTGTCCCTGTGTATTCTCTACTCTGTATTATAAATGCTGTCCCTGGTGATGATGGACTTTCCTCTTTTGAAGTGAGCCCAGTTATCCCTGCTTTTTGTTAAATACTATATTCTTTTTAAAAAATGTTTTGATTGATTTTTAGAGAGAGAAGAAGGGGAGAGAAAGAGAGAGAGTGTCAGAAACATTGATTTGCTCCTGTATGTGCCCTGACTGGGGATTGAACCTACAACCTCTGCATACCAAGGCGATGCTCCAACCAAATGAGCTATCTGGCCAGGGTTTCAGGCATCCCCAAACTACGGCCTGCGGGCCACATGCGGCCCCCTGAGGCCATTTATCCGGCCCCCCGCTGCACTCCCGGAAGGGGCACCTCTTTCATTGGTGGTCAGTGAGAGGAGCACTGTATGTGGTGGCCCTCCAACGGTCTGAGGGACAGTGAACTGGCCCCCTGTGTAAAAAGTTTGGGGACCTCTGGTTTAAGTACTGAATTCTTGACAAAAACAATCACATGATGGCTATGTTCAGTGGGGCAAACATTGCTACCAGCCAAAAATAAAAACATAGGATGGTGCTTAATATCTTGTATTCTTGAAGCTGGTTGAAAATTTATGCAAAAAACAACCCTTTTATACCTTAAGATATTCGTTCTAGTCCATCCTTCAGATAAGGGAAAAAAAGAGTAATTAATCCCTGACCACGGGAAGGTGTGAGTATCTCAAAGGAATCCTCATCTTGCCAACCAGGTTAGATCACCTGTAATTGATTAATAAGAAATCAACCAGCTTCAGGACATCAATTTAGAAGTTTGTATTCTTTTTAGGATAGATCTTGGGATCAAGTTCACTCTGTAATAGCTATATCCAGCTTGCAGCTTTGTAAATATTCCTCCTCCTGTGGAAGCTTCTTGAGTTGACAAATGGAATTGAACCCACTCTTTGAGCAGAGACAAGACCAATTTCAGAAATGCCTTTTCCCTTCTGTTCGGCACCCTTCACTGGGCTCAGTGGTAATCAGCGCTTTCAGCAGCAGAGAGGGGAGCAGAGTTGTGAGTTCAATGTTCACCAAGGTATTTATCTGACAGCACTGGGACATCTCTTTGGCCATATCAGACTCCAGTTCATGACTTACCTGACAAACATGGTTAACTCTTGACTCATTCTTGCTGGCACTTACTATGCTCAGCCAACAAGCCACACAACTGGCGGTCTGTGTAGATTTGTTCTTCAGACCAGTCATCTGGAAAGCCTTCCAGAATATTAAACAGACATTGTGTTTCTATGCAGCTCCTGAACACACAGGGTATGGTGCAATGTGGCATAAGCTCTGCCAAACCTAAAGTCCTTGACAATGTCAACACGTTTTCAGTAGCATGAGATGAACTATTAAAATCTCCTGGAACAACCTTAATATCTTAGGCAGAAAGAATGGTTAGAACAAATTCAAGGTGGTAGCATAGAAAATTTTAAATTAAGGAGAGAAGGAACCGGAAGCTTTAAAGGGAGAGTAATGAGTAACAGCCAGGTGAGAGAATGAAAGGATGAAATCTGCATTTACATAGCAGGTGGTCTCCCCCTTCCAAAAAATAGGTTGATGGTGCACAGATCTAGGGGGGGCATACAAATATTAGGAACACTTAGTTCTTTTCTGAAGGTGAACCCAGAAACAGACACTGAGACATGGATTTGTTTTGTAAAAGAAGTATGCCTGGGAGAAAAAGGTAAGGGAGTGGAGGAAGACACAAATAAAAATGTGATTTTGGGAAAAGTCTTACCTTGACCCAATGCTGTCAGGGATCTTTGGAATGCGAACTTCACCTCAGTGTCCCAGGTCTTGGCAAGAGGAAGTGCTGTAGACTCCAGCCTCAGCCATGGGCTCGGGGTTGTTTGGGAGGGTGGGTGTGGGAAGAAAACTTCAGGCACTTTGGGGCCTTTGCTGGGATGGGCAAAGGGGCTCAAGGTCAATCCTCTGCAGAGCTGCAGGTACAGCTCATTAGAAGCAAACACACAAATGCCTGTGGAGGTATTGAAGGTATCCAGAGGAATTGGAACAGACCGCAGACAATATCTGCCATAGTTCTAGTTTTCAGTCTGCCACTGACCATCATAAATGAAAAACTCCCTGAGCATCCACCTAACCTGAAAAATGGAATATTGCAAAGCAGACTGCCTTGTTTGAAAAAGTGACCTATTCATTTACACAGTATTTATTGAGCACCTGCCATATCTGCGACTCCCTGAGCTAAATGCTTGGATGTGAAAATGAATGGTTCTTTCCCTTGAATGTGATAAGAACCATTTTTCACTTATGTATAAGAAGCTATGGAAATGGTCCCAAGGCAAAATCGGTGGATCAAGGACAGTGAGGACCACCAAGCCTGGGACACATAAAGCGTTAGAAAAAAAGCACTGACTCAATAATAGAGTAAAACAATTAATACTTATTTAATGACTAAAGAGAATAGGTTTTGAAAATTCCAAACAGAAGCAATTATAAACACAGAACAATTGCTTCAATGGCCCACACCAAATTACAGTATCTGCAATGCATAAAGCTAATTGTATGGTAAAGCCCAAGTAGAGCCTAGGATTTATCCAAGTTCTGGTACTTACTTCCCATGAGGGCCATGAAAAAGCTAGTTCGGCTGCCTAACTTGTGCCTCTACCCTTCTGGAGAGCAGCGGGAGGGGCAGCCATGCCTAGAATAGGAGCAGAAATGAGAACCCCAGGGAAAAGTCGTTAACAAAAGAGGGAAGCCTTTTTCCCATTGATCAGGAGTCAGCCATAATTGGGTGAGGCGAAACATTTCTTTCTTCTTTGTCTCACATGCTCTAATCAGAAGTCCCTGGACTGCCTTGTTTTCATTACAGTTGACACATTTCAGCAATCAATCACTTTCGAACATCATAACTTTTGCCACTTCTTTGTGACTCAGTCTAGAAAGATTGTATAGTTCTAAGAATCTATCCATTCCTGTAGGTTGTTGAATTTGGTGACATATAGTCTTTCATAATATTCTACTATGATCTGTTGTATATCTACAATGTCTGTGGTAATTTCTCCTCTTTCATTTCAGATTTTGTTTATATGAGTCCTTCTTTTTTCCTTAGTGAGTCTAGCCAGTGGTTTGTCGATTTTATTGATCTTTTCAAAGAAACCGTTCTTTGTTGTATTAATTTCAGCATTATTCACAGTTGTCAAGACATAGAAACAACCAAAGTGTCCCTCAATAGAGGACTGGACAAAGAAGATGTGGTTCATATTTACAATGGAATACTCAGCCATAAGAAATGATGACATAGTGACATTCACAACAACATGGATGGATCTTGAGAACATGATACTGAGTGAAATAAGTAAATCAGAAAAAGCTAAGAACTGTATGATTTCACACATATATGGATATAAAACTGAGACTCATGGGCATAGATAAAAGTGAAGTGGTTACCAGGGAAAAAGGGGTGTGGGGGAGGGGTACATGGGGGACCAGGTAGGGGCAAGGGTGTGAAGAGGGACAAATATAAAGTGAACGGAAAATGATTTGACTTTGGGTGATGGGTATACAACATAATCAAGAGCTCAAATGCTATAGAAATGTTTACCTGAAACCTATGTACTCTTATTGATCAGTGTCACTGTGTTAAAGTTAATTTTCTAAATAAAATTTAAAAAATTTTTAAAAAGTCTTTTTGCCTGACCAGGCAGTGGCACAGTGGATAGAGCGTTGGACTGGGATACGGAGGACCCAGGTTTGAGACCCTGAGGTCACCAGCTTGAGCGCGGGCTCATCTGGTTTGAGCAAAGCTCACCAGCTAGGACCCAAGGTCACTCAAGTAAGGGGTTACTCAGTCTGCTAAAGGCCCACAGTCAAGGCACATATGAGAAAGCAATCAAGGAACAACTAAGGTGTCACAACGAAAAACTGATGATTGATGCTTCTCATCTCTTTCCGTTCCTGTCTGTCTGTCCCTATCTATCTCTCTCTCTGACTCTCTCTCTCTCTGTCCCTGTAAAAAATAAAAATAAAATAAAATAAAAATAAATAAATAAATAAATAAGTCTTTTGCCAACAGATTCTGAATCACCCAGTTTCTATAAGAGGAGGACACCTTAAAGGATCCAGTTAAGCAATGAACGGTTTACATGTCTGTGACCAACGAACCTTGAACCTGTCAGTGAGAGAAGAGCTCGTCAAAGCCCTTTTATAACATGGGTCACAAGAGCAGCTGGAAGGAAGTAGAGAACACAGAAGATTCACATGCAGGAGCATGGCTCTGGCAGAATGGGCTCAAGGGCAGGCTTCTAGCCTCAATCCTCTCTGGATTCTCCTGTTCGAGCCTAGAACAGATCACACATGTGGGCAGAAAGAACTGAGAGAGCTGAAGAGTTTGGGGAGCTACTGTGCCACCTCCACGGAATGCTTTTGTGCAAACCAGGGGTCCCCAAAGTGCATGAGGCCCCCTGAGGCCATTTATCTGGCCCCTGCCGCACTTCTGGAAGGGGCACCTCTTTCATTGGCGGTCAGTGAGAGGAGCATAGTTCCCATTGAAATACTGGTCAGTTTGTTGATTTAAATTTACTTGTTCTTTATTTTAAATATTGTATTTGTTCCCGTTTTGTTTTTTTATTTTAAAATAAGATATGTGCAGTGTGCACAGGGATTTGTTCATAGTTTTTGTTATAGTCCGGCCCTCCAATGGTCTGAGGGACAGTGAACTGGCCCCTGTGTAAAAGTTTGGGGACCCCTGGTGCAAACCATTCAAAATCTAGTTCCTTAACTGGACCATTCAGATCTCCATTCCCTGGCCCCAATCCCCCGCCCCCAGGCTCTTTTTTTGAAAAGAATGAAACAGAGCACACATCGCAAATATTATTGAAATCCTTTTGTATGGTTAAGTGCAAATTTTAGTTCATACTTAAATTACTAATAATTTGAGTAATAGCTTTAAAATTAAAAATTATTTTGCTTTTCAAATTTTTAATTGTTTTAAAACTAAAGAATAGGTCAAGAAAATAAAATATTGCAGGTATTTAGAACTATTTAATATTGTCCAAATTTTACTTTTTGCAGATGTTTTGATTTCAATAAAATGCATTTATTAGTTACTGCAATGTTACTGTTAATTATAGTGTGTGTATTTTTTCTTCTTTTGTAAACATACATTCATATGATTCAAAGGTATTAACTCATTACTTCTTCTTTTATGTCCAGGAAGATGTATTTTACATCTCATTTTAAAAAATTATTTTTACTGGCATATTTATACTACAAAATTCAATAAAAAACCATTTTTGTGCCTATGTATGTTTATTTTCTAGTCATTCTTGTCATTCATTTCATCACATTAAGTGAAAAACATTTGTCATATAAAGGAAGAGGTATAAAGAGTGATCTACTTTGGGTGCCAAATAAGTTACACCACTGCCTCTTCACCTCAAGTCCTCTGACTGTGACCCTCGCCCACAGCACTCCAAGCTCACTGGCTTCCTTCTGGGCCTCCAGCTTCAGGGTTTTGACACTTGATATTTCCTTTATCTGAAACCCTCTTTGCCCAGGTAAGCTCAAGCCTGAGCCTTAACGTCACTTTTTCAGCAGTACTTTCCCTGACCACCTTAATTAAAATGCAGTTTCACATTCCCTTCCACCCCTCTCACTCCTGACCCCTGCTGGCATGGCCTATTGAATTCCTAACCTATCTCTCTCAGAGGCAGTATCACTGTCTGCCCAATAGCGAAGTTGGTTTTGTCATTCTCTCCCCACTGAAATGTCACCTCTGGTGGCGCAGTGCCTTTTGATTGCTTTGATCATTGTCATCCTCCCAACTCTTTCATCAGTCTCTTATAGAAAGAAAGAGCTCAGTAAGTATCATTCAGTAAGTTAATGAAGAACTATAAAATGAAGGAATCAGATTAGATACAGGGTAAGCAAATCTGATGTAAGTGAAATTTTATACACATGTACACATACATGTGTGTTATTCTTGGGAGGGAGAAAATCTACAAAGTTCAGATTCTCAAAGTTCTCTGTGACCCATGAAAGTGAATGAGCTACAGACTTCAAGACACCTTAGCAAGTCCCTTGCACTACTGGATTCTGAGCGTTTCTCTCTCTGTCTCCATCTGTCTCTTCTGCCTCTTTCCATGTCTTCCCCTGTAGCAGAGTCACATTTTAGTGCTGTTTCTTTATCACTCGGGGCAGGATTAGTGTCTAATTCATTCCCCTCTCCTCTTTGATCTTAACCCTGGTGTGAGAGCTTAGAAGCTGTTTGCTAAATGAATTAACAGGACAGGAAAAAACTCAGGAGTAATTAGAAGATCACTTTTCACAGTTTGGGCTCTTTTTTGTTCCCAGATAAGATAGCTTTTATTTCTAATCATCTAAGTTTTGACATATTCACCAAATTCTCAATCTGCTGATCTCTTAAATAGAACTTCAAGGCAAGGAGTAGAAAAGGCCATACCATGCCTTCATCTTGAATAGCCCATTTTTGTGTTTGCTAAAGGGAGCACCCTCTGCTCTGTTTTGATCTGTAGAGAATAGTTGTTGTGGTGCAGTGGTGATTAGGGTTGGAAGGGGTAAGGGTTGGTTGATTCTGCTTATAAATAGATTAAGTACAATTAAAAAGTACAGATTTGCTAACATCTTTAAATCTGTATTTCAAATAGAAGATTTAGTCATGTATTGAAAGTCAAGGGTTTTCCTAAGCTGTGGTAGTTACAATGAGCTCACTAGGTCACTTAATCAGATATAATATTCCACTCCACACCCTGTCACATGATATTAGTGTCTCTCAGGTATGCTGCCCCTTAACCTTCAATCACCAACGCCTTACTCTTTTCCACCTTGTATAGCAATCACCTCTGCATGGTTTTGCCTTTTTCACCAGACCTTGAGTCCCCCAAGGAATAGGATCCAATCTAATCCATCCCTTTATCCCTCACTGAGATCATTATAGGACCTTTGTGGGAGAGACTGCTAGATGACCACCAAATTCATTTCCTCTTCATCCTGACCCACATGTAGACCACATATCCTGGTCAACCATGCAGCTGAGTGTGGTCATTTAATTGAACTCTAGCCAATCTTTTAGCACAAGTACACAGTATCTTTTCTAGGACCGGTTCCATAAAAACTTTCATTGATTACCTTCATGCATCCCCTTTTCATAAAATCACAGCAGCTAAAGATGGAAAGACCCTAAGCTTCTGAATCATTGCTTGAATGAGACGCCCCTCTGTCCTTGTCAAAAGTATTCAGAAGAGGCAGGAGGTTTTGGCTTGAAACAGATGACAAAGATTTACTCAAGGGTCTTATGGTTTGTGAACCAGAAACACAACTAGGCAGTATTCTTTATTTTATTCTATTTGTGTGTATGTGTGTGTGTGACAGAGACAGAAAGACAGAGAGAGGGACAGGTAGGGAAAGACAGACAGGAAGGGAGAGAGATGAGAACCATCAAGTCTTTGTTGTGGCTCCTTAGTTGTTCATTGATTGCTTTCTCATATGTGCTTTGATCAGGGGGCTACAGAAGACTAAGTGGCCCCTTGCTCAAGCCAGTGACCTTGCACTCAAGCTGGTAAGCCTGTGCTGAAGTCAGATGAGCTCGCACTCAAGTCTTGGGGTTTTGAACCTGGGTCCTCTGCATCCCAGTCCAACACTCTATCCACTGCCACCGCCTGGTCAGGCCTAGGCAGTGTTCTGAAGGAGAAAGAAAACTCTGAGAGTTTTATTGTAAAAAGTAGATTCTTGAGAAAACTCAGTTCTACATCTTAGCCCCTAGATGGTTCAAGATCGTATTCATCAGAAATTCCATGATATCCATCAGATATGCCATGGTATAACATTTTCTTTGAGGCCATTGAGATAATTATTTTGATATTTGGCGTATGTTCAGGCATTAACACATAACACACTAATGTACATTCAGGAAGCGATGTAGGACTGGAAAATTCAAAAGTTTAAGTTCCCAGAGTCAGTTAAAACTAGGATAATTATTTTCTTATGTCTCAGTCCACTTAAAGTTAATAATTGAGTGAGCAGTTTGGCCACAGTGTCTTTATTTTATTTTTTACTCTTTTCTTACACTGCTCCACTGCACCACAGTGCCCTCCCACCACCATAAACTTAGACGCACATTCCCACACTAAACCACCAAAAATGTATTGTTTGTTGTTGTTGTAGCAGTCAGCTTAACTAAACAGTCTTCCCATGCAGGCAATTAACAATAGTTGTGAAAATGAAATCTCCATAAATTTCTGGTGGTTGGTAGAGAAAGCAGCAAGAGAGCTTTGAAATCTCGATAAACCATCCAAATCTGGAGTAGATTTCTTGTGTCATGGGGAAGTGGGGCCAGGAAATCTTGTGCCTGCCAAGTCAGAGGGTGAGTTGTGATTCTAATACACTACCATGTCTCTTGCTTCTTTATTTATGAGCCTTGTGGACTAGAGGTGGAGATACCCCTTCTCTCTTAATCCATATAATCCCTCATTCCTCTACTTCTCGAGAATCAGAGCAGGGTTCTAGAGAATTTATAGCAGAAGAGGAGGGAGTATATTCTGGTGAAATAAACTGGACTAGCGGTAAGAGATATATGGCTCTGAGTCCTGAATCTGTCCTTATTTTGCTGTGTAGCTTTGAACAAACTTCTTTTCTGTTTCTATGTTTCTTTTTTGTTTTCTGGAAATTATGTTTGAGTCTGAGGTTGTCAAGGGAGATGAGATACTCTCAATCATTTACTTCCTCCAACTTCACTCTGGATGGGAGGCCCTTTAACGCTCTAAGACTTGGCTTCTGGGGAAATCATCAGTTCTTTAGGTTCCTGGTGAAATGGGGCACGAATCAGACACTAATCCTGCCCTTGTGAGTTCCCAGCTTGGAGGAAGCCACTCCCACCCACTCAGAGGCTGCTTCTCCCACAAGAAACCTTCTCACCTCTGCCCTTCCTGCCCCTATCCCCTGCTATATACGTAAACACAGTAAGTGGCTCTGTCACCCTTGAAGGGGCTGGTTAAGATGTAGGTATGACTGACTCTCTCTTGCTTATGGGCATCAGACAGCAGATCCTTCAAGCTTTAGTAATTGTTGCAGGTTCTCCCAGGAGGTTGGGTTTAGAGTGATTATTTTCTCTGCAGAGCATGTCCTCTGGTGGCCAAAGCAAGTGCTCAGTACCTAAAGAATGTCAAGATTATCTAATACAAACCTTAAGCTAATGACAATTATCTGTAGGGTGAATAGGCCTGATGTTAGCATGTGCACATCTGGATCTGAGAAGCTGTTACTTCCAAGACATTTATGAACAGTTTTGCCGAACTGAAAGAACATTTGTTCCCAGGTCTTGGCTAATAAAGAGAGTCCTTTTGGCAATACATACATCACCCCAAAATTGGATCAATCAGTTTGACTTGGTTTTTAAGCTCTTTATGGCCGGGCATATCTCTGTCTATATTTTAATGTCATGGCTCAATCATTCCCCTTTCTCTCTATTCTCAACCCCTACTTTGATTTCTCTTGATTACCCCAGGCACCCCTATATTTTATCACCTTTCTTGAACCTTGTCACACATTCCTCCCTTCTGTTCTCTGGCCTACAGTGTGCTTACCTTCTGCCACTGTCTCCCATTCCTTTTAGCTGGTTAACTTCTGCTCATCTTTCCGAGGTCAGCAGAGATGTCACTTCTCTCAGGAAGCTGTTCTTATCCCGTGAAGTCTGAGTTTGATGTCCTTCCTATGTAAGAGGCTGTTTACTTGTCTCTCTCTCAGGACATTAAACTCCTTTGTCCACTATCATTACATAGTAATTTTCATACACTTTATGATCTAAAATGGCTGCTACACTCCAAGCATTGCATCCTCACACATACCTTTGAAAGAAAGAAAGAGTACAAAGGATGGGGAAAATTTCTCTTTCATCAATCATATAATCTTTCCCAGAAGATTCTAGCCTCCACTGTCTTTCCTGTGTATTTCATTGTTGAGAACTGGGTCACACACTCACTTTTAGACAAATCATGACTCATCCTTGGTGCTTTTATCTGAAGTCATTCTGGCCAGACAAAGCAGGTGTTTTTAGTAAAAATATGAGTGAATACCTGAAAAGTAAGAAGGGACTGATGACTTCCCCTCAAACCTTTTATTAGGTTTTACTAGAATCCAGATATCTTTTCTCTAAATCTGAGTTTGACCTCAGATTAGTGTTACTTAAAAATGCCCCATTTGCCCAGGCCGGCTGGCTCTGTGGTAGAGCGTCGGCCTGGCATGCAGAAGTCCCGGGTTCGATTCCCGGCCAGGGCACACAGGAGAAGCGCCCATCTGCTTCTCCGCCCCTCCCCCCTCCTTCCTCTCTGTTTCTCTCTTCCCCTCCCGCAGCCGAGGCTCCATTGGAGCAAAGATGGCCCGGGCGCTGGGGATGGCTCCTTGGCCTCTGCCCCAGGCGCTAGAGTGGCTCTGGTCGCGGCAGATTGACGCTCCGGAGGGGCAGAGCATCACCCCCTGGTGGGCAGAGTGCCCCCTGGTGGGCGTGCCAGGTGGATCCCGGTCGGGCGCATGCGGGAGTCTGACTGTCTCTCCGCGTTTCTAGCTTCAGAAAAAAAAAAAAAAAATGCCCCATTTGTGCCTGACCAGACAGTGGCACAGTGGATGAGTGTCGGACTGGGATGCGAAGGACCCAGGTTTGAAAGCCTGAGGTCACTGGCTTGAGCATGGGATCATAGACATGACCCCATGTTCACTGGCTTGAGCCCAAAGGTTGCTGATGGGCTTGAACTGCCTTGAGCAAGGGGTCTGCTATACCCCCCCCCCACCCCTAGTCAAGGCACATATGAAAAAGCAATCAACGAACAACTAAGATGCCACAATGAAGAATTGATGCTTCTCATCTCTCTCTTTTCCTGCCTGTCTGTCCCTATCTCTCTCTCTCCCTCTCTCTCTCTCTCTCTGTGTGTCAGAAAAATAGTCTCATTTATGTTGGCACATTATTCTTTAGCGTAGATATCTCAATTAGCATCTCTGGCATGAAAAGCTGTACTTATTTGTTTATTTTCATCAGTCACTTCTAGTGACTCTCTCTTGAACTTCAAGGTGAGCACTGGTTTCCCCTCAGGATGACCCAGGACTATTTCAAGCAGTAGAAAGAATCAAGTATAGTCCTCTAGTAACCTATATTCTTAGTAAATTTTCCTCCATGGCCAAAGTGGCAAGGATTTTGTTCCGTGGACTAGATGCAATAAAAAAGCAATAAAATAATAAAAGTGTTTATCATGAACAAATTAACTAAACTTTGGCCCTCACTGTTTGGCTCAGCAATAGAGCATTGACCCAGTGTGTGGATGTTCCAGGTTTAATCCCCAGTCAGGGCACACAGGAGAAGTGACTATCTGCTTCTCTTCACCTTTCTCTCTCTCTCTTTTTCCCTCCCGAAGTCATGGCTCGAACAATTTGAGCAAAGTTGCCCTGGATACAGAGGTTGGTTCCATGGCCTCCACCTCAGGAGCTAAGAAATAGCTCCAGTTGCAATGGATCAAGGGCCCCAGATGATCAGAGTATCGCCCCCTAGTGGGCTTACTGGCTGGATCCCATTTGGGGCACCTGAGGAATTCTGTCTCTGCCTCCCTTCCTCTCGCTAAAGAAAAAAGAAAAAAGAAAAAAATTGTAAACTAAAAGAGGAAAGTGAAAGAAATCAAATTATTATTATATTTACTATTTAAAAGCTTGTTTCTTTTTTATTATTATGGTTATGATGATGATGATGATGATGATGAATATTTATCTCTTACTGAGTATGAAAAGAGAAAATACCATCTTAAATCCTCATATCACTTTATAATTATTATGGACATTTTATAAAGAAACCTAAAATTCCAATTTTAAATTTTTGTCCAGGTACATCAGTAGAACAGGGGTTAGAATTCAGAGTTTTCTGGTTCCAAATAATTTCTACATTTCTAGTCATGAGCCAGCATCTCTTCCTTCAATTTTCATTGTCACACTCAATATGCCCATTTCTTTTTCAAAGTCCATGCTGTTTTTCTTCATTTCTCATTTGTTCATCTTGTTGTCTCGGGTTGGTCAGAAATTAGTCATTCTCATTCATTGGTTGAGACATTTATAGCCAGCATATCTAGTTCAGCAGCTTAAGTCTGCACACGCTCTCATCTAAGCAAATACGTACTAGGGAAAAAGAAAAAAAAATCCACACCAAGCAGATAGATTAACAGACCAATCCTGTGGTTGGGGAGAGTATTTCTTTTCTTTTCTTTTTTTTTTGTTTTGTTAGCATAATAGGTGAGGTGTTTGCCGAGAGATTTTAAACACCTGAGAGCAGCAGTGACAAGTAGTGACTGTTCAGAGCTCTCCTAAGCCTTGGCGGGTTTGGCCTTTCCCTGAGGAATTAATTAGCTAGGAGGTCCAGTTTAGATGGAGGAGAAAAGTAAGAAGGACCATCGGGTATTGCTTAACCAAGGAGAAGAGAATGAATTGGTGAGTCTTCCATTCTTTTTGTTACAGTGTTCTCAGAGTACCCAGGCTGTGGGCAGGGGCTGTGGAGATGGTGCTGGCTTTAGGACCTGGTGAGGTTTTAGTCTGGGAAGGCTCCTTGGTATCCTAGGGCACAGTTTTATAGTGGGGACACCTGCAGGGGCTGAGGTTCAAGGATGACTCTCTTGCCATCCTTAAATGCATTGGACTCTGTGGAGCTTTCTTCTCAGACATTTTGCAGAGTAATCAGGTGCACTCCTACATGGTGCATTGAGGTCTTCCTTCCTTATCTTCTGGGTCTTAATGTAATTGGACAAACTCAGGCAAAAACTGGAACTATTTATTATTATTATGTTTTTGGTATGTATGTATAATTTAGACTTAGTGTGCTTTGGACTAGTGCACAGAGAGACTTTAAGCACCAAGTACTGAGAAGGAATAGATTGTGATCTGGGGTTTAGAGCATATTAAAAGAAAGTTCTCACTTCCACAATTCTTTTTCTCCTGCTGCCTCTTCCACCAAACATATGTAAATCTTGACAAATAATTATTGTAAGCTTGCAAACTCCTATAGTCTCTATTTGGTACTGATGAGTCTACCTTTATTATTTTATTTGATTTGCAGAACTCAGTGAAGAAATTAATCCAATTTCATAGGAAAGAAATCTGAGACCAAGAGGCTGAATAACTTGCCCAAGGTCCCCAACCTGCAAGGGACAGGCTGGTATTGAACCCACTCCTTCCTCTTTATTCCCTGTGTTGTTCATGCTGCAATAGTGTCTTTAGTAGGCAAGAGCAAGGGAGACAAAAAAAAAGGATGACTGGTTAGAGAAGGTGTCCTGGGGGCAGAAACGAGCCAGAAGGGTGTCAGTTTCCTGTCTGGCTTTATGTTTACCTGAATTCTGTGGGAAATTCATCCATCCAGCCCTGTTTATTAACCTAAGGAAGAGAAATGATTTAGTAACTTTCATTGTCCAATATGACAGCCGTTGCCACATCTGGGTTTTGAGTATGTACTAGAAATATAGCTAGTTTGAAATGAGAGGCTCTATAGTGTAAAATACTCACAGGATTTTGAAGACTTAGTAAAAAAAAGTGTAAAATATCTTACTAATAATTTTTATGTTGGTTACACGTTGAAATGATAGTTTGGATTTGTTGGGTTAAATAAAATATATTACAAAAGTTAACTACTTTTTACTTCCTTAATGTTACTGCTAGGAAATTTAAAAAACAAACATGGCTCACATCAGTTTGTCATTGATTTTGACAATGCTAAGGTACTTTAAAAATGTTCAGACTGGCCCTGGCTGGTTGGCTCAGTGGTAGAGCGTTGGCCTGGCGTGCAGAAGTCCCAGGTTCGATTCCCGGCCGGGGCACACAGGAGAAGCGCCCATCTGCTTCTCCACCCCTCCCCCTCGCCTTCCTCTCTGTCTCTCTCTTCCCCTCCCGCAGGGGAGGCTCCACTGGAGCAAAGATGGCCCCGGGCGCTGGGGATGACTCCTCCGCCTCTGCCCCATGCGCTAGAGTGGCTCTGGTCGCAACAGAGCGACGCCCCGGAGGGGCAGAGCATCGCCCCCTGGTAGGCAGAGCGTCGCCCCCTAGTGGGTGTGCCGGGTGGATCCCGGTCGGGCGCATGCGGGAGTCTGTCTGACTGTCTCTCCCTGTTTCCGGCTTCAGAAAAATACAGAAAAAAAAAAAAAAAAAGTTCAGACTGAAGGGATTCGCAGAATGAAAACCTACTCACCTGTGTTCACTGTTGGCCAGCTCTGTGCTGGTACTGATGATCAGCATGTAAATGAGTGTTCACAAAAAATCTCATATTGCTTTTTATTTTTCTCTATGTTCTCTATTGGTAAAGTTTACACCGTAGTGTTTTAATTCTTTTAATCATGAGAAGGCATGGGTAAAAAGACATCAAATAACAGGCCAGCCATCACCAAAAAACCCCCTTTTTTTGTTAGTGGTCATACACTTCTAGAGACACCCACCAAAAAAACTCTATTAAGAATCCCATCATGCAGAGATGTCATGTTGGCAGGGCATGTTGGGAAGGGAGAGGGGCTGTGGATTCTTCCTTTGTAAGATCTGCTTGTGCGCCTGGACACAGAGCCCCAGTGCAAATCCTGTTCAGGTTAATCAGAACACTGGGTGAGTCAGATAGGCCTGGAGGGAACAGGGTCACCTGGGTGCACAAGTCAAGAGGAATCTGCTCCCTCACTCCGGCAACTGCTGTCCTGCAAGCTAACAGGTCCAGGGCTGTCCGCGCTTTAGAGTTTGAAAGGGAAGTCAAAAGTGCTTACAGCCTTATATATTTTGGAAACAAATTCTTGTGTGTGTGTGTGTGTGTGTGTGTGTGTGTGAGAGAGAGAGAGAGAGAGAGAGAGAGAGAATTGGTAAGCCAAACTGAACTTGGGCGTGGTCCAGTCCTAGCCTTTGTCGCTGTCAGCTCATGACTTTTACAGCCCCCTACTTGTTAGTACTTTGGCAAGGGCTCTCCACGGCCCACTCTGACTTCTATTTGCATTCATCATTTGAAGTGAACAATCACTTGTGAACATGTAGAGCATTTGAGGTGAAATGACACACTGTTCATTTTCAATGTATAAATTATATTAATAAATTCCTTCCATCACACACCCACAAAGAACCTAAGCAGCTAGGGAGGGCGGTGAGATTATTTCAATGCAGTGCGGAGCATTTTGCCGAGCTCAGCATGGTTATGGAGCATTGCACTAGCCTCCAGAGTTGCACCTTGCTGTCATTCTTGTCTGCTGTTCTCCGGCCCTAACTCCTTCAGGAGAGGGAGCAGCTAACACTTAGTGCATAAAGCATGGTGCTAGGCACTTGACAACAGTATTTCATGTCACTTTCACAACAGCTTCTATGACACATACTTTCTGTTGTCTGTCCCAACTCCTCCCTCCCACGACTCATCCTCCCTATTACTAACAAGCTCCACTGGTCTTCTTTTCCTTCTCCGCTCATTTCCTAAACATTTGCTCTGCTCAGATATTTCATTAGCCTCTCCAATCACAGTCAGATTTTCTTGTCTTTCCTTGAGGTTTATCCATAGCTTCATTAAGAGCCCACAGATCCTTCACCACATCCGACTTTAAATGATCCTGGAGCCCTCTGGCTATGTAGCCCAATGCCTAGCAGAATGGGTTTCGGTCTCAGGCAGACCTGGATTTGAATTCTGTTCCTGTTAGGCAAGTGACCTCTCCCAGTCACTTGTAAAGTGTGGATACTAACACTTACCATACAGAATTGTGGTGAGGATTAAATGAGGTAATACAGCCTTTCCAAAAATATCTTCTGTAGAACAATATTGTTAATGGGTGTTATTCTAAAAGTTTCCTTTGTCACCATATCAATTAAATTTGAGAAATACTAGTTGAGCAGATGAGCTCATAAGAGCAGGGACTCCTAGAGTCTTTAATACAATATCATGGTTCTTTGTGAATTTCTAAGAGGGTCATTATTATGTGTCCCATTTGGTACACTTATGCATGGAATCATTCCTCTGGGTGTGTGCAGATTCTTTTATGACTACTGTTTCATGGAACCATCACAGGAAAGGGTGGGAGGTTCTCAATGAATGAAACTGTTGTTTTATCATTATTACTGTTCTGGGAGAACAAGCCATTATATATCTCCTTAGCCAGGCCATCTAGAGGTACCTTATGTGCATATCAATCTCTGTTTTGGGTTCCTCTCTGGTCACACTTGCTGCATTTACTTTGTAGAGAGATGGTTTTGATCCTGCCCCTGAGAGAGTTGCAAAGCCCAAACGTTCCATCAGTGCTCTCTCTCTGCACAGAACTCCCCCTACACACACACACACACACACACACACAGTGTCAAAATTACAAAGGGGAACAGCCCAGAAGGCAAGATGAAGTACACAGGCTGATAGGAGAACACCCTGCTGGAGCCCTGCTCCAGCTGGTCCAGGGGTCCCCAAAGGAATGGACGGCGTCAATGAGAAATGAGCGAGAGAACCAAACTCTTTAGTTCATCTGCCAGGCATCTCTGCAAATGGCTAGTATAGCTTTATCTTTATACACTAAGGTATAATCATATGTTATGTAGAATACATTGATTAATAGTTATTTTTGCTTTAATAATATAAATATTCTAGGAAGAGGTTAGTACATTTCTTTAAGCTGTAAATCAGGTGGTAAGCCATTCTAAGTACAGTTACACAATACCTTGAGCAGCAACAACAATATTGGCATCAGCCTTACACAGGCTTCTAAAAGGTCACTACTGATTAATAACTACTTTACCTAGTGGCCTATTGTCTAGTAAAATTATGATTGTCTACTACTTTCATCTACTAGTTAAGTTCTAACTTTATTTTTCTCAGAACGTTCCACTACCTGAAGTCAGGTATGTAAGAGGAACGGAAGGAATAGAGGAAGCCTGTACTCTGAGACAGCAGGTCTGGGCTTTTGTCAAGGCTGCACTGCTGACTGTAGTTGTGGACACTGTTAGACCTTGTTAGTTGCCTGATCATAAGGTTTGTAAGGGTGAAAATGGGAAAAAGGCTATGAAAGTATAAAGCATTCATTTACATACAGCAAGTCATGACTTATGATGCATAATTTGAAAAAATGCAGAAATACATATATTAATGAAAACGATGTCGAGAATATTACCCTTTCTCTGATTAAACTTGGGGAATGATAATTGTTTGAGGTCTACCATTATAAAAAACAACTAATATGAAGAGTTGGTAAGAAAAGTCAGAAACTTTGAACATTTGAATTATTTTAAACAGTGTTGTATACTCCTCATCTTCCATTAAAGGACATCCCCTCCCCCCCAAAAAACACTCAAAATATAATATTAAAATTGAAAATGAAAAAGTTAGCCCTATTGGATCTCTCCCGTCTTCAGTCAAATTTATATTAACAGCTTGAATGATGGCAAACATATCTCATCTTCAAATGACAGCTCACTATGAAGGAAAGACAGCTATATAGTTGATAGAATCAAGATTTAAAATGTTCTCTAGGCTGGATTGTAGGAGAGAAATTGGCAGTGCTACGTATTAGGCCTCAGTATATGAGCACCTAATCCACATATTAACCCTTGAGTTTTTAAATTATTATCAAAATACAAGGTGAGAGAATAAATGACTTGGGCTTAGTAGATATTCATGAAACATCCATTGAAGCGTTTTTTTTTTATGGCTGTATTTTAGTTGCCAATATGTTAAAGTTATAAAAAAAAAGTCCGTCCTTGGATGACTTAACAAAAGTTTGTTCTGAAGAACAAAAGAAATAATAGTGCTACTTATGTTCTGTACTATTTAGGGTACATCTAGGAAGTTATATTTAATTCTAAGATTCATACAAGAAGTGTAGTGTATTTGAAAGGCTATCTGAATATCACAACTGAGAAGTGTTTTAAAGATGTTGGGAGCAGTTCCTCAAAGAACAAGCATAGTGGTTGTCTTCCAGTAGTCACGTGGTTGATGTGGAGAACAGAGTACGTTCCAGCCTGATTTATCTTCTTTCTGGCAGAGCTCCCTAACCACCTGTCTTGGAAGAATCCTAACATGACACCCCTCCAGTGACTTTTGCCCTTGCATGATCTCCTCCTGTCCTCCTGATGAGTGTGGGCAGAACCAATACAATGGAAGATTTAATGTTCAAGGAACTGAGTTGTGTCTGAGAATTGAGAACTGAGAGTAGCTTCTAGCTGACAACTAGCAAAAGAATGGGGGCCTCCTAAAGCTACCGAATCCTGCCCCAAACCATGTGATGTTGAAAGACGTCCTTGATCTCCAGAAGAAACCTAGCCCAGGTGACACCCTGATTTTAGTCTTGTGAACTGAGCAGAGGAAATAGCTAACCCAGACTCTCCTAACCCATGGAAACTGTGAGATAATTAATTTGTGTTGTTTTAAGCCAATATGTTTGTTATGCAGCAATAGGAAACTAATGCACCATCACAGTTGTTCAACTAGAGAAGGTGTAGCCTTGTAAGGTAGTGAGTAGCCTGTCTTAAGCAGACAATTGATGCTCATCTGCAAAGGATTGCATATAGCTATTTTTTTCAAGAGAATAATTTGGACCAAACAATCTCTGAGGTACCCCTGTTTAGTGATGCTCATATTCCATGAACAAACTTTAAAGGAACATGTCACATTGCCCCATGTCCTTAGTTTAGGGGAAATTCTTGTTCCAGAAATTGTCCCTGCTCATCAGCCCATGCATCTCATTTTCTTTTTATCTATGCTACGGTTCTCCCACCATCAGCCCCATCAAACAAGCATCCTTAGTTGTGGTCTTACTTCCAGGAAGACCACATATTAGCACATTTGTTTGCTATCATAGTACCAATTGATTTTACGAGAATACCTGTAGTTGAGAGCAACAATATGTTCATCTCTTTGGTGCTGGATTTTGATTCGCACTGCTAGAGAATGAAGGGCCTTTCTTATTTCAGAAAGAAAGCATAAGGGAAAGTTTAATAGGTTGAACTATTTCAATAATTATTTTGAACATCTTCAAGATTCAATTTCTTTTATCTATAAATAATAATTTATACATATTATTAATAATGCTTATTTTAATATAAATTATAATGCCTATTTTATATGGTTGTGAAAACTAAACAGCATCTAAATAAGTGTAAGTGCTTAAGAGTTTTTTTAATCAAGATGTAACTAACATATAACATTATATTGGTTTTAGGTGTACAACATAATGATTCAATATTTGTATATATTGTGAAATGATCATCATATAAGTCTAGTTAACCACCACCACTACACAGAGTTATAATACTTTTGTCCTTGTGATGTAAACTTTTAAGAGCTACTTTTTTTTAGCAACTTATAGCTGTATAATGCAGTATTATTAACTATAGTCACTGTGGTATTGTGATTTATAAAAAGAAAAAGAATATATGCATCTCTGTTCATTGCAGCATTATTTACAATAGCCAAGATTTGGAAGCAGCCCACGTGCTCATCAGTAGATAAGTGGGTAAAAAAGATGTGGTACATTTACATGATGGAATACTACTTTGCTGTAAAAAAGGGACAAAAATCTTACCCTTTGCAATAGTATGATGCACCTGGATGCTGTAGTATGATGCATTATGTTAAGTGAAAGAAGCCAGTCAGAGAAAAGCAAGTACCATATGATTTCACTCATTTGTGGAATATAAAGAACAAAATAAACTAACACACAAAATAGAAACAGGCTTCTAGATAGAGAAGACTCACAGCAGTCAGAGAGAAGAGGGTTGCAGGGCTGGGTGGAAAAGGTGAAAGGGTTAAGCAAAAAAGAAAATAAAACATTATTGACACAGACAACTTTATGGTGATTACCAGAGGGAAAGAGGGTGGGGGAAGTCGAAGAAGTATAGGGAAGATAAATGGAGATGGAAGGAGACTTGACTTGGGTGGTGAACACACAATACAATATACAGATGATGTATTGTAGAATTGTATACCTGAAAACTATATAATTTTATTAACTAATGGTACCCTAATAAATTCAATAAAAAGACAAAAAAGAAATATATATTTTATCTTAGTTTCCACTTCAGACACAGAGATCTTAAAAACCTTGGAATTTCCTAAGTGATGAGAGCAACAAAGGTCTCTTTTGTTATGCTAATGAGGCAACTTACAGACTTCACCTAAAGATGGAGGCTGGTTGTCAGAACTAACTGTGTGGTTAGAGGATCTCTGGACTCCAAAGAGGGGCTGAACATTGAATCAGTTTCCAATGGCCAGTGATTTATCAGTCATGCCGAGGTAATAAAGCCTCCACAAAGACCTGAGAGGTCTGGGTTCGGAGATGTTTCTGGTGGGGGAACAGGCAGAAGTGCTGGGAGTGTGGCACCTGGAGAGGACATGGAAGCTCAATGCCCTTGCTTGTACCTTGCCTTCTGCATTTCTTCCGTCTGGCTGTTTCTGAGTTATACCCTTTTGTAATAAACCAGTATTCTAGTGAGTAAAATGTTTCTCTGTGTTCAGTGAGCTGCTCTAGTAAGTTAATCAAACTCAAGGAGGAAGTTCTGGGAACCTCCAATTTGCAGCCAGTTGGTTAGAAGTGTAGGCTGTTACCTGGACTTGTTACAGGTGCTTAGAGTTGGGGGGTAGTGATCCCTCAACCTGGAGAATCTGATGCCATCTTCAGGTAGTTGGTGTCAGACTTGAGTTGAACTGTAGGACATCCAGCTGGTGTTGGAGAATTGTTTTGTGTTGTGTGGGAAGCCCCCACCCCCAAAGGCCACACATACATACACAAGCGCACATAGTGGGAACCAGGAACCTACGAGAATCACCATGCAAGAAAAGTTAATTCTTAATGGCAAATATAGACAAAGGTGAAAGTGATTCAAGACATTTTATTCCACGGTGAATGCAGGGTAAAATATAGAAAACTATAATTAACAATGCTTAGTAATCAGTGATAACTAACACAAATTACTACATGTAGCCAAACCCAGACAATAATAGAGGCTGAGAAACAATGACCACAATAACAGGGTCCATCAATAGAGACAATATTATCTTTGCATTAAAGAAAAGAACTTTGAAACAAGGCAGAGTTAGATAAGAGAGCAGTCTTAAGAATGCCCTCCTGTCTAAGACACAGAGGAACATGGTTTGGCATGTTCAGATAAAGATAGCAAAGGGTAGATTGTGAATAATGAATAGAAACTTGGTGCAGTGAGGGTTGTTTTTAAAAAGAAAGAAGATAAAATGTGATGAATTCTAGTCTCATGAAAGGACACAGAGATATCTCCTTGGCCCTGAGTCAAGGGACTGAAATGTGTAGCCTATGTAGAAAAAACTAAGTTGCTCTAAGGTTATTGGAACTTCTAACCCATGGCAAAGCCTAACAGGTCATAGCAAAAAACTGGCATCGCCACTCACAGCAGGTAATTGCCTTGGCTGAGTAAATAAATTTATAACTTTGTGCTGTTGTGAGAATCCTTGTTTGTGTAAGTGAAAGTGTTATGAACTGTCACCCAAAATACCCGTTCCAAGGATTTAAAGCATATTATTATGTCTGTGCATGGTGGGTACACTACAATTATTATTATTTTTTTGTATTTTTCTGAAGCTGGAAACGGGGAGAGACAGTCAGACAGACTCCCGCATGTGCCCGACCGGGATCCACCCGGCGTGCCCACCAGGGGGCGACGCTCTGCCCACCAGGGGGCGATGCTCTGCCCCTCCGGGGCGTCGCTCTGTTGCAACCAGAGCCACTCCAGCGCCTGGGGCAGAGGCCAAGGAGCCATCCCCAGCGCCTGGGCCATCTTTGCTCCAATGGAGCCTCGCTGCGGGAGGGGAAGAGAGAGACAGAGAGGAAGGAGAGGGGGAGGGGTGGAGAAGCAGATGGGCGCTTCTCCTGTGTGCCCTGGCTGGGAATCGAACCCGGGACTTCTGCACGCCAGGCCGACGCTCTACCACTGATCCAACCAGCCAGGGCAAATAATTTTGATAAACACACAAATAGTGAATATGAGAATAAAAGGATTTCTAAAAACTAAAAAGAATTCATTTACAAGACCAGTTGTGCCTAAATGCCTATGCTTCAGATGCAGTAAAAATTCAGGAACAGGCCAGGGGAAACCGGGGGGATGATTCCATATAACTTAGAGGATCCCCATAAGAGAATTTGGGGAAGAAACTATGTTTAGATGAAGCAGCACCCCATAATTTTTCTTTTCTGAGGAATTTAGCCAATTGGTCCTATCTTTGACAACAACTATAAAAGCTACCTATAAAGAAAAGAAAGAAAAAATAATAATTTAAAAAGTGTCATTTATGTGCTGAGATTTTATGCATTTCTCGCTGGATCCCTTTGAGCTAGTCTCTCAAATACCCATTTCATAATGGAGAAATTGTGACTCAGTGAAGTAACCTCTACAAGATCACACTGCAGAACACCAGAGGATGTCCTATTACACTGTCTCCCTCCTGTACAGGTGAAGAATGATTGAGCTGGTTCGTGTGCGTGCGTGTGAATGTTAATGTGGATATGTGTGTGTGTGCATGCACTGTCATATCTATAGTTATGACATCTAATTAATCTTTGAATCAATTTGGTGTTTATCTTAAAGTCCTTCTCTCAGTTTCACATATTACAAAGGGGAGCAGTTTTCTTTTTGGCCTGTATTGGACTTCAATTTTGATAATATGTGCTAAGTGTAAAAAGAAAAATTTTAGTTAAGCCAATGGATCAACCACTTCTGAAAGTACAACTTACAGTTTTGGCAAATAACATTTAGTTCTGAATATCACCTGTGGCCAAATCATTTCACAATGCTTTGAAAAGTTTTTGAACTGTATATTGAGCAAGCTAATATTAACACATATAACATGCTCAAAATGTTTCAGGGACGGAGCTAAATGTTTTGCACATATTCTTTCATTAGTTTCTCATAACAACTCTAGAAGATAGTTATAGTTGTCATTCTCATTTATGAAGGAAGAAATTGAGCCCTCAAAAGAAGTAAAATAGATTGCCCAAGGTCAGTTTTGTGGTTACATAGTAGAGGACTTGAACTTGGTTTTTTCATACCATATTCCCAGCTTTTAACTGCTACACCGGACTACCTCCTTGTCTTTCACAACCAGCCACATTTCTTACATGAGTGTTGGGAAGACAGCTGTGTTAAGCTTGCTCACTTGTACTTTGCATGATTAGTGTGTGAGCCATGTGTGTATAGCTTATGTAAGGCTACGGGTGCTTGACCTCAGGGTCGTTTTCTTGATTCCTTGCTCTCCATTGTGAGAAGCAGGGCTTCCCCGTGCCTGTTTGCTTGTCTGCTGTTGAGAGAATCTATTAAAAGAGAAGGGCCAATGCTTCTGGCTTTGCAGTTCCTCTACCATCTGCCTGAATTCAGTGTGAACCTGCCTGGCCTCAACCATTAAGCATTACAATGAGGAATCTAAACTGTAGGGATTTTTGTTTGTTTGTTTGTTCGTGAGAGGATGGGAGGCAGAGAGACAGACTTCCGCATGTGCCCTGACTGGGATCAACTCAGCAAGCCCACTAGGGGGTGATACTCTGCCCATCTCGGGCATTGCTCTGTTGCTCAGCAACCAAGCTCTTAGCACCTGATGGGGAGGCCATGGAGCCATCCTCAGTACCTGGGGTCAACTTGCTCTGATTGAGCCATGGCTGCAGGAGGGAGAAAAGAGAGATAGAGAGAAGTAAGAGGGGGAGGGTGGAGAAGCAGATGGGTGCTTCTCTTGTGTGCCCTAACTGGGAATCAAACCTGGGACAGCCACATGCTGGGCCAATACTCTACCACTGAACCAGCCGGCCAGGGCTACAGTGTAGGGAATTTAAATCATTTACTAAGATCACATTAACTAGTAAGTGATGGAGCAAACAACAGAAATGAGAACTCCTGGAAAGCAATGGGGTTGATGGGGGGTGGGAATAAAGAGCAGAGGCTCTAAATTGTCCTTAGGCAACAACATCTTCAAAAGGGATGTGTTTATTTCATTGTTACTCCTAATGTTGCTGCTCCTTTTATACTCTGAGCTTATGAAAAACCATTAGGGCGTGGTAACTGTCCTGTTATCTGGAATACAGAATTCTAGTGGGAAACAAAAACAGTGAGGGAGCGTCACCTCTTAGAGCAGTGGTCCCCAACCCCCAGGCCGTGGACTGGTACTGGTCCGTGGGCCATTTGGTACCCGTCCACAGAGAAAGAATAAATAACTTACATTATTTTTGTTTTATTTATATTTAAGTCTGAACGATGTTTTATTTTTGAAAAATGACCAGATTCCCTCTGTTACATCCATCTAAGACTCACTCTTGACGCTTGTCTCGTAAGTTTAACAATTATATTTAAGAATAACACAGTTTTTACACCGGTCACATAATTTTATTTTGTGCATTTATCCGTCCCACCCTAAAGGCCGGTCTGTGAAAATATTTTCTGACATTAAACCGGTCCGTGGCCCAAAAAAGGTTGGGGACCACTGTCTTAGAGAGGATACAATTCAAGTCTCCATGAAGATGGCGCAACCTCTGTGCTATCCAACTCAGCTGAGAGGTGATGGCAGATCTGTGTTCCTCACTGCATGGAATGCAGTCTGTTTCCATTACCAACTTGACTCAGTATCTTTCAGCTCAGAACTAAAAGAGCCACCTCTGTCCTGTCCCCCTTCGATTGACCTATTATCAAATCACCTGCTGACACTGATGAAACCTTCCACCTCTCATTTAATCTCCACCACTATTCCTCCAGGAGTGTGTTATTAAAATCCCCTAAGTATAGAGATGGAAGCTAAGACTTAGAGAAGTGAAATCCTGAGGTTACATAGGTTATAGGTGACAAAACTCACTTTACTATGAGAAACCATGTATAATGGGTTTGGGATTCTGATTCTCTCGCCCCTGTTCCCAGTATCTTTACATATACAAGACTTCTGGACTCTCCTTACCTTCCTCCTTTACTGTATAAATATTGCTCCTGGCTTCCTCCTCTACTCTGTGGATTTTACTAGGGGTGTATAAATGTTTCAGAGAAATGTCAGCGTCTCATATTGCATCAGAAGACCAACCATTTAGAACAAGCAATTTATACTTGACATTAACTTGTCAAACTGGAAACACACAAATATTAACCCACACAAACATTGGCCAGCAGATTGAGGATTTGGTTAAAAGAATGCCACACAAAGTAATGATTCTTTCAAGCAAAACCTCAAGTCCCATTCCTAGCACCATAACCTCTGGGGAAACTGAGAAATGGTCTAGGGAGGAATTTTACCAAGGACTATGAGATCATTTTACCAAGGAAGCAAATATATTGTTCTGTTCACTTTGTTCAATGAGCTACACATGTCTGAAAACTACTCTGACATTACAAATTCTTATTATTTATTTACTTACTTTTGCTTTATTGTTTAACAGATGGGAAAAAATCTGCTGACACTTTGATTGAGGTGTCCCGGCCATAAGTAGTGTCATTCTCAGAAACCTCTTTCCTTATCTCTGTGATTAAGGATGTGATTGTACCTCTGCTCCAATGGAAGTCAGTTCTTCCTGATCATCTACACAAGGAAGCAGCTACAGTTTCCCTAAGCACCAAACCTCCCATTTCCCACAAAAATCACTACTCTGGCTCCCCCACTCCCCCACACACCCCTGCCCCTCTCTCTCTCTCACTCTCTCTCTCTCTCTCTCTCTCTCTCTCACTCTTTTTTTCTCTTTTATTCATTTCTAAGGTACTGTCATTTTTTTTTCAATTTATTCCATTAAAGTAATTAAAATACTTTCTACCTGCTTGGAACAATGTATAATAAACAAATTCACTCCATTTTTAAGAACTTTTTACTGCCATATAAATACGGTGGGTATATTTGTATAAATAAATTTCTCTGATCTTAAACATAAAAATTTAATGATTTTCATCAACAGTTTTGCTCATTTTGAACTTGATGTAAGTAGAATTGTGCATTGCTTTATAGGACTTCATTTAGTTAATATGAGGACTGAAATTCATCCGTGTTGTGTACCTCAGAAATGCATTCTTTTTATGTTGTTTTGTAGTATTTCGTTGTATGAAAACACAAACTTTATTTGTCTTTCTCCTGTTGATGTACTCTTAGATGTTTCCAGTTTGGGCCTTTATTGTTCATTTTTATTTTTATTCAGTTCAAAATATTTCTTAATGTTTGTTGTAATTTCTTATTTGACTCACATGTGTTATTCTGAAATATGTTGTGTAATTTTCAAATATTTGGAAATTTTAAACTTATTCTGTTGTTAATTTCTAATTTAATTGTAATGTCACTATACTTTATGTTGCATAATGCTGTCAATTTAGGTATATATTTTACGTGTGCTTAAAAGAATTTGAATCATGCAATTTGGGGCTGTGATTTTCTGTATTTATTAACTTGGGCAATTTAGTTAATGAGGATGTTGAAACTTCTGCATTCTTACTGCTTTTTTTTTTTTTTTTTTTTTTTTTTGGCCTACTTGTTTTGTCAGTTAGTGAGAGGTGTGTTAAAATTTCCAGTGATGAGGCCCTGGCCAGTTGGCTCAGTGGCAGAGCATCTGCCCAGTGTGTGGAAGTCCCAGGTTCGATTCTCAGCCAGGGCACACAGGAAAAGCACCCATCTGCTTCTCCACCCCTCCCCCTCTCCCTTCTCTCTGTCTTTCTCTCTCCCCTCCTACAGCCAAGGCTCCATTGGAGCAAGGTTGGTCCAAGCACTGAGGATGGCTCCAGTTGCAATGGAGCAATGCCCCAGGTGGGCAGAGCATCGCCCCCTAGTGAGCTTGCTGGGTGGATCCTGGTTGGGCACATGTGGGAGTCTGTCTCTCTGCCACCCCGCTTCTCACTTCAGAAAAAAAAAAATCATCTCCATTGATGAGAATAAATTTAAGTTCTATCAATTACTTTAGAAATTTTAAAACTACTTTTATAGGTGCAGAAAAATTTAGGATTGTTGTCTTCCTGTTGATATTTTAGCTTATAAAATGCCCTTTTTCTCATAATATTTCTTTTATTAAAGTCTATATAGTCTAATGGTAATATAGCTAAAGCAATTTTCTTTTTTTAATCTTTGCAGGGTATAGTTTCCCCATTTTTCTCTATTTAATCTATCTTCTTTTTAAAATTAATTTCTGCTTCTTTATATTTAAAGTATGTTTCTTGTAAACAACATACAGTGGGTCTTCTTTTATTATTATTGTCTGGCAATCTTTGCTTTCAATCATATTATTATGGCCATTTACATTTAATGTAATTACTGATTCAACTGGGTTAAAGTCCATAATGTTTCTATTTGTTTTCTATCCTATCTGTTCTTTGTTCTTTTCTTAAGATTATTAAAATGTCCAATGTGTCTATATTGACTTTGTGCAATTTGTTTTCAATGGCTCCCCAACAATCTATATTTTGATGTTTCACATCTTATTGCTCCATTAGCTTTTGTTTCATTATTTCAATAACTCTACTATAATAGGTAATGTACTGGACATCTTTATATACCTTACTTTCTACTTTACAGATTATTTCATTAGGGTAGATTTTCAAGTGTAAAATAAATGATTCAAGGAATAGAAACATCTTTGTAATTCTTGATGTTTTACAATTTGTCATCTTGGTTTCCTAAAGAATTATTCCAGTTTATAAGCTTATTAGCCATATGGAGCTATAGTGATTTCATTGCAGCTTTACTATATTGTGGGTTCCTTTTTTAATAAAAAAAATGTTGTATAAAAAAACACAGAAAGAGTCAGAATTATAATTATCAATGTCATTGGTAGTAAGCTGGACTAAAATTCTCAAGTCTTCCACATCTATCTTGTACACCATTGGGCTTTGGCAATAAGCCCCTGTAAAATAATTTGTATTTATGACATAATATGTGAACTGGCATATATATTTTATGTGAGTCTAATAAAACTATAAATAAGTAAATTTACAAATAAAACCAAAACAGGTTTATTGAGTCAGAGAGAAGATTAGGGAGAAAGGAAACCAACTGAAAATATGCTTACAAGCAGAATGAACACATAAGTAACATTTACACCTTAACATGAATAATCTCTAAATATGGTGGATACATCACTAACATTGATGAATATTTCTCCTCAGCCAGGTGATAGTGTTGAGGAACAGTGAAAAGGAGCTCTTCATATTGTAATTACTGTGCAGAGTACTTAAGGAAACACTATCTCATTTAAGTGCCCTGTAAGGAACAGATTTCTTTTCTTTTCTTTTCTTTTCTTTTCTTTCTTTCTTTTTTTTTTTTTTTTTTTTTTTTTGTTAAGGAGTAAATTGGGATTCCGTGGAGGTGAAATGATTTACCTAGGGTCGCATAACTGATAATTAGCAGACCAGTTACTCAAGTTTACATCTTTTATCACTATGCCTATGACCTCTCCACTATGTTTAAGGATTACTTTCAACAACTGTTATTAAAATCTTGATTTACCACAGAGTTCTTTATTAGAAAAACAACAGCAATTTTCAAATGGTATGCGTTGGTACACTGGTGTGCTGCAAGAATTTTTAAAACATGCAGTACCTGACTATTTAGTCAGGGGCACTGGCCTCTTTTCCCTTAGGTCATCAAATAAAAAAAATGACAACAGCCAACACAATAGCCATTGATGTCAATAAATCTAAATTGTACCTTTTTTTTCTAATCAGCAAAAAATATAATATATTTTCGGTGTGCCAGATAATTTTAGTAATTAGTTTATGTGTGTGTCATGAGATGTGAAAGGTTGGAGATCTCTGGAAAAACATAAAAAAATAAATTGAAGATAAAAACTTTTCCAAAGAATAAAACCAAAAGATTTATTATAACATGATCTAAACTAGCATAAAATTTGAAAGGTCTCATCATTTGAAAGTGCGATAGAAACTCAGTAAAAACCCATTTTCTTGACATTATAGTTCTGTGACCTGGACATAGGAGTTCAAAGTCAGTTGGCTAGAGCAACGTCCCAAAATGCAGAAGTTGCTGGTTTGATCCCTGGTCAGGGCACATACAGAAACAGATCAATGTCTCTCTTACTCTCTCTCTCTCCCTTCCTCTTTCTAAAATCAATCAATCAATAAAAATAAAATAAAACCTGTCTTTACCACTTAAAAAAATAATAATAGCAGTACCTAAAATTATAGTATAGTAACGATGTCATTCATAATCAGCATCCCTCTGGGTCCTCCAAATACACTAAAAATAAAATTTTTTTCATTGGAAAAATTTGACAGATAACTTTGTGTAAACTTAAGGTGGAACATGTTTCTTTGATATATATAGTAATATGACTGCTGATGTAAAAATATCATATTACATATTTATAGGACACTATTATTGTCTATGTTCATTAAACCTCTATGGCTATTTTAGTACTCGTTAACTTTAGAAACCAACACTCTTATTCCCCACCCCCAAGCCCCTGGCTACCACCACTTTATTGTCTGAAAAGTCTAATTCTTGAAACTTAAAGAAAAACAATGCTGTGAATTTTCATTGTAGAAGATGGAAACTATAATTTGGCTTTAAATAAACAAATAAATTATTTTTGGTTATTTGTTTTTCCCTAAAACCCTATCTCAAGTCTTTATTCAATTTATGAAAAATATCAACTAACCTAATATATACTAAAAGTAAAACTATTTCAGCATGTTACTGTCTTTTGAAAGTCTTTGAAAAGCTGTCTTTTGTGTCCACAGACTAACTCTTAGTTTATAAATATCATCTTCCTGGTTCAGAAAGCGGTAGTTATCAATACTTTCAATTCTTCTCAATCATGATAATTAGACAAAGTTGAATTTGCATAAAGCTAGATATTAAGTGTGGATTATATTCTATCATGATTTTATCATCTTGCTCCAGTAAATTCAAATTAACAATTAAAAAACTTAATGAAAGTAGAACTGGTCCAAAGCATAAAGTAATTTATAAAATTATGAGGTGAGTTTTTTTCAATTTATTTATTTATTATTGATTTTAGAGAGAGAAGAAGGGAGGGAGGGAGAGAGAGACAGAAACATCCATCTGTTCCTATATGTGCCCTGACCGGGGATCAAACCCTCAACTTTGTATATTGGGACTACCCTAGCCAACTGAACTATCCAGCCAGGGCATGAGGTAACTTTTAAGAATATTTAGGGCCCTGGCCAGTTGGCTCAGTGGTAGAGCATTGGCCTGGCGTGCAGAGGTCCCAGGTTCGATTCCCCACCAGGGCACACAGGAGAAGCGCCCATCTGCTTCTCCACCCCTCCCCCTCTCCTTCCTCTCTGTCTCTCTCTTCCCCTCCCGCAGCCCAGCCGAGGCTCCATTGGAGCAAAGATGGCCCGGGCGCTGGGGATGGCTCCTTGGCCACTGCCCCAGGCGCTAGAGTGGCTCTGGTCGCAACAGAGCGACGCCCCCGAGGGGCAGAGCATCGCCCCCTGGTGGGCAGAGCGTCGCCCCTGGTGGGCGTGCTGGGTGGATCCCGGTTGGGCGCATGCAGGAGTCTGTCTGACTGTCTCTCCCCGTTTCCAGCTTCGGAAAAATGCAAGGAAAAAAAAAAAAAAGAATATTTATAATTAAAGAGTTCTGACCATTCCTAGTTTCTCCTGTCTGATGTCTTAGTTCTACATGCCAGGGTAGTAAAATGAGTCCTTTTTTAAAATGCTATCAGCTGACAGCTGTAAGCAATCAATCTGATTCAACCAGCCAAAGTCAGATTTCTCTCCCAATCAACACCCCTGCATCTGAAATCTGTGTTTCTTGGAATAAAATGATATGTGTATGTGAAAAAAGAAAAATAGAGTGATCTTTTGTTTTCTGTTCAGGAGGTGTTTGGTTACCAGACCCAGAATCTACGCAGGGCCTTCTGCCTCGTGGTGTCTGTGCTGACCTGTGGGGTCCTTCTGCTGGTGTTCTACTGGAGGCCCCAGTGGAGCGTGTGGGCCAGCTGCGTCCCATGCCCGTTGGAAGAGGCAGATACCATTTTGCTAAGGACAACGGTGTGTGCCCTTTCACGATGCACTTGTGGAACAACCAAGGACTGACAGGCTAGCATTCCAGAAGGGAGTGATTCCCTTATTTTAAATAATCTTCCTGTCCCCAAATAGGAGATGGCAAAAGTATCTTGCAATTTATTTTCTATCTCTTATTTTAACCTCGGAATGAAAGACATTTCTTGCATTATCAGTCTGGGGAAATTTCTACCATGTCTGGCTAATTGGTAAAGCTCTTAGCCACTACATGAACAGCGGCTGTCAGTGTGATAACCCTTAGAAACATAACAGGGGAATGATAATCCAATTTTTCCAAAATATGTATTTTGAGTGAAATTAGACACTTTAAACATCTAGATGCAATTTTAAAATAGCTAGAAACTATTTTCTGAATATAGGGTTTTCCTGAAAAGTGTATTTTTCTTTTTATTCTCCATCACAGTTCTCAAATTTTATGCAGATTGGAATCGCCTATGGGAGTCTTTAAAACACAGCCTGCTGGCCTTAACCCCAGAATTTCTGATGTTGTAGGTTTGGGTGGGGCTGAGAATTTGCATTTCTAGCAAGTTCCGAGATAATGCAGATGCTCTTGTCTGCAGTGCAAACTTTGGGAACCACTGGTCTAGCACATGGCAGATGTTTGGTTGATTGAGTGCCTATTGAATGACACTTGAGAATTTCATGGGCCAGACTGTCTTTTCCAGGATGAATTTCAAAGATATATCAGGAAGAAGGTGATGTGCCTCCACTTATCTGCACTAAAATTTCCTATAAGCAAGAACCCGGAACAACCTCTTGTAGCTGACAGCCACTCTGTCATAAACCAAGCTGTATTGAAACCAGAATTAAAAGTAAGTGATTTTAAGAGTGCATTGTTGGCCCTGGCCAGTTGACTCAATGGTAGAATGTCGGCCCTGTGTGTGGATGTCCTGGGTTTGATTCCTTGACAAGGCACACAGGAGAGGAAACCACTTGCTTCTCTATCCCTCCCCCTCCTCCTCCTTCTCTCTCTCTCTTCCCCCTTGATTGGTTCAAGCACATTGGCCCCAGGCGCTGAGGATGGCCCCATGGAGCCTCTGCCTAAGTGCTAAAAATAGCTCAGTTGCGCCTGACCAGGCAGTGGCGCAGTGGATAGAGCATCGGACTGGATGTGAAGGACTCAGGTTCAAGACCCCGAGGTCACCAGCTTGAGCCTGGGCTCATCTGGTTTGAGCACAGCTCACCAGCTTGGACCCAAGGTCGCTGGCTTGAGCAAGGAGTCACTTGGTCTGCTAAAGGCCCATGGTCAAGGCACATATGAGAAAGCAATCAACAAACAACTAAGGTGTCACAAGGAAAAACATGATTGATGCTTCTCATCTCTCTCTGTTCCTGTCTGTCCCTATCTATCCCTCTCTCTGACTCTCACTCTGTCCCTGTAAGTAAGTAAGTAAATAAGTAAATAAATAAATATAGCTCAGTTGCAAGCATGGCCTCAGATGGGCAGAGCATTGGCCCCAGACAGGTGTTGCCATGTGGATCCCGGTTGGGGAGCATGTGGGAGTCTGTCTCTCTATCTCCCCTCCTCTCATTTGGAAAAGAAGAAGAAGAAAAAGGAATGCATTGTTATGATCTGCTTTCTGTTAAAAAAGAGATGTAAGCATTTATTAGATGGGAATTTGAATATCACACTGCTGGATTGGAAATTGCAGCTATGTATTAAGGAAAGCTAGAGCTGTGTGGGGACCTGCATTAAACCACCCTCCCCTTCCCTGATGAGCATTACTTCGTAAATGACATATATACTATCACATTTGTCATTGCAGCTACGATGTATTCAAGTGCAGAAAATCAGATATGTTTGGGACAACGTGGAGAAGAGTTTTCAGAAAGTTGGGTAAGTCCGACTTTTTCTCAATTCCACACCAGGATGTAAGGGAAGAAGACTGATTTGTTGCATGCCACGAGCTGAAATGCTGTTCCTGTCTAACCACATTCTAGATTGCTGGCAGACAGCTACTCCTGCTATGACATCCATCATATGTTCGGACTGGGTCTGACCAATGAAGAGCAGGAGGTCAGGTAGGGTTTGCAGTACTCCCTGAGTGAACTCTGCCAGCAGAAATTAAAATCAAATGGCTTGTAATCAGTGAATGGTTGTCATAATACTTCATCAACTTCATAATAATCTCAGTTCATTTACTGGCATCAGAAAAGATATTCTAAATCGTTCGCATCATAAGTAAACTTATTAAAGAAAGAAGATGAAAAGAACAACGCAATCAAATCTTTCAGGATTGTGCGACAGTTTTCTCTGTTGTCTTCTTAATTTTTTTTCTAAAAAAAGATCTTGAGTCATTTCATTAACATCAGCTTCTTAATCCTCGAAATCCTCAGAGAGAAAAAGACAATATTATGATTGCACTTTACTTTAAATAACAAGCCTTGGAGATAAGAATTTGGTTTAGTTAGTTGTATCATTCACCACTGTATTTGCAGCACCTGGGACAATGCCTGATTCATAATAGGAGCTCAATAGATATTTGTGGAATGAATGAATAAATGAATGCATTCGTGGATCTAATAATTAAATGCCTATAATATGCCAGGCACTTTGCAAAACACTGGGGATTTTAGGATAAATATGATCTAGTCATTATCCCAGAGATACTTACTGACTAGTGGGAAAGAGAAAAAGAATAGAACTGTTGTAAAAATGATATCTCTAAGGTCACATAGGTTAAGAAATAATAGTAGTGAGATAGGAAATGCTTATGCTACTCATTAACTCATAGTGATCTAGAGTCTTCACTTCCCTCAACTATAATTTGAAGAGGTGAATCTTTGTGAATCTGAAAGGAGACCATTGCAAGCCTTCCTCAGAATTTTAATAATCAGCTTTGTTTCTTGCCCAATTTTAGGAACATTACCTGCTTGACCTTCTTTATGGCCAGGCAGAAACACTAATTCTCAAAATAAGAAGCAAGCCGATACTTAAATTACAGGTTCTTGGACTCTACCCCTACTTTTCTGATTTAGCTAGAGGTAATGGGGAGAGCAGACACTCTGCATGTTTATCGGGCATCCCAATAATTCTTATGCACACCAAGTCTGAGAATTCCTGATCTGTTGTTTTTAAAGTGTTCACTTTGCCTCAACACTATAAAAAAAATGAAGTAAGCATCTAGACTATGACAATGTTGCAAAATGCCTTAGAAATGGTGTCGTTAGATAAGATTTCAGATGCAATGCTTACTATATTAAAATACAAAAAGTTTTCAAAGCCATCAAAAACATATTGGTTTAATATAGTGTTGGGATTCAACTGGTTCTCACTGGTTTGGCAGAACCAATACCTAATTTTTTTGTTGAATTCGGTGAACCAGTTGTTAAAATGGCACTTATAATCAGGGTTCTCTCTAAGGTGGGCACCTGGGCAGCTGCCCAATGTGGAAATCACAAATTTACTTTCCTACTCTTTTTTAACATTGATCTGCGCAACAGTGTATTGTATACTTCTTTTATTATTTTTATTTAAGCATTAAATGCATGAAATAATAAACTACCTTTCAGTATATCACTTTTTTATACTTAAAATAATCATTAGGGCAGAGAACTGGTTGTTAAATTATTTGAATCCCACCACTGGTTTAATAGCATTAAGCACAAGACTTTAACAGATTGATCTAAGGCATTTAGGAAATCCAGTTGGTAAATGTAGATAACTGTCTAGAAAATCATTTCTGCAGGAAAAATTTCCCATTAGGGCAGTGACCTCATGTTTGTCTCTATTTTTCAAGTGCCAAGCTTTAATAAACATAATACGTGATTAAATTTAAATTTTGTCCACACAATAAAGAACTTGGCAATCTAATAAGCAAGATAGAGAGTATAGTTTTCCAAACATGAAGAATAGAATAAATAATCTTATAAACATATAGGCATATTTTATTTAATGGGCTTATCTATTTGGATGGTAAAGAGAGTAAATAGAATGTGGAGCTTCACCCCCAAACTTCCTCCAGATTTTTTAGTATAAGACACCTTTAAAAAATAATAAATCTGACTGATTGGGTGATATTAATTTCTCTGAGCTCACTTGCATGAAAAGTAAGGGCATAATATGAGAAATAAAGGGAAATCCACTAAGATCTTTGATGATGAAAAACCATAAAGTCTAAATACAACCTTTTCTTTAGGCTTCCTAGTAGCCAGGGGAAAAAAAGGGGAAATACATAGATTTACACAGTTTTTAGTTTTCACTTTCAAGTAGCAAAAAGCAAATCAGGTTATCAAGAGAGACAGTTTACCCAAGAAAGAAATTGCAAGAGGGCATTAGAAAGAAAGCAAGACTCTTCTAGGAGGTTTCCTGCTCCTAGCTTCACTCATTCATAAACTTTAGACCAATTACTCTGTTAGTAACCCAGCTGTCTGGAAGAAAACCAGCTTTGATGGGTAGAGTTCGCCAATTTCTATAATGTTTCTCCAACGATGTCTGATTTCAAGCCACCCGTGTAACATCACTAAACATGGAACTGAAAAGAGAATCTCATCAGAGGCTCAGTGATGCTGCAGGGCCAACCTTACTTCTCAACATTTGTCACACCACTGAGCAAAAAAGCATGCCTGTTAGTTCCAGAGGAAAGAAAGGCCGCTGATGCTCAGCACCAAGCTGGTGGAAGCCTTTCAGGAGAAGAGAGAATATTGAAACACAGAGAAAGAAGAATCAGAAAGGAGGCAGGAAAGAGAATGAGATTAGGGCTGCTTTGAGACCTTACTTTCTTACTCCTCGGGTCCTGTGGGGAACAAAAGCCAGGAAAGGAGCCATGCTCACATACCAAGACCTTTACCAGTTTTGACAGCTCCATCCATAGAAAACACCCAACTGCAGACGCTCGTCCATCAGGCCAGTGCTTGGAATGGAGGAAGAAAGGGTCGGTCGATTGGAGGAGAGGAGAGGGGCAATGTTTAGTATTCAGTTAGAAGTTAATAAATTATTTAAAATATGTCTTTTCATAAAGCATCTAATACAAATTAAATGAACCACTAAGATCAATATTTTCTTTTTAATACATTGTATTTGTCATATCCCTGGTTCTATGGGTCTGGGCCCATTCAAAGTATAAAATCACTTAACTTCAATGTCTTGTTTAGAGCAAAGACTTTTGCCGACACCTGTAAGTCTAAGTCCTAGGTCTTCCCTGGGGACACCCTGCATGAGTTTTCTCCATCTTCACCTCCACCCCTATTCTCCTGGTCTTGTGCTCTCCAGATCTTCATGCCTGGAAATTTTTTAAAAATCTTCTTCCTAAGAATTCCAGAGATCACAGAAGTGTGTCATGCCAGAATTCCCTGGCAATAGCATTAACTGTTTGGAACACTACAACTTTTCCCTCCACTATGTTGGCTGTTTATCAAAATGGATGCAGAGCAATCAGGAGTAATTTGAAAAAGTTCAGCAATGACTCTGACACAGTCCTTCTGCCTTGAGGACCACTCTAGTCTTCACCATCTGGAGCCTAAAGTATCTAGCACACAATATATTCTCAATAATTATTTGGTTAATAAATTGATGAATGAATGAATGATCAAATTAAAAAAGACATAGACCATCTCCAAAAGAAAGTATTCCTACTCTTTTACATTTGGTTTTTCAGAAAGAAATACATTCCAGTAGATTTACTAATATCTCTTCTTTGCAGGAAACTTCAGTAACCCTTTAAATCTAGCTCACAGCTAGTGCAGAAGTTCTTTCCACAACTTCCTCGTTAAAATATGTATCCTGATTTATTGATGTCACCCCATTAAAAAAATAAAATTATTAAAATACATAAAAAAAAAAAGTCCTTCAATCTGTTTTGGAGAGGGACCTTCTGCCTCCAAAGCAACTGTTCCCATAATGAACAGTTCTGAATATTAGGCAAGTCTACTTAGTGTTATTCAGCCTGTTCAGTACTGTAGGGCCACCTGGATTAATTCTCTGGCCTCTTTTCCCTGCTAGCTCATCAGCGTGTTAAAGTCAGGACATTTAATCTGCTTTGTTCTTTGGAACCTCCATGGGGAAAACAGCCTTAAGCCTCACGTTCCTTCTGGCTGCTCAGCCATTGGTCAGTGTTCCTGAAAGTTCTGCTTGGCTTGTGCTGAGGCTGAGAAGAGAATACAATCCCTAAAGACACAATATTTTTGGCAACAGATACTGAAGAAGATGAAGCAACAAGGGGTATGCCCAGCTGTGGTTCAAACATGGCCCAGATAAACCCTAAAAAGGATAATCTACAGGCGAGTGTTAATCCTCTGGCTCTCAGTCCTCTGGGGCTGAGCTTCCCTCCCTTACTAGCAACATCAGAAACCATCTCACCACCCAAGGAAAGCGAAGTGTATCAGGCCCTCGGCTTGTTCATTTCTAAACCAACTTTCCACAGCCTGTGTGCTGTCGTAGTTCTGTACACTGGGTTTTCAGCCCTGTTAGGGGAGAATGCGTTTTAGACATGCGTCACAAAGGTCCTCACTGATTAAGTCCAATTTTTAGGGAGCATTCTCTCTGTCAAACACTGTACCCTTATATGCTAGAAAAACAGAGTTGAGAAAGCTCCATCCCTGCCATAAGAGAGTGTCTAGGAAATGTGAGGGGAAAGACATGTAACTAGATGGAGCAATTCACGAAGGTACATGCTGTTATGAAGAAAGTGATGTTCGCAATAGAGGGAAAAATACAGTTCACTGTGCCTAAAGGGCTAGGGAAGACTTCAAAGGTAGATGGTATTTATAGAGAACTGGTCATGTCCTAAGCACTTGTGCCAAATGCTGGACATATTTATCTCACATGTTATTATTGATAGTAATTTTATTAGACATGTATTATCAAACCCATTTCATCTATAAGTAACCAAGGCTCACCATTCATCAATTCATTCATTCAACAAATAATTCTTGAATGCAGTACGTGTATTCAGCCCTGTTTTTTGTCTTCAGGATCTGTCAGTGTCCTTTAGAAGCTTATATTATAGTGGAGGATGCAGTCTAGTTTTTGCATGTTTATGAACATGCAAAAAAGTAGAATGTAATTTTAGATGATCAAATGCATTTAGAGATAAGTGAGAGAGGTTAAGGAGATATAGAGAATCTGACCTGGGGTTTGGGGTAGCTATTTTAAATAGAATTATTAAGGAAGGTGCCAATAAGGAGGTGTTATCTGAACAGAAACCTGAATGAATCAGGGAGTGAGTCATGCAACGATGTGGGGAAACTGGTTCCATGTGGAGAAAGCAGCCAGTACTAAGGCTTAGCTGCATCCAGACCCAAGCCTGTTAGATCTCAAATCTTTCAAACACGAGGCTTTATCGTCAGATTTGGCTCTCAAGGGCTGCATGGCCAGTAGCCGCAGCCCTCGCCACCAGGCAGGTGCAGGTTCCCGTTAGATTCGGACAGACGGTAAAGATACTATGGAGTCAAAAAGTGCTGAGCCAGGCCCTGGCCGGTTGGCTCAGTGGTAGAGCGTCGGCCTGGCGTGCAGAAGTCCCGGGTTCGATTTCCGGCCAGGGCACACAGGAGAAGCGCCCATTTGCTTCTCCACCCCTCCCCCTCTCTGTCTCTCTCTTCCCCTCCCGCAGCGGAGGCTCCATTGGAGCAAAGATGGCCCGGGCGCTGGGGATGGCTCCTTGGCCTCTGCCCCAGGCGCTAGAGTGGCTCTGGTCGTGCGGCAGAGCGACTCCCCGGAGGGGCAGAGCATCGCCCCCTGGTGGGCAGAGCGTCCCCCCTGGTTGGCGTGCTGGGTGGATCCCGGTCCGGCACATGCGGGAGTCTGACTCTCTCTCCCCGTTTCCAGCTTCAGAAAAATACAAAATAAATAAATAAATAAATAAAAACAAAAAAAAACCTGCTGGGCCATTTTTTAATTCTAGCCTCTCACCCGGCAGGTGAGTAAAAACACACAGGGCTCCAAAACCTACTCGTTCAGAGCTCACAAAACTACTGACACATCTGGGTTTTTCTAGGATCAAAGGTCCCCACCAGCTCAGTCACCTCTGGTTCCCCATCTGCACACCCTCTCCCTTCTCCTCTCTGCACAAACTGGCTTCTACCTCAGCAGCCTGCCATCTTGGCTTCTTTCTCTTCCTCTCCTTCTTCCTCACATACTTTTCTTGCTGCAAAAACCCCTCCTCCTGCAACATTAGCATAACAATGGCCCTTCTCAAGCAAGAAGATAATTAGCAGTTTCACCTGGCAGCTCCATTCACATGGGCAGTGGCCAGTTTTAACAATAAAAGTGAGCAAATTCAAATAACACAAATTTTACAAAATTATTTGCCAAAAAAAGGCTGAGAGGGCATTTACAATGTGAACAATGTGAGAAGGGCATCTAAGCAGAGAGAGAGAGTGACAGAAGACCCGGTTCGGAATCCTGAAAAGTTCTGATCCTTGGCAAACAGGTCACTTCCATGGATCCTGGAAAATCCTGAGCACCAAGGTGACTTGCGTTATGGGTTCTTTCCAGTGTGAGGTTTAGGGACTTGTGAAGTCGAACAGAAATACCTGCAGTTTGACCTCTCTGCTTTCCAATATCCCTGAACCTCAGTGGTTCTGTGGCACAGAGTCAGAAGACTCTGGATTGAGTTCTCTCTGACCATTGTAAATAATAATTGTACTTGGAGCAACAAGGCTCAAAAGTTAGACAAACTTGGGCTTACTCCCTCTTTTATCTTAGACCAGAGATCCATCTTGCAGATCTGGACCTCTGGTAGTTACTGAGGCAGAGTGAGAAGTCAAGTCACAGGGCCCACGCTGTGAAGTGTGGCTCCGCTTCTGTCTTGCTCCGAGGTTCCGGAAAAATTACTTAGCTCTTTTGACCTTCAGCTGTCTTTAACTAAAGACAGTAATATGAAATCTCACGGAATCATGTTTTGATTAAAGGAGAGAATGTATAAAGGGCTCACTGCAGTTTCTGACACTGCCATCTCTGCTTGAAAGTCATATTGCCGGCCTGACCTGTGGTGGCACAGTGGATAAAGCGTCGACCTGGAAATGCTGAGGTCACCGGTTCGAAACCCTGGACTTGCCTGGTCAAGGCACATATGGGAGTTGATGCTTCCAGCTCCTCCCCCTTCTCTCTCTGTCTCTCTCTCCTCTCTCTCCCTCTCTGTCTCTCTCTCCTCTCTAAAAATGAATAAATAAAAAAAGAAAGAAAGAAAGAAAGTCATATTGCCATGGTTAATAGATTTATGCACCTTTGACAAAACATGCACACTGAATGGTTTTTCCTTGGGCAAAATGGGGATATTAGCCCTTTCCTTTGGACTTTAGTGAGGATCAAATGAGAGAATCTTTTGTAAGAGCTTTGTAAATTATAAAGTGCTATAACAGTCATGAAGGCTTCTTTTTATAACATACATGTTGTGGATTTACAAGGTGTCAACCATAAAGACCATATATGATCTTCCAGTTGTTGGCTCATTCATTCACATATTTCTTGAGTTCATATACTAAGGGCCTGTCTGAGGTGCTGGAGATCCCAAGGTAAGATAGACACGATCTTCAACATCAAGAACAACCAAGAATATCTGAACATTCCAGGAACATCTTCATCTCTGTGTTTGTTATAGGTGCTCTTAGAGTATAATCAAATTATTTATAAAATAATTCAAAATACCTGTCTAACTTCATTTTGGCTCTTGAATTGTACTGTACTTAAGAAATTATTTTAACCGGATAAATAGCTTTGTTCACCCTACTCTGACTTTCATTTTAGAAATATACTAGTATTTTATCATTTACACATTAATCTTTTTTAAATTTTTCTTTACTGATTTTAGTGAGAGAGGAAGGGAGGGAGAGAGCAACAGGAACATCAATCTGTTCCTATATGTGCTCTGACTGGGGATCGAACCAGCAACCTCTGTATTTCAGGACTACACTCAAACCAATCAAGATATCCAGCCAGGGAAATTTACACATTAATTTTTAATTGAAAGCATAAAATCCCCAAAAGGTAGAGAAGTGACTTCTGCTTAGTTTGGCTTGTATTCACTTATCCGTGAGTCTATAGATGTCACACTAACAGGTGGTCAATCTCCAACAGAAGACTCGTGTGTGGGCCCAATGCTATTGAGGTTGAAATCCAACCTGTATGGAAGCTGCTTATTAAACAGGTAACTGTTTTTTTTGTGGGGGGGGGGGGGGTTGGGGGGGCAAACTTCCATCTTTTAATTTTTTTTTTAGATATAGATATGGATTTATTTTAAGGAGTTGGTTCAGAACTGTGGAGCTTGCAAACCTGAAATCTGTAGGGCAGATGGCAGTCCAGAAGCCGGGGCAAGAGCTGATGTTGCAGCCTTGCGTCTGAAGCCTGTGGGCAGCTGGTGGGCTGGGAGCTCGGGCGGGAGTTCTGTGTTCCGGTCTGAAGGCGGAACTCCTCCTCTGGGAAATCTTAGTTTTTGCTCTTAAGGCCTTCCACTAATTTGATGTGGTCCACCTACAGTATCAAGGGCAATTTCTTTTACTTAAAGTCTACTGATTGTAAGTGATTGTAATGGTTAATCACATCTACAATATACCTTCCCAGCAATAGCTCATCTGGTATCTGACCAAACAGAGCATCATAGCCTAGCCAAGTTTACACATAAGATGAACCATCACAATAGCTTTATTTATTTTTTAAAGCAGCTTACTTTGGCTGCTTTTCCAAATGTTCGACTCTGTCTCTTCTTACCCCATCCTTTGATTCTTACATCCTACTATTTCGGGGACTCTTCAGCAATATATGAGTCCCTGGATGTGAACAAAATCTGTGCTTTATGCAAATTCCTTTTTTTTCAGTTCCCTCATTGCCTTTAGTCTATATTTTTCTTATTTATGGAGGTTTGCTTTAAAATATATATATATATATTTAAAATATATTATATTTTTTATATATATATATTTTTTAAATATATATATATATATATTTGTCTGTTCCAGAATTTCTAACTGGTCCTTTTCAATAATCACTTGGTTTAAATTCAAATCCACTTAAAAGAATCTCTTCCCAGTGTGAGGAAAAGTCTTGTTTTATAATCTCCTATTTGTTTCCTTAAATTTTTTGATCATGATAGGGCAATGTTATGATTTCTATGATGTTTTTGAGGATTTTAGCTGAATTATTTCGGTCCTTTTAATATTGCTCTGCTGTTTCAATTTCCTGAGAATGACTTCTTTCTTTGTTAGCAGGTTTTTGTATTTTGTCTTTTGTTTTTTAAGTATTTTCTTTGTGTGCTTTGAAGTTATTTTATTTTACCTTTTTGGTAAACTCACCTCAAGTGGGATTTTTCCCCTTCATTTCGTCTTTCTGTGCCCACTCTCTGTTTTGATGGCTCTGCATGGCCTCTTATACTGGTCCCCTCAGGTCCCCAGTTCAGAACTAGGCCCTGTAGTAGAGGTATGGGCTCTGTTCCCCGGGGGTCTGGAGGATGCAGGTCTTGAGCCAGGCGGGTGCTTGGACAAGTTCACAGCTGCACCACGAGCTCTGCTTCCCCTGACTTCCCTCTCCACTGGTGAAGCACTGCTCATTGTGACTTTTCTCGACCTCTGTTCTGGGTGGGGGAGCCTCGCTGCCACCCCTTTTTTTCTCTGCAAGCTTGGGCTCTGTCTCCTGCTATTCAAGGGACATTTTCTGTCCTCCACTCACTGGAACTGAGCCTCTAGCCATCTTTCTCTGTCCTTGTCTGGAACCCAGTCGGCTGACCAGGTAGTCCCCATTTTATTGCATGTTTTTAGTCTATTTCTAATCCACAAAGATGGTCATTTTGAGCATGGTCATATCTTTTATAAAATAAATTATTATTATTATTATTATTATTATTATTATTATTTTAGCGAGCAAGAGAGAGAGGGACAGACAGATAGGAAGGGAGAGAGATGAGAAGCATCAGTTCTCCATTGTGACACCTTAGTTGTTCATTGATTGCTTTCTCATATATGGGGGGCTCCAGCAGAGCAAGTGACCCCTTGCTCAAGCCAGTCACCTTGGGCTTCAAACCAGTGACTGTTAGGCTCAGGTCAGTGACCATGGGGTTATGTCTGTGATCCCATGCTCAAACCAGTGGCATAGTGCTGCATCTGGTGAGCCCACAGTGAAGCTGGCGACTTTGGGGTTTCGAACCTGGGTCCTCAGTGTCCCAGGCCAACATTATATCCACTGCACCACCACCTGTAATTTTTTTATTACACATTTCTTTCCTTAGTTCTACAGAAAAATTGAGTGAAAGGTGCAGAGATTTCCCTATAGCCCCTGGTCCCACATATACACAGTCTGTGCCACTCTGGAAAAGAAAACTGCTTTTTAAACTTCTAATTCAAGTACATTTTCAGATTACCAGAGACTCTCCCATGTGTCACTTGGTCTATTTTGAAAGCAGTGCTAGTACTTTTCTGGCACTTATTTACCAGGACTTTAGTAGAAAAAAAGCAAGTAAAACTTTTTTTTTTCACATTTAGTTTCAAAAGAATACTGAATAAGGAAACTACGTTAATTATGATGGTGTTTTTTCTTCTGCAAGGAGTATTTAGCCAATTTTCTACTGAGTTTGTATAAACTGAAAATCACATTATCATTAATGCATAATCTACAATTAGAGCATTTTATGCCAAGCAAACAGAAAAGCTATAGTTTGTAAGAAAAGCATGGTGCGATGGAAATAATAAGAACCATTAAGGAACAACAGCTTTTTAATGTATAAAACATATCTAAGGGTTTAAGGAACTCTTAAGATACCGACTATTCACTTATTAACTGGACAGCAGTTCATTTTTAGGACTCAGATAAAAGTTTATTTACTATATTAGAGAATTATAGTAAATAAAGGTAAGAAAGAACTGCACTGGTTTTAGGTACTTCATCTAATTGGTAATCATCACAAAGAGCACCTCACCAAGGAAATCCTTGCTTTGCTCATTTGGGGTCTTCAGTTCTCACTGCCTATGTTACATGACCATCTCTAGCTCCACTCCACTAGGTGGTCCTCTCTGCTGCCAGTATTAATAGGGAAGTCAGCAGGACCAACATGGGGGAAATGAGGGAATTAAAAAGTCGAAGGTATTACCAAAATATACCTGCATGGATGACCAGCTCTGGGGCTGGCAATACATTCTGCCCATGTTATGGCTGCAGACTTGGTTAAGACCTTTGTCTTCATTATTACTTCTGTTAAAGTGCTGACTTGACAACTCTCAGAGAATGTTGCTAAGACCTGTGATGGAGGAGTATGTTATTTTAAAATAATTTGGATAAAAAAATAGAATTTTTAATTTTTCTTGCACAACTTGATTAAATCTATAGCATGTGATTATGTGAACAAAACAAACAAATGAAAAACCCAACAATGAAAATGTGCAAAATTGAAGTTTATTTGAAAAAGAGACTAAGTCGTTTTCTTCCATCACTATTGAGAAAAGTGAATCTGTTTAAAAATGTAAAATGATTAGATTTTGTTATTGGTAACATATTTTTAAAAAGACAGAATAATAAGAGTATTGATCTGTGGCCATGTCTTTGAGTGCTTAAAATATTGACAATTTTGTTTCCACCATATTATATTCTATGTGCCTGACATCATCTCTACTAATCTTGACTATTATTAAGGTCCATGCAAGTGACTTAAATGCTATTTTTGTACCTGCAGGTTTTAAATCCATTTTATGTGTTCCAAGCCTTTACCTTAACTTTGTGGCTGTCTCAAGGTTACATACCATACTCTGTGGCCATCATCATCATGTCTGTGCTCTCCATTGTGTTAAGTGTGTACGACTTGCGGCAGGTAAGAGCTGAAATCATAGTCTGATTCTATTCACTTTCTGGCTATATATGGAACAAAATCTACAAAATTTCCATTGACAACAAGGACTTGCTTTGTTAAACATATGTCATAACGAAGGAAAAAGCAAGGCCTGACTAAATGTGAGATCTCAGAAAGAGGTCTTCAGGAATAGTAGGTAGACTTAAATGTCTTTGCAAACTCTGATTATCGACTGAAGGCTGTACTGAATACTACAATTAGAAGGACTCTCAGGTTGTGTCTGAATACTGTGGGAAAGAATGCTGTGATGAATTAATAATCCCAGCCATAGTTATAGGAAAATGATTGGCAGCATCCTAACCATGCATTTTAGTCAAGATTGTCTTGAGTTTGTTGTGACAGAAATTCCAACTTGAGGTAAATGTTCATTTTAGGGTTGTTTTTATCTGGGCATGGATAGACCCCCGGCACAGGACTCAAACAATGATTTGGAATCTGTTTCTCTTTATCCCTTCACCTTGCTGTACCAGATTTCTACTCACAGTATGTGTCTGTGGACTGGTGCTAGTCTGCAAATTATTTGTTATCTACTTGTGGTTCAATAAGTACTACTGAACTCAAGAGTAGGCGTTTATTAATTTTTAATAGTAATTTGATATTGTCTTAGCATTCAATCATGTGATCATTTTTCCATAAATTATAGCTTGAGAAATAATGTTTTAGTATATGTGGTCTTTACACCCAGATAGAGATGCTTCATACAGTGGCAAAGAGGACCTTCACAGTCTCAGATACATATTCCCTTCCGGGCTCATGGTCCCAGATGAAGAGAGAGATCTTCTTTGCTAATGTCCATGTCAATAGCCCCCAAAGCCCTGGTTGTGACAGCTGGAAGCAGAAGATGGCGGTGCCACATGCTTTCATCTGTCTCCACACCCTCTTTCTCTGAGCTCTTTTAATTCAATATTTCAATCTGTATTCCCTCACTTATGAGAAATGTTATTTCCCTTTGTGACCAATTATGTTCCCATTGTGGACTCCAATTTAGTTTTCACTAGGTGCTTACGTTTTCCACACAAGCACATTCTCAATCAGAACATGGTTTTTAAGAGCTTCCCATTTTACTGCGCTCCTGAAGCCCCTCTTTGGCTGTCCTGCTAATTCCCAGATTCCTCTGTAATACAAACCCTTTTCACTGGTGATAGTAAATTCATAGTTTAAACCTCTCCCTCTCTCTTACCATATTTTTTCATCTTATAGCCATTGAAAATCTCTCTAAAAAGAAAAGCCTTAAAAATGACATACCAACACATTCTGAAATAGTATTTAACTGACTATTATAACTCCCACAACCCTGCTAAGTCTCAGTTCTAAAACTTCTTTCCAGAAAATGTTCTACTACTTTGCTTAGGATTCACCAGACTAAATCGCGAGGCAACCCCAAAGGAATGTCTAACTGTATCTGTTGTATATTTTTGAAAGCTTGACTGTAGAATTAGCCTTTTAGACATGGTAAGCAATGGCACTTGCGTCAGCCTTGTTCTCATGTTAAACTGCTGAAACCATTCAGTCTCAAATGTCAGTCTTCATCTAGAGAAGAGGAAACTAGGATACGGGGAGCTTGTTCCAGATCATAAAGTGGTTTGGTGACAGAGTCAGAGCTCTGACTTCTCATACAATGAAATTCTACTGCATGTGCCTTATTCCTTAGCAGAAAGCTCTTTCCACGATAGCACCCTAGCTGAGGATGAAGTCAAACATAAGTGTGGGAGGTGAGATGAATTCTAGCTGTCAGCAGAGCCACATATTAGTAAGGCAGATATGGAGGTGTTTAAATAAGTCTAACTGAAAGAGACCATGGTCCCATTCTATGTCAAACATTCAACAAATATTAAGTCTAATATTGGCTTTTTATCTGGTGTTCAATCCTACAAAATTTGAGTTGAGTGTTCAATGAGAAATAAAAGAAAAGCAATATGTGTATAAAAAGTTACAAGACAGATCCTAAAAATGAAAGGAGCTACTTTGAGCTATAGAGTGAGAACTAGAAGGGCTTTGTTTTGATTATTTGTTTGTTTTTTGTTTATTTTCTTTCTTGAATGAGGAACTGAAGTGTTTTTCTTCATGAACTAATTTAAATCACAAAAATATTAACAGTGACCGGTAACCTCCCCTTGATAGTTGCAAATCCTTTCTGTCTGGTTGTCAGTCAAGTCAGGGACCAGAGTGACGGTCTTGGTAAACTGAGCATTTGAGCAGAAGCATGAATATAGCCACCAGGACAATGAGAGATTGGACATATTCTGCTCAGTCACACTAGGAAATCAGTGTCCCAAACTTTTACCTTTGAGCAAATGACGAAAGTATGTAAGGGGAATCCCCCGGATCAAATTTCTAATTACTGGGTTTTTTTTTTGTTTTGTTTTGTTTTTTGGGGTTTTTTTTTGGTATTTTTCTGAAGCTGGAAACGGGGAGAGACAGTCAGACAGACTCCCGCATGCGCCCCACCGGGATCCACCCGGCACGCCCACCAGGGGCGACGCTCTGTCCACCAGGGGGCGACGCTCTGCCCCTCCGGGGCGTCGCTCTGCCGCGACCAGAGGCACTCTAGCGCCTGGGGCAGAGGCCAAGGAGCCATCCCCAGCGCCTGGGCCATCTTTGCTCCAATGGAGCCTTGGCTGCGGGAGGGGAAGAGAGAGACAGAGAGGAAGGAGGGGGGGTGGAGAAGCAAATGGGCGCTTCTCCTATGTGCCCTGGCCGGGAATCGAACCCGGGTCCCCCGCACGCCAGGCCGATGCTCTACCGCTGAGCCAACCGGCCAGGGCTAATTACTGGTTTTTGATAAATCTATGTTTTAATAGAATATCTAATTTGATACCTGCAAGTCACTCATAGGCTTAAGTCAAACATCATTGAATACAGTTCTTCCCACCTTGTGCTCCATTGGACTGGGAAGACATCTATCTATACATCATCACCAGACTAGATCGTGACAAATCATCTCACTGGTCTGAGAAGAAATACAAAGCACTCTGAGGACTTTGGGCAGGGAGACGTTATCTAGTTAAATTAAAAATCTCCCCCTTACCGCTCTGATTTGTGTTACTTGACACTTTAATAATCAGCTTCCTCATTTAGAATGTGTGTGTGTGTTTGATGTTATAGTTGAAAGAATTAAATAAAATAATGACTGAAGTTCTCGTGTTCCTGGTGCATTGAGGGCACTCACCATATGTTAGTTCTTGTTATCATTGATGTTGCTGTTGCTATTTTTATTACTATTTGTAGAGTGGAGAAAGGAAGTGATAGAAAGATGGCAGGGGCCACAGAGATTAAAGGGAGGAGTGTTGTTATACATAGCTTGAACAAGGAAGCAGCACAAGAGCATCCTGGGACAAAGCTTCAAATGACCAGGGACTCATTCATTGTGTGACATGAGAAATTCTCCTCCCTGGGCTCACTTGTCTTAGCTGTAAGTGATGGAGGCTAAACTGTTTCTTTAGGTCCCACTTCTTTAGGATTCTATCATTTTGCCACCGTCACCAATGAGCAATACAAACAAAGAGCTCTTGAAAACTTTATAACAATAAAACACTTCCTGGCCACCAGAAACCTGGCTGCACGTGTTGCAGACTTGAGTCAATTCCTGTAGGACCCTATGAGATGTTGAACTAACTATCCAGATAAATAACTCAATCAGGATTTGTGCACATAACAGAAATCTATTTAAACTACTTTAATCACAAAAGAGACTATATTATAAAAATGTATCAAAAACTCATGGAACCCAAGGACCTAAAGTACAGAGAATCTTTACCAGAGGCTGAACCCAAGAACTTGGGTTACTCTTTCCAGCCTCCTAGTCACTGACAGAGATGAAATAATGTACGTACACGTATTTTGGGGATAGTACTCCGCTTTTATTCCTTTTCTCTGAATATTGGGCGCACCCAGAGCTGTGGCAGCCTGCAACTAGTTTGTTCCATGTGGCTCTGTCCTTCTACTACCACAATCAGTTGGTACCAGGAGCACATGACCCAGTGGAATCCAAACCATTAACAGGAGTAATGCCAGCATCACTGAGACCTTTAAATAAGAACTTAAAGCTGCTGCTCATACTCTGCTAGGAACATGATCTGAGAAATGATGTACAGCCACAACCAGGGTGACCACACTTGATCCCTGTGTATGGACAAGCAGAAAAAAAAAAAAAAACTTTGGCAGAGAAAGAGAACAAAAGAACCAAATACAGAGTGAGACACAGAGATGAGCAATGCGCAGCCTGGCAGACACAGAAAGAGTAATCTGTCCCTCCTGGCATTTCCTGTTCCTATTCAGAGCATTTGGGAGACTTGGCTGTACTTCCCACCTTAGGTTCCTAAGACATCCTTGCATCCTCACAAATTCTCATCTTCTGCCTAAACCAAATTAACAAGTTTCTGTTACTTACAATCAATGAATCCCAAGAAAATAACCTGTTATGCTTCTAGAATGTTCCCATATATTTGCTCTGACTTAAATAATGTCTTTGTCCTACATATTTGTCATCTCTGTGTTTATGAAAAATTTCAATCTCCCTTTTAAGATAATTATAAAATGTCCATTACTTCATTTGGAACTCAGGTCTACCTTTCTTTAAGGAAACGCAAAAGACATTTATGTGTAAGAGTTAGGGGAAAGGTTATAAGGGAAAAAATAGGTTTGATTCTGTATTCTAGAAGGACGTGTTTCAGTGAGAGAACTACTCAAGATTTTCTGAGTCCTTGACCTATTAAATCAAAATATCCAGGGCAATTACAGGAGTCTGCACTTTCAAACTGTTACCTAACAGGTGATTGCTATGTATTCTAAAGGCTTAAGAGCTATAGGGGAATACACCAAAGGACAAATTCAAGCACTAAGATCTTAAATGTATCATCTATCTATCATCTATCTATCTATCTATCTATCTATCATCTATGTTATCATCAGCTGAACATATTTCTCCATTTTTTTACTCTATAAAATACACAGAAATACAAATTTATATGGAGATTCATTTATGCATTTATTAATTTGTTTTACTAAAGGAGAATCTTACTTGGACATTAATCTGAAACTTAATTTTTCATTTTACAATATATAAAATGTCCATTGACCTAGTAAGCAAATATTTCTAGATCATCTTTAACAATAATTATATGATATTTCATGGTACCATACTACAATTTATTAACCACTCCTTTATTTTTGAAAAATAATGTTTCTTCTCTTTTCACTGCAAATATATGTTGAATTAAACATAACTATAATATATGTGTGTTCTTACATATTAGTGTTTACATTAATTAATTAATTAATTTTTAAAGTGAGAGGAGGGAAGATAGAAAGATAGATTCCAGCTTGTGCCCTGAGTGGAATCCATACAGTAACACCCGTCTGAAACTGATGCTCCCTCGGACCAGCAGAGACACTGGCTGCGGGAGAGAAAGAGAGAAAGAAGGGAGACAGAGACAAGAAGAGAAGTAGTTGCTTCTCATGTGTATCCTGAATGGGGATCAAATTCAGGATGTTTGCATGCCTGGCTGACGCTCCATCTCCTGAGCCAACCAGCCAGGACCTACATTTATTTGTTTGTTTGTTTGTTTATTTATTTATTTTAGGTGAAAGGAAGGGAGATAGTGAGGCAGACTGTGGTGTGATATCCAGCCGGCAACACCATCTGGGGCCAATACTCTATTCACCGAGCCACTGGCCAGGGCAGTTCTTAACAAAGCAACCAAAAGCCCAGTTGCTAAATCAAAAGATACATCTATTTTGGATGCAGATAAATACTGATATTATTTCCCTGAAATGAAGTAATTTATTTTTCTGTCAGCAACATACGAGAGTATTCATTTCCCTAGATCTTCACCAACATTTGGTATTATATATTGATATTTAAATTTTTAAACTCTAATATATATTTTTAAAAATTGTGTCTTATTGATGTTGTTTTTTTTCCTTTTTATTGAATTTATCGGGGTGACCCTGGTTAACATAATTATCCAGGTTTCAGGTGCACAATTCTGCAACACATCTCTGTACACCGTATTGTGTGTTCACCACCCCAAGTCAAGTCTCCATTCATCACCATTTATCACTCCTGTTTACTTTTCCCTGAGTACTAGTGAAAAGAGATATGTTTTTCTTTGTCTAATAAATATTTGTACTTTTCTATTTATTGCCTCTTTATATCCATCATATAGATGGAAAAGTTTTATTTTTTAGTCTATTTTTCTTTTCTTGACCTTGACTTTTGTCAGATATTAAAGATGTGTCTGATCAAATATATTATTCTTTTTTTATGGTTTCTGGTTTTCCTGTTCTGCTTCTAAACATGTCCTTTTCCAAAATTAGATATTCTTTTTAACTACTGGTATTTGTAATTTTTTAAATATTTATTTTAAAATCCTTAATGCGATTTAAACATTCAGATTCTACATGTTAACAGAATTCTTAAATGCCTTTGTTGAAAATTGTGACCAGCATAAGAATTTCAGATTTGATGGCAATATTCCAAAAGATTTCTTTAAAAAAAGACACTAATACTATTAGCAGTTAGTATTTTTCACTAGAAGCTTATCTGACTCAACCTATAAGGCATCTTGTTTACAAAGTGGGCCAGTTTCCTGAAACTGAATATCTTTGCAGTTTAAATAACAAATTCTCAATAGTCAATACTTATTTAACACTATATGATTTGCAGTGGGCTCCCACATCCGTAATGTATGTGCTGTGTATGGCTCAGCAAACATAAAATAATACATATAATATTCCTATACCTCCCACCAGCAGAGGGAGAGGGACAGGGGAAATCAAAGAGATGAAGTGACTTATTCAGGCTGGAGACCTTAGCCCCAGGTTTTCTGACTCCAAGTCAAGAACAACACATGGTCTCATGGAACAAAATCTCAAAGAGACCTGTGAGCTTCCTTGGCCTAGTAAATGACTATTTGATAATTTTATAACAAAAAGCAGATTTGGGGAAGGATGTTGGGAGGAATGAAAGAAGGAGCATCTATTGCCATCCCTGGGCATGCTAAACAGATCCCTGCTTTTCCAAAGTGCAAGCAGGGAGGCATTGACAGGAGTGGAATGAAATATCTTTCTGCATCCATTGAAGCCCTAAATCACACCACACAGAGAGAGCTTGCCTTGCCTAAGCCAACACACACCCTGTCACCAGAGGCGGAGTTAACGGCTGGTGCACTGGGCATGCGCCCTGGGCCCCAACTTCTGAAGGGCCGTGCAAAACCCCAGCTTTACAATTTTTTCTAATGACACCAAGTTTGGTGTCATATATGCAATTTTAACATTAATACACAATATTTTTTATTTAAAAATATGGTTAACATGTATTTTTATTTTCCCTGTCTCTCTCTTTTTTTTAAGGGGCCCAATATTTCCTTCTGCACCCAGGGCCTCAACCAACCTTAATCTACCTCTGCCTGTCACAGTCCCTTCCTAACAAGTTTGGTGCAGGTTTGCGTGTAAACCTTGGCATGCAACTGTATTTCCGTTGAACTGTATTGCATACTCCATTGCTGGCTCCATGGTGGCTGCTAGAAAAAGCGCTGAGAGTATCTGGCCCATAGAGATTCATTCATGACTGAGCTGGGCTCAAGAGACACCTGTTAATGTCCTCATTTCTCATCTCTGGAGGAAATCCAGCCACACAGCAAACACAATGGCGCACAGCAACAGATGCCGAATAATAACACTGTGCAAATTAGTCTTGGAAACCGATCCTGGTCCCACTGAACAGGGACCAGAAAACCAGAGGGGGCCTAATGAAAATCAGGCAACGAACTTCAAAATCATGGCAAGCATCACAGAACTTGCTTTCTCCTAGCTGGTTGGTTGCCATAGAAACCTGTGTTTGTAGAGTTTCTGAGTACATTAGCTCAAAGAGGATGCTTATATTATCCTATTCCGGTGTTGCTGGGGAACTTGAATAATTCAGTTCTATTAAATTAGTATTTGCCGAGGGCTTACTATGTGATGAACTTCAGGGGATACGTAGGTGAATACATGGTCTCTTCTTTGAACCACCTGACTTGCAGGGGAGGCCTGACAATAAAACAGGTTAATTTCAATGGAATATGATCAGTACCTAATACAGGTGGGAACACAGAGAGCAGAACAATTAATTCTTCCTGGGGATGTTAGGGACTTAGGGAGTGGAGGTGACATTTGAGCAGGGCTCTATGTGAAGGATTAGAAAGAGTTTGCTGGCAGGAAACTGAGGTGAACATTCTGGGATAGCTTGAGCAAAGTCATGGAAGCATGGCCGGTTACAAAGAATGGTATGTCTGGTACACAAATCCAGCTTTATGTCATAATGAGTTTGGAGAATTACAGTCAAGCATTCTTAACTCATACTTCATCACTTTTAAATGATCCTTTTAAGCTAGGTTGAAGTAATCATAGCATTGACTAAAAGAATTTGCTAAGCAAGAAAACCTAAAAAAATTATCACAAAGAATGTTTATCTTATTAAAGGAAAAGGAGCTGTTTTCAAGCACTTTAGATAATATTCATCAATTTTAGAGTCAGATGAACTGGGTTTGATTGCCGATCTTAATACTTAATAAGTAAATTATTGTGGGCAAGTTAACATTTTTGAATTTCTGTTTCCTTGGGTTTTTGTTTTGTTTTGTTTTTGTAGTATACACACTGGAGATAATCACATTTTCATCATAGGGTTACTTTTACTTTAAACGTAAGAAAGAAATCAAGCAGTATATTCCAAGTGTCTACAGCAGTACCTGGCACAAAGTAGTTGCATAATGTTCTAAACTGTTAAAAAGAAAAACAATTTGAGTCATTTATATACCTGGGATTTCTTCTATGAAGCCATGGAGGTTTTGAATAAATTTCTGATAAACAAAATAAATCAGTACAATGCCATTTTAGAGCTTGAAGGCAACTTGAAAGTGATCTAGTTCAATGTCATTTGTTTACAGAACAACAAATTTATAAGATAAAATTTCTGATATATGATATATGTAGCTGGTTAGTGGGTAAGCCTGACCTGCAGCTCAGGAATTCTGATGGAATCCAGTTTCTTACCACCAAACCACTCATGACATGACTTTACCACTGTTACCCATCATTTAAATGGATACCTCAACAGGCAAGCTTCAGGAAGTCAAGTTAGGGCAATGAATATGTGCTAAACAGTAATATTACTTCTTCTACTCAATTGTCCAAATAATTGAAGTTTAGCTTTTAATGAAAAACTGAAGTGATTAATAAATTGTTCTATATAAATATTAACACAGAATTCATTATTTTCTCTCAAGAGGAAAGTTGCATAATTGTGTGTAATGCTTGTCTTAGTCTGGTAACATTTGTAATGTTAAAAATCATCCACAGAACAGATAAAGATAATTTGCTCTAAAAGAAAAAGGTTTATATTTGAATTAGCTTAAGCTGTGTTAAAGTACTGTTGACAGTATTCGGACCTCTTCTATTTAGAGGTATCCAAGTAATTGATATCCATGCAGAGGGATGCTCTTGGAGCCACATCCCACTCCCTCCAGCTGATGGTGCCGCCTACTGTCTGTGTGGAGAACTATGTGGACAACATAGCCCTCTTACCTCTGCCTTCATGTCGTCTGAGTTTTCCTAAGAAAAGCTGCCTCCACTTCTACAGGCTGATTCCATTTCCTCAGCTTTGCACAGGGTCATAGCTCAATGAATTCCACCTCAAGCAAAACCTTCCAGCTGCTGTACTCAGACAACTGTTTTCTAACAACTTCTTATTCATCAACATACTTCGAGCTCTTACCATAGTAGTCAGAACTATTCAAAGAGATAATTAAGATAAGAATTAACTAAAGCAATGCTAAAAAAGTAGATATGGTTATCTCCACTTTCAGTTGAAGAAAGAGGAATTAAATAAGCTAAGCAACTAATAAATAGCAGCATCAGGATTCTAACAGAGCAGTTTGACTCACTCTGCAGAATTATCTACTGTTCCTAAGGGAGGGGATGACTGTTCCACATACAATCAAAACACAACCCAAGTACTCACAGACTGTTACTACAGAAAGTCATTTGCAAACCGCATTCATCTTTGTTGTTTTACAGGCCAGACAGAGGCACAGAGAGGGGAGAGACCTGTTTGTGATCTCATTTTCCCCCTACCTAACCACACATCCTCCAGAAAGGAAGCCTCTGTGCTTTCGTGTCGGTCCTTGGAGCAATGGCTGTGCATTATTTGCCCTGGGATTGAAAAAGCATTGAAATAATTAGCATATTTGGTTGTTTTTAATAATTGTATTTATTGGGATAACATTAGTTCACAAAACCATACAGGCTTCGACTGAACAGCTCAATAAAAGACCATCTGCACACCGCATTCTCTCCTTCCACCACAAGCAAAGTCTCTTTAATGAGCATATTTGCTTCTGCAAATAGGGGTTTGGGGCAGGGAAACAGGATCCTCAAAATTTGAACTTGAATCTTTGCTCAGAATCAGTTCGGCTATGACAGCAGCCTTGACATTTACTGTATTGAAATCATGTCGTTTTCATGTTATGGACTAATATTTAAACATTGACTTTCATTTGGTAGCAATCAGTTAAGCTTCACAACCTCGTGGAGGCTCACAACAAAGTCCAGGTTAAAATCATCGTAAAAGACAAAGGTAAGTGATATGTGTTCTGCCGTCTTTAGCGTCCTCACATTTCAGGGTGGAATCAGTCTCTTTTATTATTATTAGTTGACGAAAAAGAGGCTTTTCTGATTGAACCCAGCACTGGGGCTAAGGTGAGGCAAACAAGCCATCTGAGATGCCAGATTTAAGAAGGCAAAAGTACATCATGCAAATGCTGACCTGCACCTGTAGGAACCCCAAGGGTGCAAACCTTGTTGAATTTTGTAGCCTAGGTACCTGGCCTAGCTCATCCTCATTCCAGCCCTGATAAAACCATTCTCACCCAAACTGTGGGTTACTTCAAATTTCCTCTGCTCTCCATAGTTCACTCATCTGAATGTTACTGGGTATGCCTTTTTATGGTTTTTTGGTTTCCCTAACTAACCATTCCAAATAAACCCTGCGTGCATTTTGATCTGCTATCCAGAACTCAAGCCCGAGTGAGGCTTGTAGATGGTGGGCTGGACACTGGCATTTGCTCTTGGCTTCACCCCAGGGTGTGGGAAGGGGCCATGGCTCCCTGTGAGCAATGAGGAGCTGTACCCCAGGGCAGCAGAAGCTGTCTGGAAGGTTTGCGTTAGGTCTCAATCAAAAGACAGAGTGTGCCACATGGGGTCAGGGCCTCAGCCAAAGAGAGCAAGCAGCAGCAAAGGGGCAGTCTTCTGCTGACCAGTGTCCTTGGTGCCTCTGTGGGCAGAGCACTGTCCCCGGTACTGGGATCAAGGTGGGGGCTTGTTGCTGAGCTAATCCTTTGCTATGGCCCAGGAATTAATTCCCTAATCCTGGAAATTTGTGCGAGGTAGTTCTTACCAAGAGGTTGACAAGAGTTTTCAGTCCCTTTAATTTTAAATAAAAACAGGAAAGTTCAGCTAGCCATGACAACTCTGCTGTTGTGTAGGTATGCAGGAGCTGGAATCCCGTCTTTTGGTTCCTGGAGATGTCCTTATTCTTCCAGGAAAGTTTTCATTGCCCTGTGATGCTGTTCTGATTGATGGCAGCTGTGTGGTGAATGAAAGCATGCTCACAGGTAGGCGGTTGTCATGGAGATTCTTCTTTCCTGCCCAACATCTAAGCCAAGTGTTAACGAAGCAGATCAATGTATCCTTACCTGCTTTAGACCAGGCCCATGCTAAGGTAGTGAGAGATGGATGAGGGAGACGCAATATGTGCACATAGGAAACACTGAACGGTAAAAGAATCAAGTCACGATAAACACGAAACTAGAAAAAAAATCTAATACAACACGTGATTAATTAATTGCCTACCCAGTGGGGTAAATAAGGTGCTTTGGGTTCCAACCAGGGAGGGACCACTACATGGTTTGAGGCAAATCTCTTCCTAAATATGAGAATGGATTGTATTTCAGCCCAAACACAATCTAAAACTGCCAACTCTCCCAACTGGCAGGGCGCAGAGATTTTACCCGGCCCCTGCTCTCCACTGACGGAAGCGTGAGTCCCCAGTATCACCTGGAAGGAGACGGAGCTGCACCTTCGGGGAAGGGCTGCGTGACAGTCTTGTTCCATAGAGTTATATTATTAGATGATCTCACCGAGCAGAAAGCCAGCTTTCTGGTTATGGTTTCAGTCCTTGTTCTCATTTGTACTTTGTGAAGTCCACTTGAATTTGTGTAATTAGTAAGGAGCTACTTGAAAAATATTCTTTAGCCCCCCCCCCTCGCCGCAAAGATACAGAACATCCTAGAAAGAGAGGAAGAGCTGATACAGCAGCACAAAAATAGAAACTGTCTTTTCTGCTTACAAATTGTTGCATTTTTCTGCTTTAAAGTAGCTAAAGATGGAACACACACACACACACACACACACACATACCTTTTTAAGAGCACCTAAATGTAAAGGGAGTCATTATCTATTCCTAAATTGTTCAACACAAGCAGACTTCAAATTAAAAATGGGTCTGCTTAATTTAAAATTGAGACAAGAAAATGTGGTAAACATAAATATGTTCAGTGTAATTGCAAAATAGCCCTTTAATGTGCTGAAATCTAACTTTCTTATAACAGCAGTGATGAGGATTTGCATACTAATCATATCCTTCATTCAGAATGTTGCCATAGTACCCAATGAGCAAACCTCTAGCCCAAGAGAAGCTGTCCTCTTCACTCAAAGGCAGTGACTGTCTTGCATTTCCCAGCAGCCTGTCAATGAAGAATGGCTTCTGTCATTGGTGACAGAGAACGTGATTGTGAGAAAACAGGGGAGGACAGAAAGCAGTATTTATTTACCTGGGTCTGACTCAGTGCACAGTTCTTGTCTTGATTCTGAGGTAAACTCAGAGATTTCCATAAAAGCAGAAATGTTTATAAACAAGACCATCTCGCAACAAATGTGCAAAATTGACTTCAAGTGACCTTAAATGGTAAGAGGCTTTTCCTAGGGTCTGCTTCTGAAAAAAATAAAGTCACCAGCATTAATATCTAGCTAACCTGACTACTGATAAAAATCAATGTCAGAGATAGACACATAAAATAGAAATATTTATTTCTCATTCATTTCCTCAAAAAGATCTAAGGCCCCTGGCCGGATGGCTCAGTGGTAGAGCGTCGGCCTAGCATGCGGAAGTCCCGGGTTCGATTCCCGGCCAGGGCACACAGGAGAAGCGCCCATCTGCTTCTCCACCCCTCCCCCTCTCCTTCCTCTCTGTCTCTCTCTTCCCCTCCCACAGCCAAGGCTCCATTGGAGCAAAGATGGCCCGGGCGCTGGGGATGGCTCCTTGGCCTCTGCCCCAGGCGCTAGAGTGGCTCTGGTCGCGGCAGAGCATCGCCCCCTGGTGGGCGTGCCGGGTGGATCCCGGTCGGGCACATGCGGGAGTCTGTCTGACTGTCTCTCCCCGTTTCCAGCTTCAGAAAAATACAAAAAAAAAAAAAAAAAAGATCTAAGAACCACCATGCTCAGTCTACACACTTGATTACACAGCCTCCATAGTTCCTTCCACTCGTGTATATATTTGTGAAAAGGATCCTGATGGAACTAGATCAGGGTTGAATTCCTGCAACCGAACAGGTTTTCCTAGAGCATTAGTCCACAAAAGTGACTCAGGTAATTTTTCCCATGTGCAAAACAGACTTTTACATATATAGAAGTCTTTATTTATATAAGAGCAAGAACAGCAAATACTCCTGGCATCTATATTGCAGTTCCTATTTTATAATTAACTTGTATATCTGATTTCATTGTGGCATAAAACAAATTAGACTAGGAGCTATTAAAATATCCAATTTACAGATGAAGAAATTGAATTGAAAAGAGACCAGGGCTAGTCAGCTGGCAGGTGAATTAAAGTTGGAGGTGGCCTTTGCACCCAGTCACGAGGGACCATAGGAGTGACTGTCCTTCTTTGTGCGCCGCGCTCCTTTTTCCCTCCACTGAGCATTCCCGTCCATAGCACGTGCCCATTGTAAGACCTTCCTCCTCCTCATCTCCTTAGCCTCATGCTGTTGCATTAAGCTCAACTATGCAAGAAGCTTCACTTTATTGTATTTCATTTTTATTTTGGCTCCAAATTTTGCCATCCCTGGAAGTGTGCAGTCTGAAGTATCTGGTAGAAGTCACACAGTTACTGCCCATCAGTGTGTCGGTCCTCCAGAGCTTAGTCTGACTGCTTGATGTTGCACGAGGCACCGTGGAGGGGGATCGGGTCGAGGGCAGCCCCTCTTTCCAGTGCCCCCACTTCACCTTGGGTTTGGGAAGTGTTCCAGGCCCATCTACCTGGGAAAGGAGGCAAAGCCAGGGGCTTTTGGCTCCCAGTTTCCACAAACTTTTAGAATGTTTCCATATCTTTCTTTGGTATACGTGCTTTTACTGAGGGACACATAATATCTAAGTTTTCTTTGAATTTTCTTTTAATTGCCAGTCCAGGGATTTTTATCTAGCTAGAAAAGTAGTAAAAGAAAGGCACAATGAACAAGAAGGCTTTGTTCTTATTATACGGAGTGAAATAAGTAAATCAGAAAAAAAACTGAGGTGAATCCATACATAGAAGGGACATAAAAATGAGACTCAGAGACATGAACAAGAATGTGATGGCAACAGGGGCGGGGGGTTGGGGGAGGGGAGATGGGGTGAAGAAGGAGAGAGGGGTTAGGGGAGGGGAGGGGCACAAAGAAAACCAGATAGAAGGTGACAGAAGACAATTTAACTTTGCGGGAGGGATATACAGCACAATCAAATGTCAAAATAATCTAGAGATATTTTCTCTCAACATATGTACCCTGATTTATCAATGTCACTGCATTAAATTTAATCAAAAAAAAAAAAAAAAAAAAAAAAGTATCCTCTAAAATTCATGATCAAACTTACGAATGACTTTTGAAACCAAAAGCTAATTATCAACTCCTCTGTCCTTTTTTTTTCTACCTCTTGAGGCAACGATCCCTTTCAAGAGCTAGCTCTTCACAAAGCAGTCAAGAGGCAAAAAAAAAAAAAAAAAAAGCCATGGGAAAAATTCTGTTAATATATTGAAATTCTCTCTTGGCACAATAACTAAATTTTCTTAGTTCTTGTATGTATTAGGTACTGTGCCAGCATTTTACATATGTTATTTCATTCAATTCACAACTCTATAAAGGTGACAGAATATAAGGTCCAGAGAGGGAAAGTAATTTACTTCAGGTCACACAGCTTAAAAGTGGTATAATTGAGATTTGAATTTATTTATTTGTTCATTCATTTCACAAATATTTTATTAGCCCTTACTATGGATGCTGGGGATACCCAGTAAACAAGGCAGATAAGATTTCTACCCTTGTGAAGCTGACATTTTAGTGGGAGACAGAAAATATGAGAATAAGTAAGTAACAAGTTTTCAACAGTTGTAACTTTTATAAAGAAAACAAAACACTAAATCCAGGCATTTTGACCTTAGAATCTGAGTCTATAACTACCGCCTCCTCGTTCTCTTAATGATAATTATGGGGAAGAGGGGTAGTTGTCACTCTGCCCCAATCTCTTTCCTTCTCCCTTAACTTACCAGAATTACTGACTTACTTGAGCCGATTGTGTGGGAAGTGTGCGGTGATTCAGGGTAGACACTTAGTAATTTCTCTAAGTGGTTAGTTCACATTTATATCCTGTCAGACAAGTTGCTGGTCAGATCTTTTTCTCTTGTCTTCTCCTCCTTTCCTCTTCTCACCCCTTTCCCTTTTTAAAAATTATTTATTATTTTATTTATCCGTTAACTCTACAAAGGTTCAGAAATGCCTACTATGTGTCAGGCACTGTACTGTGTGCTGAATTCACCAAGACAAATGAGGAATAGTCTCTTCCCTCAAACAGTTTATAGTCTAATGGTCCCACAAATATAAATGAACAAGGACTTAGCATTTCAAATGCTGTCACCATGCAGAGGCATCTGGCTCACTGGGGACAAGGGAGAGAATCTCCCTTTCATAGCAGCCAGGACCACCAGGTCCTGGAAGCCAACTGAACAGTTGGCTTAAGTATAACTTCCTTCTGAAACTCTCTCTAGCTTACTTGGACCTCCAAACTTTCATAGGAGAATTCATTCTTACTTGGGATTCCAAGAAAGTCCAAGTACGAGACTTTTTATTAATATGTGAATAGGATAAAGGAGACTTGAAAATCATCTTTGTGTAAAATCATCTGATTTGAACCTTATTTCTGGAATATTATCTCCAATGACTTCATCTCTGGTGATTGAGAAGCTGCCTGTTTCTGATACTGTTGGTGTGTATGCAGAAACTATTCATTAATATGAGTTTAATTATAAATTGTGGATTAATATTCTATGATCCAAAGGCAGAAAAACATTTGTAATTATAAGTATCTGCCTTTATGAAGGCTGATTTAAAAATGATGGCACACAGGACATGGAAACAACCAAAAAGCCCATCAATAGATGACTGGATAAAGAAAATGTGGCACATATACACTATGGAATACTACTCAGCCATAAGAAATGATGACATCGGAACATTTACAGCAAAATGGTGGGATCTTGATAACATGATACGAAGCGAAATAAGTAAATCAGAAAAAAACAGGAACTGTATTATTCCATACGTAGGTGGGACATAATAGTGAAACTAAGAGACATTTATAAGAGTGTGGTGGTTACGGGGGGGAGGGGGGAATGGGAGAGGGATAGGGGGTGGGGAGGGGCACAAAGAAAACAAGATAGAAGGTGACAGAGGACAATCTGACTTTGGGTGGTGGGTATGCAACATAATTGAACGACAAGATAACCTGGACTTGTTATCTTTGAATATATGTATCCTGATTTATTGATGTCACCCCATTAAAAAAATAAAATTATATAAAATAAAATAAAAAAATAAAATAAAATAAAATAAAAATGATGGCACAGCAGTTTGGAGATTAGTCAAGAGATTCTATTTCTTTGACAAAGCCATATAGAATGCAACTGAAAATCCACACAATGGATGGATGGGATAATTGTTCTAAAGAAAATGACATAAAGATAGTGCTTGGATAAAGGAATTTTCTGAAGGAAATTCAATAATGAAAATTTTATAACTTCTTATACCTTAGGCTATAAAAAAAATGTAACATGGTGAAAACTAGTTTTGAAAAACCAATTATAAAAACCCTGTGTAATTTTTTTTTATCAATCCAATTGTTCAGAAAAAATTATGTATTTTGAATCTATTACATACCAGTATGGAAAATGAGGCCTATAAAAAGTTATACGTGGCAAAGTTCTTGCCCTCAGTTATTACCTGAAAGGAGAGCTAAATTGGTATGACTATAACCAGTATAATAGTATTTTCAAATTACAGATAGAAAGCGCTTTCTTGTTAATTAAACATTTAGCAAAAGACTGATAGAATTTCAATTCATTCTAGTTCGTTTTAAATCTGGGAGTCAGGAAGTATTATTAACTTTTTATTTTTGTCTCTAAAATTTATCTTTTTTGAATTCTGAGCTAATTATCCTTGTGTCTTAAATACCCTATGTGCCCTGGCTGGATTGGTTAGAGCAAGGGTCCCCAAACTTTTTAGACAGGGGGCCAGTTCACTGTCCCTCAGACCGTTGGAGGGCCGGACTATAAAAAAACTATGAACAAATCCCTATGCACACTGCACATATCTTATTTTAAAGTAAAAAAACAAAACGGGAACAAATACAATATTTAAAATAAAGAACAGGTAAATTTAAATCAACAAACTGACCAGTATTTCAATGGGAACTATGGGCCTACTTTTGGCTAATGAGATGGTCAGTGTCCGGTTCCATATTTGTCAATGCTAGCCATAACAAGTGATATGACGCGCTTCCGGAGCCCTGACGCGAGCGTCCCGCATCGCTGCGCTTTGTGGCGCCACCATATACAGCACACAGGATGCATCCTGTGCTCTCTCACTGACCACCAATGAAAGAGGTGCCCCTTCCAGAAGTGCGGCGGGGGCCGGATAAATGGCCTCAGGGGGCCGCATGTGGCCCGCGGGCCGTAGTTTGGGGACCCCTGGGTTAGAGCATCATCCTCAAGCACAGGGGTTGCCAGTCCAGTTCCCGCTCAGGCACAGACAGGAGCAGATCGATGTTCTGTCTCTCTCTCTCTCCCTTCCCCTCTAAAATCAGTACGATAAACATCTAAATATCCTGTCTTACAGCCATCAGAAAAAGGAGAGGAATGGTACCAGCAAAGAATGAGAGTCAGGAATAATAGGATGTGCAGGTGGCCTAGCTTAGCTGGTGTTTGTGTAGGGGACAAGAGCCAATGGTGCTCAGGTTGTAGTGGCTTTGACAAGCTAGCAAGAGAGTTTGAACTTTGTTAGTAATGGCAATGGGAAAGCCTAAGGAGTTTTGAGAATAAAATGAGAGGACAAATTAGGTCTTTGATAAGCTTCACCTGGAAGTATTATGGGACGACTAAAGGGAAAGGTTGGAGAGGGACTAGTTAAGCAGTATGAGATAATAGGGAAATATATATATATATATATTATAAATTATATACTTATATATTATATAATTTATACATATCTATCTTTATATACATATCTACATATATATACCTCTATATAGAGAGATATCCATCTATATATTTATAGGTATATAGACATATACCCCTGGTTCCCAGCACAAAGCTCCTAAAACCCTTGTGATAATTTGCTAAGTGCTAAGAGTACCTGTACTAGGAGCATCTAGGTGAGCTCCCGGATAACTCCTGGCTAGACCCTGGTCACCAGAAAGACTAAGCCATAATTAGAAACTTGGAATTTTCAGCCATACTCCACCCCCGCATCCTCCAGAGAAGGGAGAGGGACTAGAAATGGAGTTGATAATTGATCATGCATATGTGAGGAAGCCTCCATGAAATCCCAATGGTACAGGGTTCAGAGAGCTTCCAGGTGGGTGAACACATTCACTTGCAGGAGGGTTATGCACCTGAACTTCTGTACTAGAGACCTCCCAGACCTCACCCTAAGAATCTCTTCATCTAGCTATTCATCTGTATCCTTTACCATATTCTTTCATACGCTGGTAAATGTAAGCTTTTGCCTAAGTTCTGTGAGCCACTTAGCAAATTAATCAAAGTCAAGGAGTGAGTAGTGGGAACCTCAGATATATTGGTCAGAAGCACAGGGTTTGCAGCTGGCACCTGAAGTGATGTGGAAGCAGTCTCGTGGGACCGAGCCTTGACCCGGGGGATCTGATGCTCTCTCTAGGTAGATAGTGTCAGAATCAAACTGAACTGAGTTTGATTGTGGGACAACCATCTGGTGTCACAGAATTGCTTGCTGTGGAGTCAGGAGTGTTGTGAGTATGGGAGCAGCCTGAGAGTAAAGGAGAAACATAGGAGGAAGAACAGGAGGCTTTTCTTTTTTTTTTTTTTTTTATAATAATTTTATTTTTTTAATGGGGTGACATCAATAAATCAGGATACATATATTCAAAGATAACAAGTCCAGGTTATCTTGTCGTTCAATTATGTTGCATACCCACCACCCAAAGTCAGATTGTCCTCTGTCACCTTCTATCTTGTTTTCTTTGTGCCCCTCCCCACCCCCTTTCCCTCTCCCATTCCCCTTCCCCCCCGTAACCACCACACTCTTATCAATGTCTCTTAGTTTCACTATTATGTCCCACCTACGTATGGAATAATACAGTTCCTGGTTTTTCTGATTTACTTATTTCGCTTCGTATCATGTTATCAAGATCCCACCATTTTGCTGTAAATGTTCCGATGTCATCATTTCTTATGGCTGAGTAGTATTCCATAGTGTATATGTGCCACATCTTCTTTATCCAGTCATCTATTGATGGGCTTTTTGGTTGTTTCCATGTCCTGGCCACTGTGAACAATGCTGCAATAAACATGGGGCTGCATGTGTCTTTACGTATCAATGTTTCTGAGATTTTGGGGTATATACCCAGTAGAGGGATTGCTGGGTCATAAGGTAGTTCTATTTTCAGTTTTTTGAGGAACCACCATACTTTCTTCCATAATGGTTGTACTACTTTACATTCCCACCAACAGTGTATGAGGGTTCCTTTTTCTCCACAGCCTCTCCAACATTTGCTATTACCTGTCTTGCTAATAACAGCTAATCGAACAGGTGTGAGGTGGTATCTCATTGCCATTTTGATTTGCATTTCTCTAATAGCTAAAGAAGATGAGCATCTTTTCATATATCTGTTGGCCATTTGTATTTCTTCCTGGGAGAAGTGTCTATTCATATCCTCTTCCCATTTTTTTATTGGATTGTTTGTTTGTTTGTTGTTGAGTTTTATGAGTTCTTTGTATATTTTGGATATTAGGCCCTTATCTGAGCTGTTGTTTGAAAATATCATTTCCCATTTAGTTGGCTTTCTGTTTATTTTGTTATCAGTTTCTCTTGCTGAGCAAAAACTTCTTAGTTTGATGTAGTCCCATTCATTAATTTTTGCCTTCACTTCTCTTGCCTGTGGAGTCAAATTCATAAAATGCTCTTTAAAACCCAGGTCCATGAGTTGAGTACCTATGTCTTCTTCTATGTACTTAATTGTTTCAGGTCTTATGTTTAGATCTTTGATCCATTTTGAGTTAATTTTTGTACAGGGGGAGAGACTGTAGTCCAGTTTCATTCTTTTGCATGTGGCTTTCCAGTTTTCCCAGCACCATTTATTGAAGAGGCTTTCTTTTCTCCATTGTGTGTTGTTGGCCCCTTTATCAAAAATTATTTGACTATATATATGTGGTTTTATTTCTGGACTTTCTATTCTGTTCCATTGGTTCGAGTGTCTATTTTTCTGCCAATACCATGCTGTTTTGATTGTCGTGGCCCTATAATATAGTTTGAAGTCAGGTATTATAATGCCCCCAGCTTCATTCTTTTTCTTTAGGATTGCTTTGGCTATTCGGGGTTTTTTATAGTTCCATATAAATCTGATGATTTTTTGCTCTATTTCTTTAAAAAACGTCATTGGAAGTTTGATGGGAATTGCATTAAATTTGTATATTGCTTTGGGTAATATAGCCATCTTGATTATATTTATTCTTCCTAGCCAAGAACAAGGTATATTCTTCCATCTCATTATATCTTTCTCGATTTCCCTTAACAATGGTTTATAGTTTTCATTATATAAGTCCTTTACATTCTTTGTTATGTTTATTCCTAAGTATTTTATTTTTTTTGTTGCAATCGTGAAGGGGATTATTCTTTTGAGTTCCTTCTCAGATGTTTCATTGTTGGCATATAGAAAGGCTATTGACTTCTGTATGTTCATTTTGCATCCTGCGACCTTACTGTATTGGCTTATTGTTTCTAGTAGTCTTTTTGTGGATTCTTTGGGGTTTTCGATGTATAGGATGATATCATCTGCAAAAAGTGATACCTTTACTTCTTCTTTTCCGATATGGATGCCTTTTATTTCTTTGTCTTGTCTGATTGCTCTGGCTAGAACCTCTAGTACCACATTAAATAAGAGTGGAGAGAGTGGACAACCCTGTCTTATTCCTGATTTAAGGGGGAAAGCCTTCAGTTTAGTGCCATTTAATATGATGTTAGCTGATGGTTTATCATATATGGCCTTTATCATGTTGAGATATTTTCCTTCTATACCCATTTTGTTGAGAGTCTTAAACATAAATTTGTGTTGTATTTTATCGAAAGCCTTTTCTGCGTCTATTGATAAGATCATGTGGTTTTTGTTCTTTGTTTTGTTGATATGGTGTATTACGTTAACCGTTTTACGTATGTTGAACCATCCTTGAGATTCTGGGATGAATCCCACTTGATCATGATGTATTATTTTTTTAATATGTTGTTGTATTCGATTTGCTAGTATTTTGTTTAGTATTTTAGCATCTGTATTCATTAGAGATATTGGTCTGTAGTTTTCTTTCTTTGTGCCATCCTTGCCTGGTTTTGGTATGAGGGTTATGTTGGCCTCATAAAATGTGTTTGGAAGTATTGCTTCTTCTTCAATTTTTTGGAAGACTTTGAGTAGAATAGGAACCAAGTCTTCTTTGAATGTTTGATAAAATTCGCTTGTATAGCCGTCAGGGCCTGGACTTTTATTTTTGGGGAGGTTTTTAATGTTTTTTTCTATTTCTTCTTTACTGATAGGTCTGTTCAGGCTTTCTGCTTCTTCTTGACTCAGTCTAGGAAGGTTGTATTGTTCTAGGAATTTATCCATTTCTTCTAGGTTGTTGAATTTAGTGGCATAAAGTTTTTCATAGTATTCTACAATAATTCTTTGTATATCTATAATGTCTGTGGTGATTTCTCCTCTTTCATTTTGGATTTTGTTTATATGAGTTCTTTCTCTTTTTTCCTTGATAAGTCTTGCCAAGGGTTTGTCAATTTTGTTGATCTTTTCAAAGAACCAGCTCCTTGTTCTATTAATTTTTTCTATAGTTTTTCTGTTCTCTAATTCATTTATTTCTGCTCTGATTTTTATTATCTCCTTTCTTCGGCTGGTTTTGGGTTGTCTTTGTTCTTCTTTTTCTAGTTCCTTAAGGTGGGAAGTTAAGTGGTTCACTTGGGCTCTCTCTTGTTTGTTCATATATGCCTGAAGTGATATGAACTTCCCTCTTATTACTGCTTTTGCTGCATCCCATAGATTCTAATATGTCGTATTATCATTTTCATTAGTCTGTATATATCTTTTGATCTCTGCATTTATTTCTTCTTTGACCCATTCATTTTTTAAAAGTATGTTGTTTAGTTTCCACATTTTTGTGGGATTGTTTTCCTCTGTTTTGCAGTTGAATTCTAGTTTCAAGGCTTTATGATCAGAAAATATGCTTGGTACAACTTCAATTTTTCTGAATTTGCTGATGTTGTTTTTGTGGCCCAACATATGGTCAATTCTTGAGAATGATCCATGTACACTGGAGAAAAATGTATACTCAGTCACTTTGGGATGAAATGTCCTGTAGATGTCTATCATATCCAGGTACTCTAATGTTTTGTTTAAGGCCACTATGTCTTTGTTGATTCTCTGTTTGGATGACCGATCTAGAGCCGTCAGCGGTGTATTGAGGTCTCCAAGTATGATTGTGTTTTTGTCAGTTTTTGTTTTAAGATCAATAAGTAGCTGTCTTATATATTTTGGTGCTCCTTGGTTTGGTGCATATATATTAAGAATTGTTATGTCTTCTTGATTCAGTGTCCCCTTAGCCATTATGAAATGGCCATTTTTGTCTCTGAGTACTTTTCCTGTCTTGTAGTCATCATTATCCGATATGAGTATTGCTACACCTGCTTTTTTTTGGATGTTATTTGCTTGGAGTATTGTTTTCCAGCCTTTCACTTTGAATTTGTTTTTATCCTTGTTACTTAGATGAGTTTCCTGTAGGCAGCATACAGTTGGATTTTCTTTTTTAATCCATTCTGCTACTCTGTGCCTTTTTATTGGTGAGTTTAATCCGTTTACATTTAGTGTAATTATTGATACTTGTGAGTTCCCTATTGCCATTTTAGATCTTGCTTTCTGTTAGTTTTGTGTCTTGTTTGATCCTTCTCTTTCGTTTTTCTATCTTTTGTTTTTATTTGGTTGTATTCCATACATCTTTCCTCTGTTGCTATCTTTTTTATCTCATGTGCTTCTGTGGTGGTTTTTTCAATGGTGGTTACCTTTGAGTAATGAAAAGGGTCCCTACCCTGTTCATTGTAGCGAACTATTTTGTGAGTACTTTTGCACTCCATCGTCCTTTGCTACTGTTAATCTCCATCTTCTCCCCCTCTTTCTTTTTGTTGTTGTCACAGTTTAAATTTGGTTTTATTGTGTTCTTCTTGGAGCTTTTACTTGTGGCTCTGTTTTTTTTTGTTCTTTGTATCTGATTGGAGAACCCCCTTTAGTAATTCCTGGAGTGGGGGTTTTCTGATGATAAATTCCCTCATCTTTTCTGTATCTGTGAATGTTTTTATTTCTCCTTCATATTTGAAGGATAGCTTTGATGGGTATAGTATTCGTGGCTGAAAGTTCCTCTCTTTCAGGACTTTAAATATTGGGGTCCACTCTCTTCTAGCTTGTAGAGTTTCTGCTGAGAAATCTGATGATAATCTAATGGGCTTTCCTTTATATGTTGTATTCTTCTTTTCCCTGGCTGCCTTGAGAATTTTTTCTTTGCTGTTGGTTTGTGTCAATTTCATTATGATATGCCTTGGAGTAGGTTTGTTGGGGTTAAGAAAACTCGGAGTTCTGTTTGCTTCTTGAACTTGAGGCTTTAGTTCTTTCCACAGGCTTGGGAAGTTCTCATCTATTATTTGTTTGAGTATGTTCTCCATTCCATTTTCTCTCTCTTCTCCCTCTGTTATACCTATTATTCTTATGTTATTCTTTTTGATGGAGTCAGATAATTCTTGTAGGGCTATCTCATTTTTTTTAATTTTTGAGTCTCTTTCTTCTTCTCTCTGCTGTGCCTCAAGTTGCTTGTCTTCTATTTCACTAATCCTCTCTTCTATCTGACCTGTTCTATTAGCTAAGCTTGTTACTTCGTTTTTCAGCTCGTGAATTGAGTTTTTCATCTCTGTTTGATTTGTTTTTATAGTTTCAATTTCCTTGGACATATATTCTTTGTGTTCATTGAGTTGTTTTCTGAGCTCCCTAAATTGTCTTTCTGTGTTTTCTTGTATATCTCGGAGGATTTTTAGGATTTCTATCTTGAGTTCTCTGTCAGTTAGCTCCAAGGTTTCCAATATATTAAATTTTTTCTCCATAGATTTTTCCTCATCTAGCTGTGTTACCTCTCTTTCTTTTGTATCCATGATATTCGATTTTCTCTTCCTTAATGGCAGCTGAGGATGGTTTTGTTGATAGTATTAATGAGATTTAATAAAGAATAAAAAGTTAAAAAAAATAATAAAAAAAATAAAAAATCGAAAATAGTTTTTTTTTTTAAAAATTAATAATGAAATAAAGAAAAATAAAATAAAATAAAAATTTTTTTAAAAAGGAAATTATTCCCCCCCCCTCCTTTTTTCCTCTCCTCTCCTCTCCCCTCTTTCTTGAGAAAATCTTGTGGTGAACTGTGAATTATAACAAACAATGCCTGTGATGGAGGGCCTGAATTGGGGAAAAGTAATAAAGGGGCAAAAAAAAAAAAAAGAAAGAAAGAAAAAAGAAAAATGAGAAAAAGAAAAAAAGAAACAAAAGAGCATATGGACCCACAAAAAGCAAATAAGGAAAAAATTTGGGTCAAGAATAAAATGATTTGCTTTTAGGTGTTGGTTGTCTAAGAGTTATGATGAGAGGAATAAGAGGAAAATGGAAAAATGGGGAGACAAATTAAAAAATTACTATTATATTTAGTGGAACAAGAACTAGATAAAATGGAGAGCCAGGGATGGGAGCACTGCTAGTGAGTTAAAAAGGTGAAGTAAACCCCCCCCAAAATGCCACAAACATAAGTTTGAGTCCCAGATACGATAATTTGTTTGTTATTGAGGTTTGAATGAGAGGAGATGTAAAGGAGAAAGGAAGAAACTAATATAGAGGGAGAAAAGAAAGAGAGAGAGAGAAAAAAAGAGGGAACCACTAATAGAAGAAAAAAGAAAGGAGAGAGAGAGAGAGAGAGAGAGTTAAGGGTTTTGGAGTGCAACCCTCATAGAGAGAAAGGAAGAGAAGAGAAAAGATAATGGGAGATGTAACACTTATGGGTAGTGTAGTTCAAGGAGAGGAGAGAGTAAGACCAGCAGAGAGTTAATCGGCCAAATTGGAGGAGGAAAAAAAGTATCAAGAATGAAGATAAGAGAAACAAACGAACAAATATAATAAAATGGGATAGGTTATAAAGTCTGCAGATTATTCTTGATTTTGAGAGGTTATCTTCTTGCTTTTTCTTTTCTCTCCCTCTTCCTGGTTGGTGACTCTGTACCCCGGGTTCTGCCCCTTTGGCACGCTCGGGTAGAGGTTTGCAGTTGATAAGTCTCTATGGCAATGTCATGTATTGTGCTTTAGTCTCGTTGGCAGTCGAGGCTATTAGCATTTATAGGCTCCGACAGTGAGAGAGTCCGTGTTCCTGGAGCCTTTCTCCTAGTCTTTCCTTGCTCAATTAGTAGCCTGATAATCCAGCTATGGGGTTGCTGCTGCCTCTGCCTGGATAGTAAGAGGCTCAAAGAGCTGGTAACTCCCCACTCTATTTCCACTCAGCACAGGGCTCTGGGTAAGGCTCAGTCAGTCAGAGCTGCTAGCATAATCAGGCGGGCTTTCCGCCCACTCAAAGACCTCTGGTTCTGTCTGCCACTCTGTCCGGTAACACAGGCGGGCGCCCACTTCCGGGGCGCTTGGAGGAAACTCTCACTCACTGGCTGCGCGCGCAGACCAGGGCATCCGGCCAGCAGTCTCACGCTCTGAGTGAAACCCCCAACCGCAGGGAAAAGTTGCAGCGTTGGAATTGAGTCTCGCTCCGTCCCCGTGTGCGGCTTTTGCAAGGTGCTGGGGCGGCCCGAGATTCTGCTTTGGCCCACACAAAGGCCCCTGACTCTGACCCTCTGTGCGATAACACGGGCGCGCACTGCCGAGGCACTCAGAGGAATCTCTCATTCACTATCTGCGCGCGAAAACCCGGATATGAGGCCGGCCGCGTTTCCCTCTGAGTGAAACCCCCAGCAGCACGGAAAATTTCCACTGTTGGAATTAGTTCTCACTCCCTCCCGTGTGTGGCTTTCCCAGGGCGCTGGGGCTGCCCAGAGACTCTGCCCTCAGCCCACAGAAAGGCCTCTGACCCTGCCTCTCCGTGGGGCAACACGGGCACCCACTCTCGGGGCCTAGGAAGAAATCTCTCGCCCACTAACTGCGCACCAACCAGGAGACCGGGTAAAATGGCCGCCGCGCTTGTCTTTCTTTGTTTGGGTTTGGCACGAGTGTTAGCTTGTATTGCCCGGGTTGCCACAGGATCAGTTTTTCCTCGGCTTGGATCTCCGTGCCACAGCCTGGTTCAGCCGTTTGTGCCGTGGCCTGAATCTATTCACCCCCTTTGCCCGTCTCAGTTTCTATATTCACAGTTACCAGAGAAAGCCGCCCTGTTTAGGTTAGTGAGGAAGGCGGAGCATTTCTTACTCCCTATTTCCTTCGGGGTTTGGTTATATATTTAGCCAATTTTTCACTCGACCATACCTTTGGGTGTATTGCGAAGCATCTGGAGGCTCCAAGTATAGGTTTTTCTGTTTCTGGTTGAAGATCTTGTTGAGTTTTGGGGGAGATTTATCGGAATCGCTTCCTACCCCGCCATTACTCTGACGTCATCTCCGGCTTTTCTTTTTTAAAACTCAAAAAGCCAAGGCAGATTATGGTTGAGAACTTATTAATAAAAAAGATTTATTAGTTCCACCGTAGCCTCAGATCACCCAGAGAATATGTGTGCAGGTCAAAGTGTTAAACAAATCACAGCAAATCATTGTTACCACCATGAGTCAGACAGTGATTACCAATGAAGTCATTGGGACCTAGATGCAAGAGTCAAGAATGACTCAGTGAGGCACACACACGAGGAAAAAGTAGCAGGCCTTGGAGAATGATTCCATGAGAGAGTAGAGCCGAGTATGGGAAGAGGAAAAATTAGAGATAATTTTGGTATTATAAAGCTGTGATCTAGCAAAAGAGTGGTACCATAAAGAAATATGAAAGTCAAGAGGTAGTTTAAGGATGAAAATATTGGTATGGACTTTAGATATGTTGGGTTGGAGAAGGCAGTGGGATAGCCAGGTTGGGATGAACAGCCCACAATTGGGATGACAGAACAAGAGCTCTGGTGAGAGGCAAGATGAAGATAGGCATTACTGACTTATCTACATACTTAAGTGCTAATTCATGGGCTTAGAACTGAGAAGATAAAACCAGAAAGAGAAAAGAGAAGGTCCTGTCTTTTCATATTGGTTCCTATCTTTCACTCCCAGCTCCAAAAATACCATGAAGAATACTTCATAGATTTTTTGAGGGCCCCGTTTCTCATTCATTTCTGTACTTGAACTGCTTACCTCTAGCCCCATGTTCAATGTCCCGGACACCCTCACCTATCCAGTGCCCAGGGCACAGCGTGCTCTTTCTCTCACTTGGTCCACAAACACTTTTCTCTTCTTGATCCAGCTGGCCTTACTCTTCTTTGAAAATGTCATTTTTTCTTTGTCCGGGAAATCTTTCCTGATTCTCAGTGTAGGTGAGATCTTTGGATCACCTGGTACTACTATCAAAACATTTACCTAATTGTGTTTTAATTACTGACTGCTACTTTCTTATCTGGCTTCCTGAGCTTTATGAGGGCAGGATTTCTATCTGAATTGTTCATTATTATATCCCCAGCACTTAGAGCAGTGCCTAGTGCAGACTAAGCACTTAAAAATAGTTGTTGAGCCCTGGCCAGTTGGCTCAGTGGTAGAGCGTCGGCCTGGCGTGCGGGGGTCCCAGGTTCGATTCCCGGCCAGGGCACACAGGAGAAGCACCCATCTGCTTCTCCACCCCCACCCCCTCTCCTTCCTCTCTCTCTCTCTCTTCCCCTCCCGCAGCCAAGGCTCCATTGGAACAAAGATGGCCCGGGGCGCTGGGGATGGCTCCTTGGCCTCTGCCCCAGGCGCTAGAGTGGTTCTGGTCGCAACAGAGCGACACCCCGGAGGGGCAGAGCATCGCCCCCTGGTGGGCAGAGCGCCCCCCTGGTGGGCGTGCCGGGTGGATCCTGGTGGGGCGCATGCGGGAGTTTGTCTGACTGTCTCTCCCCATTTCCAGCTTCAGAAAAATACAAAAAAAAAAAAAAAAAAAAGATAGTTGTTGAATAAATGAACAAATGGACAGATAAATGGGTGGGTGAAAGGCAAATAATAACTATACACATGCTTTATAGCTGCTTTATTGTCTAGAATAGTGTTGGGCTTAAAGAACACCTGGGAAAATGATTGTGACAACTCTTTTTGCTAAAATGGGATGTTTTAAAAAATTATAACAGCAAACTGTGTAGGCCAGGTATGAAAAAGATGGGCAGATTTTAAATGAATAATTGAAATATAATCAAGTGTACCACACCGGGCATCACCAGCATCCCTAAGAACAGCCATCTGCCTCAAGGGCTGGGCATTCAGATGGGATTAGCTGTGATTTGTATCCTTTCTTGCAACTGGCAAGCGCCAACTCTAAATAACTAGAGTTCACACAGAATCAACAAAATACAATCTTCTTTAGGAGAAAGTATACCTGTTACAAAGACGCCGTTGCCTCGCGTGGGGGACAGCATGCCCTGGAAATCCCACGGTGAGGAGGACTACCGGAAGCATGTCCTCTTCTGCGGAACGGAAGTGATCCAAGTCAAGCCCCCCGGCCAGGGGCCAGTAAGAGCAGTCGTTTTGCAGACAGGTTAGTCTGTTTCACTTTGTAAATTTAGTCTTTGATTGAAATTGGGGGTGAGGGGGTTGGATTTAGGGGAATCTTGTTTAGGATAATGGAGTTTGCCACATTCTAGTAATGACAGCCACAGTCGTTTCTAATCAGGCTCTTATTATTCTCAATTAACACCATTTTCAACTGAATGACTCGTTGTTTAAAACCCTTGTAGATGATGAAGCAAATATAGGGATAAAGGAAATTTCCTCAAAGGCAAAACTGTGTTCCTGTTTTTTCTTGTGTCCATGGGCTTCTTCTCTTTTCTCCACCCATGCTAAATGATTGCCAAGGAAAAGTTTCAATCACTATCCCTTGAGGAAATTTTCCTTTCAAAGAGTTGTGTGCAAGGTTGTCACATCAAGGTCCCTGTTGGACATCTCCACCTGGGTTCCCACAGACACGACACCTCCAAGTCAAGGCTCTGAACGTGAACTCATTCTCTTCTATCGCTGCTTTCTGTTGACTATATCACCATCTGGCTAGTGTCTTTCTTCCCTACCAACTAGGGAGCCACAACCTGTCTATTCCTGGGTCCTATCTACGTCTCTTTCACCCCCGTTTTGTCCACATCTTCATCATATTTTGTCTAAAGTATAACAGAAATATTTTTTAGACTATTCCCTTTCAACTTTCACCTCAAATATTTTTCTTGTATTTTGTTCACATTCTCTCTAACCTATCCCTCAAATTATCACTGAGTCACATCTTTAAAACACAACTTGAAGCAGCTTATGCACATCACGCTCAAAACCTTTTCAAGATTATTAGAAGTAATTTCAACCTTTCACGTGACGTTACATGGCCAACCCCTTGCACGATCTGCTTCGGCTCCGGTACTCACCCCTGACCTGTGTTTCTGCACCTGACACAGTCACAGATCTAAAACTCATTTTGTACTTTGATATCTCTCTGCTCTTGTTTAAGCTATGATTCAATTGTTCTACCTGATTTTTTTCAAATTAAAAAAATTAAGTTTTGTTTAAAGTAGTCAGTGAGCAAGAGAACATCTCAACCAGCTGATAAGCAGAAGCTAATGGGTAGTGGACATGGAAACTGCCTGACCTGAGCTTGCGAAACGCTAAGGTAACAGGTGAGAGGAAACTCGGCTCCTTTTCTCCAAAGCCTGCAAAGCCTGTGTCAGGAGGCCAGGTGTTCATCAGGTAGAGGGATTAAGTCATGCTTTATACTTATAATACTGACTCATATCTAGAATATATAGTAGTCAGCTTTAGATATTAATGAGTATCTACTAAGTGCTATGCACTGAGGGCTAAAGAAAAAAAATCAGCCCTGGCCGGTTGGCTCAATGGTAGAGCGTCGGCCTGGCGTGCAGGAGTCCCGGGTTCAATTCCCGGCCAGAGCACACAGGAGAAGCACCCGTCTGCTTCTCCACCCCTCCCCCTCTCCTTCCTCTCTATCTCTCTCTTCCCCTCCCACAGCCGAGGCTCCATTAGAGCAAAGATGGCCCAGGTGCTGAGGATGGCTCCATGGCCTCTGCCTCAGGCGCTAGAACAGCTCTAGATGCCACAGAGCACCACCCCAGAGGGGCAGAGCATTGCCTCCTGATGGGCATGCCAGGTGGATCCCGGTCGGGCGCATGCAGGAATCTGTCTGACTGCCTCCCTGTTTTCAGCTTCGAAAAAATGCAAAAAAAAAAAAAAGAAAAAAAAATCATGAGATACTCTTTGTCCTTGAAGAGGCTTTATGTTATGGTGCGGGGCACAGATGGGTTTCTAGGGAACTAAGACACGGAGCAGGAATAGATGTCATATGACCAAGTGTTATAGGGACTCTGAGGAGTAAAGTGTTTTTGATATCAAGTATAAAAGTAGAACTCTGGAAACATTTATTCAGTGAAGTAGCAGTTTGCTAGGATAGGAAAGATTTAACCCACCTTATCAGAGTGCTGGGAAGACATATTAACTTGTGCCTGCAAGACACAGAAGAAGGAAAGCAAGGGTCTTCCAGGACCAGTGAACAGTTAAGAGAGAAATTCAGCAAGGACAAGATAGACCAGACTTAAGGGGACCTCAAATGCTCTGCCTAGAAATGTGAACTTTATTCTAAAAAATGGGGGCTCTGGAAGGTTTTTGAGCATAAAAATTACATGATCTGAGGCATATATAAGTAATTACTTGCTTTGTGCTTTCCTTTTCTCGTAATTTCTATTATTTCCAACACATATTTGTGCTTTAAGGTCTTCTTGTCTCAGCAGCTCATTTTCTCTGGTCACCACATTTGTCAGCTCCTTAACCTTCCTTTCTCCCAGCCCGCGCGTGAGTGTGGAGCCGCAGCATGAGCCCGTGAAGCGTTTCCACCCAGAGCAAGAGAAGCTGAGCAGGGCTAAGTGAATGCTCTCTATCATTCCCAGGAATGATGAGGAAATGTAAATACATTGCAATGCTGTTTTCATCCTATATTGCAGTGACCCTCCTAATCAATCCCAAATTCAATGCAAACCATTTTGGGTTTGAGGGGAACTGTAGAAGAGGGCCTTTCTCTGCCTGTGATTCTCTTTATGTAGGTTACAATACAGCCAAAGGAGACCTGGTGCGATCCATCCTTTACCCCCGGCCTCTCAACTTCAAACTGTACAGTGATGCCTTCAAGTTCATAGTGTTCCTGGCCTGCCTTGGACTTGTGGGTTTTTTCTACGCCCTTGGTGTATATGTGTACCATGGAGTAAGTACTGGGGATAAGGTTTTCTAATGTCATAGTTTTTTCAAAGAGTTTGAGCTAATTCAAAAGGGTTAGATAAGGTCACTGTGCAGAGGCAGATTTAATAGAGGGCGCACCAGGCGCACACCCTGGGCCCCCACTTCTGAAGGGCCCTGCAAAATCTCACCTTTACACTTTTTTCTAATGTAAGGGGCCCAATATTTTCTTCTGCACCCGGGGCCTCAACCGACCTTAATCTGCCTCTGTTACTGCAAGTCCCATTATTCTGTAAATCAATGCTGTCCAATAGAGCTGGCTTAGATGATGGAAATACTCTATACAGTATAGACACTGTCCAGTATAGAACAGTCCTTAACCACCTGTGCTTATTGAGCACTTGGGGTGTGGCTAGTGTCACCGAGGAAGTAAATTTTCTATTTTCATTCATTTTTTTAAGTAATTAGTTTAATTTTAAAATTAATTTAAATTTTAATAGCCATATGTAGATAGTAAAAATTATATTAGATGGTGCAGCTATAAAGAGTTGCAAAGTTCTCAGCTCCTTCACTACTTGGAAGGGAGGGAGAGGTTATTGCATGTGTGGCTTTGGTGATACCCAAACTCAAATAGTCTCAGAAAAATTTTCTGTTTCTGAAGCCTGATCCGATGGGGAAGATTTAGTTAATCAGATTAGTGAGCAAAATGGGCATACTAATTTGAGTGAGCAAACACAAAGGAAGAAATGCACACTGGTCTTCTGGAACCAGCAAGCAATAAAGAGATTAAGCCTAGCAAGGTAGAAATAGATCCAATTAATGGAGCTCTTACTGCCATGCCTAGAAGTTTGGATTATTTGTGAGTGTTGACATATTGGAGTGTGTATATTGTCCAGAGCATGCCCAACATACCAAGTGGTCGACGAGTTGCCTCTGTGTTTTGTTCTGTTCTTAAATGAAAGTCAGTGTCTACTTTCATAGAGCTGCCTGCCGCATGGATCCCCACTTCTTTTTAAGCTTCAGGGTGTCTGTTTCATTTGGATGTGTCTCTAAATAGCTGTAACGGCTAGAGAGGAAAAAGTTGTCCCAAGTGACCTCTGAGGTCCTTTCTGATCCTGAGAGTCTAATGCTTTTGTGAACCACGCAGACATGCTGGGATCTTAGCAGGGTGGGCTCCTAGGAAGAAGAAAAAAAGTGAATAAAAGGAGTTAAACATAGGTGTGAAACTGGGGTGTGTGACCCATTTACAATACCCCAGCTGGTAGCATCAAGTACATTCTGTATGTGTGTTGAAGGGAGAGAAGGGTGAATATTGGTGGGCAAAGACACACAAGAATTTCTAGGCAATGTTCCCGCTCTCCCTTGAGTTCTGAGTAGTCATTTCAATCTGATATAAGTTCCTAGAGAGCATGTCTAGAAGAAGCCAGGACATATTGACACCAGGAGGATGGACCCTGAGAGAGCTAGGCAAACTGTCAAAGCCAGTGGGGCTGAACTTGGAGACAGTGTACCGGTTTCATCTGGGAAGCAGGAGTGTTGATCAGGAAAACAAGCATAAACTCATCTCCTGTGGACCAGTAGAAGCTGGCAGTAATAGGGAAGGCAAGTTTCCTGCGCAGGACTCAACATCGAATATGCACCAAAGCAGCAAAGCTGATTGCAGACTCCATCTTCTTGGGGGTCAAAGCCCGGGTATCTGTTGGCTGCCTCTACCTGCTCTGGCTCAGGGTTAGAGAAGGAAGTCCTCAGGGTCAAAGCTCCTCTCTGGCTGTGGGTGGAAAAAGCAGGGAATGATGGCTTTTGCGATAAACCAAGATCCAACCAAAGATGAATCTAGCAGCCATTGCTACTGAACTTGAATCTGTGATTTCAGTACTCAAAAGAGGACTTATGGCCAAAATTATGACTATTTCATGAAAACCCAGGCAAAGTTGTAAAGGACAAAGCCATTAATATCTAGAGCATGAGAAAAATAAAACAAGCCACCCTGTGATTTGATCTTAGCCCTGCTCTTATCAACCCTGTGAACTTCTTGAGACTTGCCTGGAATCTTGGCTCTATGAGAACTGGCTTAATAATATAACACATTGGTAACAGGTTTGTGCCCTGGAGTACGACAGACTCGAGTTCAGACCATCACCATTTAACTAGCATGGTCTTTGGAAAGTTTTTTAATATTTTAAGCCTTGACTTCCTTAAGAAAAAATAATTTTTAAGTACTTGGTAAGTACTTAAGAAAATATATTTCCATCATTAGGTTATTGTGGAGTAACTAAGTAATGTATGCGGCCTAACACAGTGCCCGTTCTTGAGTGCGAGTCCAGGGAGAGCAAGCTGCTGCTTAGTTGGCTTCCCTGTAGCAGTTAGGATTTGCTGAGATGTTGGCAGACTCTTGGTCACAGTTTTCATCAAGTTGCTGTTCATTCAGTGCATGTGCTGAGTACCTCGTCTCTGTCAAAAATGGTGCTGAACTCTGTCTAGAGATGAGTAAGATAAATTCAAAGATGAATAAGCTACAGTAGGCTAGAGGAAGAAAGAGATTTATCATCCAAGAGTCAAGCCACTGTGTGAAATGTTACAACTCAAGATTAGTCCCACTGCCTTGGGAGTCCTGTGGGTGTGGAGGGTTGAGAAGGAATGGGCACGCTGAGAGGAAGGAATGCTAAGTGGAGAGACGCCGAGTCAGAACAGGGCATGGAGGGTGTGGTGAGAGGGTCAGCCTCCTTTGTCCTGCAGTAGAGACAATCTGTTCATTCCCTTGGCGCAGCCAGGAGAACTCTCAGCTTTACCAAAACAGTTGGCTCACTAAGAATAGTCTGAGGCCCTGGCCAGTTGGTTCAGTGGTAGAGCATCGGCCTAGTGTGTGGATGTCCTGGGTTTGATTCCCAGTCAAGGCACACAGGAGAAGCGCCCATCTGCTTCTCTACCCTCCCTCTCGCTTCTCTCTCTCTCTCTCTTTTCCTCCCCTCCCTATAGCCAAAGCTCTAGTAAGTTAGCCCTAGGTGCTGAGGATGGCTCCATAGCCTCTGCCTCAGGCACTAATAAATGGCTTGGTTGCTGAGCAACTGTGTAGCTCCAGATGGGCAGAGCATAGCTCCTTATTGGGCTTTCCGGGCTGACCCCCGTCGGGGCGCATGGAGGAGTCTGTCTCTGCCTCCCCTCCTCTCACTAAAAAAACAAAAAAGAACAATATGAGTTTCTCAAACTCCCGAGATGTGGCAAGAGCTGGGGCCAGGGCGGTGCCAGCCTGCTCTGTGCGGCCAACCTGCACGTGCTTTCCCTCCCCAGGTCTCTCCGGGAGAAACCGCAGCCATGGCTCTGCTCCTCCTCACCGTGACCGTCCCTCCAGTGCTGCCGGCTGCCCTGACCACAGGCATCATGTACGCGCAGAAGAGGCTGGCGAAAAAGAAGATCTTCTGTATCTCCCCCCAGAGGATCAACATGTGTGGGCAGATAAACCTCGTGTGCTTTGACAAAGTATGAGCTAATCTGGGCTGGCAGTGAACGGTTTTAAGGCACCACAGAGCTGGGAAGGGCCTCAGAGAAATGTCCGGTCTTGCGTACTCGCTTTATGGATAGGTACACTGAGGCCAGAGGAGGCCACAGATGGAGCTTGTGTGAGATCACGTTCCAGAAGCCTGTTTTACTGAGTCCTGAGGAAGTGGGGTTAGCCATCACATCAAGGATTTCTTTTCTCTGAAATTTAATATTTTTTGTTCCTGTTTTGGGTTTCAAAACAATCTCTTACTGTAACAACTTCTAGGACTGACTGACTTTTTCAAGTAAAATATACGAGGGACATTTCGGTTTCCTGGAGTGCCTTGTGAACAGAGTCCTTCCTCCTCCTCTGCCTCTGCTGAGGAAAGGGAGGAAGTGGACAACGGCCCGCAGTACATGCTTCGGCCTGTCTTTCTCCTTTGCCCTCTGGGTGATCAGGACTCAGGACAGGGGAAGGTTGTCTCTGTGCTTCAGGCCCTGGAAAGGGGGCAGAGGGGTAGGGGGTTCAGAAGGGACATACTCCTGCTGAGCAGGTCCTGAGACCTCTTCTTTCTCCTATAGAGGACCTGGTGGGACTTCAGTGTCAGCTGCCCGCTGCTCTGGCCCCACCCCTCAGCCCAGACAGGCCAGTTAACTGCTATAACACCGTGAGCCTGGCCTCTTCCCTCCAGGTCTTCAGTTTATTTGCATTTGAATAATTGATAAAAAGCTTGGCCACTTTTTAATTAAGCCATATTGGCAGAGAGCCCCATTAATGAGATGTTCCTAGCTCTTGGGAAGTTCATCATGTGTCTGGGAAAGCAGGTCAATGGAAGTGTAGATAACGAGAATGCAGTGAGGTGCGTGCTTGATGCAGGTATGGACAAAGCAGCGAGGTGCAGCTACCTGCCACAGGTGGTCACTTCTGAGCTTGGCTTTGGTTGCTAAACAGGTGGGCTCAGGGATCAGAGCTGGGCAGCTCAGAAACAGGGATGTGAGGGCTTGCAGCGGGGAGGGGGGGGGGGTGTCAGGTTCCCTGGGGTGTGGCTGGGATGTGTGCTCTCTGGTGGGGATGCAGCTGGCGAGGAGGAGGAGCCCCGTTGCTCAGGGCCTGGTGTGCCCAGGCTGAGGAGTGGGGCCTTGTCGTGAAGCAAATGGGGGCCCTTTTCACTTTGCAAGACCAGCGACATTTTTATAGGTGTGCTTTAGTTATTCCAACTGGGGGATAAAACTGAAGAAGGAGGCTATCTGAGGGCAATTGAAGAGCTCTCTCATGTCGTCAATAATGGGGGCAAGAATGGGGAGTAGAGGACAACCTGGAGAGAGGCTATGAGCTGACCTGATACCTCTTCATCTCCAATTAGAAGTGGCATAGCTCTTAGATTATTTTAGTTCTATTCTTTTTTAATTTCCTTAGGCAAAGGAAGTCCTCTATTGCTACCAATGACGAACCATTGGTGTTAACAATAGCTTCCTTGCAAAGTCTGGGCCAGATAACAGCTCTTTGGATAGTTTCTGATAGGGATTCCCACTACTTACTCAAAGGCCTCTCTAGTGTCCAAAAGGCAGATATATAAAATATGTTCAGTACGTATGTGGCTGTTTCTAAAGCTAATTCTCAGCAGGGTGATTGTTTTACTTCCCATAGAAACCTCTTCCTCCCCATCCTCATGTGCTCCTGTGTTAGTCTGTGTTAGGGACCACTCCAAAGCATGGTTGGCCAAACTCTGGTGGCATGGTGGTATGTTATAGTGCAAAGACCTCTTGATTGGTGATTAGCAAAATAAGACATCTAATCTTGCATTTGAAACTAAGTTTCTGGGTGACTTTTAAGATAAGAAGATTGAACTACAATTATCTCTTTATAGCTTTCACATTATAAAGCTCTGACAGGGTGATATTGGAATAAAGCACTACATTTAATTGAATTTCCATCTAGTGCTATTTCAACATAAAAGATATTTACCACTGGCTTGCTGAGAGTTACATTTCCCATGTATAACTCTGGTTGACATTGGTTTGTTGCAAGTTCTCTAAATCAAGTGTTCTTTTCTGTTTAGTGCAGGCCAAGCCGGGGCTAGTATTTATGTAAGAAGTTTTCTTTTTATTATATTTAATTCTTTTCTGAATCTCAACTATAATTTAGGGTGTTTTTTTTTCTAGTTTATGGTCAGTTTTATGGTATAATGGTCATTTCCACACAGATAAAATAACACGGTCCCCTTTCTGTTTGTTGCCATATCATCTGTTTTCATGTTCAAAATAATAATGTTTCAAAACATAATCTAACTGCCACGAAAGCTTCTCTGTTTGGATTAAGTTGCTAAATGCTTTTGGAGTGGAACAACTCAAGGGGATTAGCAAACACACAGGTTGGGACCCTTTATAAAATGCAGGAGGGAAATGAAACAAATAGCTTTTCTTGTTGTACTTCAAGGAATATCACATACAAGCAGGTTAGCTTCCTATAAGTTCTAATAAAACAAAGATTTCTTAATTCTTTAATCTGGAGACAGGTATGAGCTTTGTCCTTCCACAGGCTTTGCCAAAGTCATTTAGCATTTGTTTGACTCTAGATGGCTGGATTCTGGTTCTTTCTCTCCAATTTACAGGCCATAATGCCCAGAGACTTCTCCATTCACTTGTAATCTGAGGCTGTCTCTACCCTATTTACTCAGTTGTAAGAATAGAAAGCAGTGTGAGTACTTCACTGTAGAGCACTATGCTAATGTGGTCCACAGTAATGAGAGAAGATGTCATGTAATAGAACACTAGAAAATTCAGTGTCTTATACAGAGATGACCTTTAAAAAGTACTGGCAGGGACCTGGGTGTAGTGTTAAAACGACACCTGGTGCTGCTTTGCTGTGCCTTGACGGTGTTGACACAGCATAGCCAGCTCGTTATGCTGAATGGTTGCCAGGCAGGCGTGCAGCCGCTAACCTACCTAGTAAAAACGTTGTGACCCATAATTAATGATCAACTGTGAAGCAATGAGCAAATTAAAAGTCTCTGATTATCTTCAGTTCTATTTTGGATTCTCTGTTACATTTTCTGATACTCTTCCATAATACAGCAAATCCAACCTCCCCCCTATTTTCCTCTTGATCTAACAGTAAAACCCATTCATAGGGCATTGGTGATAATTTATTTAGCACTTTGTTGCTCTTTTTTAGTCTCAAAGCCCTTTATCAACATTTAATCATCAATCTGGAAAGTCACCATGTCACCCATGTTTTAGAGAATTGTGTGAACCAGATGGCAGACTGTGAACTAAATAGTCTTAGAAAGCAAGAAAAAAATTCTGAGCTGTTTCAGAAAGAGAGCAAGTGCCAACTAAAAGTCAAAGCTGGTTCTTATTAGATTAGAACCCCTCTCAATTAACAAGTCAAAACATTAACAAACAAAAAAGCAAGACGCTTCCGTTCTGTTGGAATGGTAATTAGAATCATCTAATTATCAACACGGTCTTTTGGGAATCGTTTGTCACCTGCTGGACGTTTCTTTCAGGTGCCCTTCTCCCATTTAATAGTTGATGCTTACAAAGAAAAGGTCTTTGGACAACAAGATCTGCTTTAAATTCTTGGGAGCTTGGTTTTTATGTAAATCAAGATATAACTAAAAGCTCTAAATCTTATGCTAAAATAAATTCTATTTTTTCACCAGACTGGCACTCTTACAGAAGATGGGCTGGACCTCTGGGGGACTGTCCCTACTGCTGACAACTGGTAGGCACCTTAGTGGGAAGGAATTTGTGATTGTGAAGGCTGCCTTGGTGCTATTCAAATATATCCTTCCAGTATTGAGGGATAATGGCACATAAAATATGTACATTAATTGACTGGAACCAGTTCCTATTAAATGAGTTCTAATTTCAGAATCAGGCAGGGATAGTAGGCCTTGAAACTCCACATGAAAAATGGAATAGAATGAGGTAGATGATTAAGGAGCTGAAGAAATGAAACAAAGAAGCAAAAAGTGAAATCAGAACCGTGTTTCATTAAGAACTGCAAAGACTTTCTGGGCAGCTAGGGTGGTGGGGGATCCTGAAAAGAAGAGCTCCATCTCTTCCCTTAGAGTTCACACTTTAGGAAGATAAAAAGGTGCAAATGCACCTGCTTTCAGTATGCAACACAGCCTGTGAACAGGGTTTCTAGTAAGGCACAAATATCAAAACGGAGAAGAAGAAGTAATAATAATTGCTTCTTGGTAGCAATTAATATATTAATAATAATATACAGTCCTGGTTTTTATAATAGCATAGTGGATAAAAGGTAGGAACTAATTTTGAAAATGAGTGGATCTAGCTCAGTTGCCAGGTAACATAGCAACGCCCCAGATGGACAGAGCATCCATCGCCTCACAGGGGGCTTGCCAGGTGGACCCCAGTCGGGGCATATGTCTTTCTCTCGGCCTCCCGTGCTCTCAATTTTAAAAAAGGGAAAAAAGAAAATGAGTGGATCAAGGAAAAGCACCTGAATGAGACAGCATTTGAGACAGGTTTTGAAGGGTATATGGCACTGGGGAGGTGAGAGGACAATCACAGAGACGCTTGCTTCAGAACAGAGCAAGAGGGGGAAGGAGTGTCTCTCCCCAGAAAGTCTTGGAACATCTCAACCCTTCCCTGTGAGGCTGAGACCCGCCTTCTCAGTCTGAGTGGAGAGGCATCTGCTCCTAAGCTCTGGGTACCCTGCCTTGGCTCCCAACAGTGACTGAGGCTGCCGTCATTGAAGGGCTCATGGTGAGGGGCCAGGCACAGCACTGGCACAGAGTAACAACAGGCAGGAAGTGCAACATTGCAGAAAATCCTTGGTCTGGGCCTCAGTGAACTACCTGGGCTCTAAGCCCTATGCCTGCGTCTCTGCCCCTGGCTGCTTAGATGCCCTGGCCAGGTCTTTGTGCAGTTGGGCAGGGCCTCTGTTGGTCAGAGTCATGAAAAACCAAAAGGATGTTTGCAGTTTCCACCCTGCCTCTCTCTCCCTTACCCCTAATACTCTGAAAATTTCTGTAAAGTACAAACAACTAGATACAATTACTACTTAACTCTAAGATTGGAAGAAAGAATAGCTGTGAGAAACCTGGCAAAATCCCTGTGATTCTATGTGCTGAAACTACAGTACTGATTAACCAGAAGCAAACTGTTGAAGAGGAAATTTACATTCATCTCAAAGGAGGGTTTTATGAAGAGTAACCTGCAGGCAAAATACTCCCCTTAGAAAATGAGGAAGCTGAGTGAGCTGATAATCTGCAAACTCCCCAAGGGCTCAAAGGCAGGGCAATACCTGTGCAGGTATAGACAGAGTGGCAAGTTTAACTTGGCTCTGGAAAAGTCGTGCATAAAGACACTGAAGAGTAGAATCTGTAAGGTAACATAGAACTGGAGCAGACAGGGCCTTGACTACCGGGCTCAGGAGTTTGGACATGATCACACAGGGCAAGGGGAGCTATTGAAGGTGTTCAGCATTGGGGCTAGATATCATGGAAGCTCTGTGTGAAGATTTAAGGGGCACAGTGTGCAAAATGATTTTGTTGAAAACCCTAACTTATTAATCATCTTGCCCACCAGTTTTCAGGCAGTTCACAGCTTCACCTCGGGCAAGGCTTTGGCGTGGAGCCCTCTGTGTGCCGCCATGGCCAGCTGCCACTCTCTGATCCTTCTGGATGGGGCCATCCAGGGAGACCCTCTGGACCTCAAGATGTTTGAGGGCACTGCCTGGGTAAGGTGACAGTTTATTGCTTCAACTGAATAAGGAAAACTTGAAGTAATCTTTACTGGGAATGCTAAAGCTTTTCTAACTTTGGTTGAAACCCAGAAAAGATTAATAATAAGGCACACAGAAAGCCTGACCCTACCTGAATTTCCCAACCTCTGTGCCCAATAACTCTGTTAATGAGTGCAACATGAAATAAAGTTCCATGATCAAATAAATTTGGGAACTGCTGTTTTAAACAAAGTTAAATCAACCTGACCAGGCGGTGGCGCAGTGGATAGAGCGTCGGACTGGGATGCAGAGGGCCCAGGTTTGAGACCCCGAGGTCGCCAGCTTGAGTGCGGGCTCATCTGGTTTGAGGAAAAGCCCACTAGCTTGAACCCAAAGTCGCTGGCTCCAGCAAGGGGTTACTTGGTCTGCTGAAGGCCCACGGTCAAGGCACATATGAGAAAGCAATCAATGAACAACTAAGGTGTTGCAACGCACAATGAAAAACTAATGATTGATGCTTCTCATCTCTCTGTTCCTGTCTGTCTGTCCCTGTCTATCCCTCTCTCTGACTCACTCTCTGTCTCTGTAAAAAATAAATAAATAAATAAAATTTAAACAAAGTTAAATCAATTTTTTAACTACAGGATTTCTTTAATATACTGTGGCGCATTGTGAATATTCAAGAGAGACTATAAAATGCCTCATTTAGAAAACCTGTTTGACCACATGCAAATATGATGTATATGTTTGCTCACTTATAGTGTGCATTGGGTGTGGGGGACAGGCTGTAAGCAGGCAAGGTCCTTATAACCTAAGGCTAGTTTTAAGACTAAGCCTTTACCACCCTTTTAATACTAAGATCTTCTCAACACTAAGCTTTTCCCCACACCTTTTTGACTGTTGCATGATATAGGGTGGTACACTCTTATGAGGAATCTCATTTATGCCTCAGAAAAGTGACTTTTATCAGAGACTTCCTTATTTGTACATTGGCTTACAAGCTGTAATTTCTACACTATAAAATAAGGGAGACCAGGGGCTCTCTCTCTTGGTTCCTGAAATTAGCATTGCAGAAGAGAGGCAGCCAAGATGGCAGAGTGCTGAAGGTGAAGCCAGTTTGTGCAGAGTTTGTACAGAAAGTTTGAAGAAGGAGATGGGGAACAGAGGTGAATAAGTCTGCTGAGGTAGAAACCTTTGATTCTAGGAATACTTGGATAAGTCAGTGGCTTTGGGAGCCCTGAATGGAAAGGGAAGTGTTTTCCCACTGTGTGTATTTTCTCGCCTGCCAGGTGCAAGCTAGGATTAAAAGTAATGGCTCACCAGTTCTTGGCTTTGTGGTTTCATTACCATCTGTCTGAATCAAATGTGAACCTGCATGGGCCAGGCAGCTGTAATGTTGGCTGTGGCTACTGGCCATACACCACAGAAACCTTATTGATAGGCCAAAACATGTTTTGGAGAAAATTATTTTTTAAAATATTCTCAGAGAAACAATAGACTAAAGCAGTGCTAATATAGTGACCACTTATCACATATAGCTAATGAGCATTAATAGTTATTCAACTGATATACTATTTTTTTTGTTTTATTTACTTAAACTTAAATAACTATAAGTGGTTAATAGTTACTGTATTAGATAGCACAGATTTATACACCAAACTGGAGGGCAACTCGTTCAATTTTCTGAGCTTGAGTGTGAATGACAATTAAAGGTCATAAACCTACCCTGGCTGCTGTCATGCCAAGGTGGGAAGACCTCTCGACTCTGCTATTCTCTGGATGTGTGACCCCAAATTCAGAATTGAGACCCTGAGCTGTACCTCATCCACGCATTTGAGGTAACAAAGCCTCACTCATGGACTCGTGGTGACTAATGAGACAATGAGCCTAAAAGGGTCTTGTGGACAGTCCCCAATAAATGGAAGGTATTAATTAATGAATGAATCAGTTATTTACATTCTGTTGTCCTCCAAAAAAATGGTTCTAAAGCTACTTAAATGATACATCAAATACAAGACAGCATTTTAAACAGAGCTGTAAAGAAATGGAAGCAAGTGATTGTAGGAACATGAAGTACATCTCATAAAAATGTTCATTTAAAGATGTACAATAGGAAAATTGCAACTTTCTAGAGGTCAAAGTAATAAAAGAAGAAACCTGATAAACAGGGAAATTTTTGGTATTAGTAAGTTATAATCAGAGCATTTGTTTTGGAGAAATTTTTGACACCAAGAAAAAACAGTAGTCACTTCCTGGATCTTAATGGAGAGGAATCAGTGCAATTATAAGTGATGTCTTACCAGCATCACTAGAGTTGACACAATAAGGAGTTACACAGGACCATTATTACTATATGTGACTTTGACCCTGGTTCCAGTAGTGCCCACTTTTCTATCAGAGGAGGGTTGATCTATCTACATACATGACAGACAAGTTAGGGGCTAGTGTGGGAACATAAATCTGTAATAGTAGCTTTGTGAGAACTGTTTTTAAGAAGAGTTATATCCACCCCAAACAAAGCATAAAAGTGCATCGAGTTTAAAGCTGGGTGAGAAGCAGCCTTGAGTTAAACATTTTTTGGTAGTTAGGAACCTTTCACTAAACATAAAGGGGTAAGGAAAAGTCCTTATAGAATGTAAGAATTTCAGCACTTGAAGGGTTGTTAGAGTGGTTTTCAAAAGAGACCTAGATCTAGAAAAGGAAGTGATGTTCCCAAAATTAAACAAGCAAATCACAGAGCAGAGACCAGCTGTTGTCTTCCATTTTCTGACCTCTACTATTTATATATCTGACTGCTTTTCCCATATATTAGGTTAATATTAGTTTCTCATATAGTATGACTTATACTGTTATAATATCCAAGAATACAAACCATTTTTAAATACGCTTTCGAATTTGTTGGAAACTAACTTGCTAACTCTCTAGCTAACCAATTAGGCTAGTAGCATAGATATAGCATAACAAATAGTCCCATGTTTATCTCAAGGCCCGATTCTAACTCATCTGAGAGCTAATGGGCTCAGTGCTCCTAATCAGAGAGCAGATCTCCATGTAAGCCCTGCTTCAATTGCTAGACATACTATTTAGGAAAAGCCATCAGCCTGCAGCTCATACTCCTTCCTTCAGTCATTGCTTAAAATGCAGTCACAATATTTCCAGCTTTTTGAAACTCTATAATAAGGTCTTTAATGTAAATCAACACAATAGAAATTTGACAATGACGATATTAAGATAATTGGCCTAAAAGAGAAAGTATGTGAAAAGGGCTTTGAAAAGATTAAAGTATGATGCAGATGAGAACATTTTCTTCCATAGTATGTTTCTCTAAGGAATATTATGAATTTTTCTTTTATTTTAAAACAGATAATGGAAGATCACAATGTAGACTACTGCGACTTTAGGACATCAGACTCAAACATCATAATAAAGCCAGGACCAAAAGCCAGTTGGGTATGATTTGCTTCTTTAAATTGTTTAGTTCTTTCTCCTTCAAACTTATTTTAGTTTCATCATAAAACTGACTTTCACATACAGTATTTTTATATTCCTATTGTTTTCCCTTAATGTAACCATGTCCATAGTTGGTTTGCTCGTTCCCTCATTCCCGAATTTATCTATTAATTTATTCAACACTCACTGAGTACTCACATATGCTAGAGTACTGTGCTAAGGTGCTAAGGGATGAAGAGGTTTCAAAGCCAGACATGCCAGGCACTGTGTTGAAGGAGCACATGGGTTGGTAGAAAAATCAATAGAGGTACAGAGAAGTGTAAGCCAAATGCTACAATGAAGGCTGAGGACAGAGCCGCAGGAATCCAGAGGTGGGAACAAATACCGTTTCTGGGGGAAGAGAAGCACCACAAAGGAGTGGTGACCTGTGAGCTTGGCCTGGGAGATGCTTAGGATTTCTCCAGGCAGCCAAAGGAAAGGGCCTTGCAGACCAGACAACTTGATGAGGAAATCACCTTAGAGGCAGCCAGAAAAACACCAATGTGTGATAAGTACACCACTTCATGGTGTCCCTGAGCTCACTGCAGGGGAAACCCTATTTCTTGGTGTGCACCTACTAACTCACATCCTGAAACGCCCGTTTCTCGGTTGCTCTCAGAGTCCCGTGGAAGCCATCACCGTCTTGCGCCAGTTTCCATTCTCATCCAGCCTGCAGAGGATGTCTGTGGTCGCTCAGCTGGCAGGGGAGGGTCACTTCCATGTCTACATGAAGGGCGCCCCGGAGATGCTGGCCAAGTTCTGCAGATCGGAAACAGGTACTCACAGACACATTGCTCTTTCAGGAGGGAAAGTATTTTAAAAGTCCAAACACAGAAAGCAAATAAGTCTAAGTCAATAAATGTGGAGGTGGTTGTTTTCTTGGCGAGTGCGAGGTGAGACTGGTAGATTTGATAAGGCAGACATGATCATTTCAAGGTAAAGAGGCAGAGAGGAAATACCCAACTGTGATCCAGCCAGAAAAGCCCAACCTCAGTGGGGCATCAGGGAAGCAGATGTGAAGCAGGCATCAGAAGCCAGAATAGGGAGCTACAGGGGGCTCAGAGAACCAGGTTGGTGAGAGTGAGAAGCATTTGGATGAAGGAACAAACGGGACAGGTGGGAACACTAAACTGATTCTACAGAGGGGGTGCTCTGTCACCTCCTGGAGAGCTGGCAGCACTTACGTAGTCCCCAAGACATTAATGGCAGGAGAATGTATAAAGGTAAATCTGTTAGAAAAAAAGAAAAATGATTAGAGTAAACTTGATGGTATTAGAGCAAGGCAACTGATCATTTTCCCAGCAATTTCATCTTCCTGGGCCAGATTTTGAGCTGATTTGTATTGTTTCTTAGTCTTATAAACATATGCACCCTCTAAGCAGCAGTCCAGATTTATAAGAATACTGTTGCCTTTAAATGAGTTCGCTTGGATAAAGTCGGCCTTTTTCTCTTGATTTTTCATCTATAGACTCCTTTATGATTGCTGATATCCATAAACCTGTACATAGCATTTTTGATTTGGCAAATGATTGCTTTAACTTCTCTCTCTACTTGGAGTCTTTGTACCTTAGAAGTGCCCCCCCCTTTTTTCTGACTTGGACCTCCATAGCTCCCATTAACTCTATCCTTCACAGATTGATGGCTTACCCATTGCTTTTTTTTTTCCAACCACACTGATATAGTATTTTTTTTTTTACTTTTTAATTGGTAATTATTGCCCCTGTTCTATCAGGTTTGGTGTCTCTTGCCACCTCTTATTCTTCTGGTAACCCTTCCAGTTCTTCCTACTGCTATAAACTCTGATCCTTGACAAATGCTAATATTATCTTCAGTGATCCCCTCTCCCCTCACCCTGTACTTAAGAAATGGAGAGCCAGAGAGGCTGGGTGGTTAGAACAGTGGTTGGCAAACCGCGGCTCGCGAGCCACATGCAGCTTTTTGGCCAGCTTAGGAGTACCCTAATTAAGTTAATAACAATGTACCTACCTATATAGTTTAAGTTTTAACAATTTGGCTCTCAAAAGAAATTTCAATCATTGTACTGTTGATATTTGGCTCTGTTGACTAATGAGTTTGCCAACCACTGGGTTAGAACATCGTCCCATAGCAAAGAGATTGCTGGTTCGATCCCCAGTAAGGGCATATACAGGAACAAGATTTATGTTCCTGTCTCTCTCTCTCTCTCTCTCTCTCTCTCTCTGCCTTCCTTTCTTGCTAAAATTAATAAATGAAAAACTTAAAAAAAAATAGACAGGTAGGAACTTCCTTGAAATTAGATCCCCACCTCCAAGTTTATTTTAGAATTACAGAAAGTCTGGACTGAATGTTGGTTCAGAGGCCACACACCCCTTCTTTAATAGATGCTAAAATTGAGATGCAGAAGATAGGCTTACATGCTTAAGGTCAGAGAGGTAGTTGGTAGATTAAAGACTAGAACTCAGGTATTTCACTACCTTTCACTACCTAAGCCACCACATCTCCCATTACACTGTGCTTCTTTCCAATATCTTTATAAACACACTATAACCCATAGAGATTTTATAACTATATTAACATTAGTTATGATTACCATGTCAAAATACAGAAATGTTGGCATTTTGTCCTCTATTATCTAAAGCAGGGTTTAACCCTGCTGTTGACAATACAGCAAATGGGTGTGACTGTGTTCCAGTAAAAATTTACTTACAAAGGCCTGACCTGTGGTGGCGCAGTGGATAAAGCATCGACCTGGAACACTGAGGTCACTGGTTCAAAACCCTGGGCTTGCCTGGTCAAGGCACATATAGAAGTTGATGCTTCCTGCTCCTTCCCCCCTTCTCTCTCTCTCTCTCTTTCTCTCTCTTCCCCTCCCTCCTCTCTAAAATTAATAATTATTAAATTTTAAAAATTCTTTAAAAAATTTACTTACAAAAACAAAGAATGGGCCAGATTTGGCCTGTAGTTTCTGATGTAGAGGGTCAGTATTTCCCTCATTTCATCCAAGTAGACATAGTCCTGCGTTCTGTCCTTTCTGAACTGAGCCAGAGTATTTGACACCCATTTGATGACCAGAATGTCTTTGGCATTCATTTCTGTCAGAGTAATAAGGACATGCTGATGAAATTGTTTGTAGCTTTTAACTGAAGCTGTGGTTTTTCTGTTAAAGCATTTTTATGGAGTGCAAGTTAAAACAAGGTACAGTGACTACATCCCAGAATCTTGCTCAGGAGTTGGGTGACCTTCAGTATGACCTTACTTCTCTCCTGTCAGTGCCCAAGAATTTCCCACAAGAGCTGAGGAATTACACAGTGCAAGGCTTCCGTGTCATTGCCCTTGCCCATAAAGCCTTGAGCATGGGGAAGCTTTCCGAAGTGGAGAGTTTATCCAGGTAAGAAACTCAGAAATTTGCTCTCTGTGAAGGAAGTGAAGGAGCCCTGGAGATGGATGGATGGATGGATGGATGGATGGGTGGGTGGATGGATAGCTCAGATCATTAAGAAAGCTCTTAGAGATAAAGAATCAATTTCATCCAGTCCCCTAAGTCAGAGATGGCTGTGAGCCACACTGGGGAGGACTTGCTTAAGTCACAATGCTGGTTAATGGCAGAACAAGGGTTGTGGTTAAGATCTCCTGACTCCCAGATGCTAGTGAGTTCTCTCTGCCCTGAATTCCATCATCCCACCAAAAATGACCCAAGCCTTCTTCAACCTCAGAACACTGAGTGGCAGACTGACTGTCTTGGGGGAGGCCTATGTACTAAGGGGTTGAGAGAAGGAGACGGTGGTACCTTGAAAGCCCTCCAGAATTCGTTAGATTTGGCTTCTGCTTTCAGGACTCAGTAACATACCTCCCTCAGGTCTGGAAAGGTAGTGAGTGCAAACTGAATTCTTTTTCTGACAGAATTCAGTATCCTTAATTACATTAAAAGGATAAATTGTCCTCATTAGAGGATAATCGGTAACTTATTTTTTCTTTTAATGATTCTTAATTTTTAAAGGCTGTTTTTCAATGGTCTATGACAAAGAAGTAGCGAAATACTGTAAAAAATTTAATGAAGGCCTGACCTGTGGTGGCGCAGTGGATAAAGCGTCGACCTGGAAATGCTGAGGTTGCCGGTTCGAAACCCTGGGCTTGCCTGGTTAAGGCACATATGGGAGTTGATGTTTCCAGCTCCTCCCCCCTTCTCTCTCTCTCTCTCTCTCTCTGTCTCTCTCTCCTCTCTGTCCCTCTCTGTCTCTCTCTCTCTCTCCTCTCTAAAAATGAATAAATAAAAAAAATAATTTAAAAAAATTTAATGAAGAATCCTCTATGCATCACTTGTCTTTGATTTTGTGCTGCTAATAGAAAGATACTTTTATGTAAAATTAACTCCCCTGCAAAAGAGATGAATATTCTTGGTTCAACAGTAGTATTTGCTACTGAAGTCCCTCTACTCTAATATAATCAGTAATCATTGCCCCTTTCTTACAGTGACAATTTCTTATAGTATCTATAAAATGTTGGAATGGGTGATCTCTGAGGAACCTTGCAGCCATGACATTTTAATCTTCTAAATAGAATCACAAAGCTCATTTTGAAATATATGAATGGTATTTTCAAACTTAACATTCAAGGTGTTAGCTATGCTTAATCCATCATGCACAGGGTTTTATAATTTCTCAAGACATAAATTTTAATAACAAACATTGAGATCATGTGTGAAGAGAAGATTTATGGAGCTTGGCATGGAGTATAGCCACCACCCAGCTGCCACACAGAAGAGCAGCTGTGATGTTCTTATTTAAAAGCCTCTGGTGAGTGAGACATTGTTATCAATATACCAAAATAAGAAGAGAATACAGTGTGCTAGATTTCTAACCATCTCAGGGTTTCCAAGAGAATATCAGGAGCCTGTTTGGCCTCTCCAAATTTAGTTACTATTTTCAAACAGCATAAAGGAATAGGGTTTTGATACAGTTTATTATATTTAGCAAAGTTTTCCAATTAGAAAAAAAATCTTCTACAAAACTGCCATCAGAAAAGGAAGTAGAAGAGTTTTGTAAGATAGTTTGGAAAAAAGACCCCAAGCTAAACAACAGAAGAAATATTTCATCAAGATTTCAACTTTCCAGCCCCAGACAGGCAGAGCATCAGCCCCAGACAGGGGTTGCCGGGTGGATCCCACTCGGGGCACACATGGGAGTCTGTCTTGCTGTCCCCCCTCCTGTCACTTGCAAAAAGAAGGGAAAAAATAAAATAAAATAAAAAGATTTCAACTTTCCTTGGTTTAACAAAGTGTATTGAGCTTGACGATGTGAGACGCTCTTGGCAGGGCTGAGGGTTCAGAAACGACTAAAATAAAATCTTTGCCATATATTATATTATATTATATTATATTATATTATATTATATTATATTATATTATATTATATTATATTATATTATATTATATTATATTATATTATATTATATTATATTATATTATATTACATCACATCCTAATTGGGTAAAATAATAAAATAAATCTATATAATATTGTCAAGTAGTGATAAATGCCCTGAAGGAAAAAATAAAGCTGGTTGAGAGGATTTTTTTTAAAACTGACAGAGGACACCATTTTATAGGGGGTCATCGGGGAAGTCCTCTGAGAAGATGACCTTTGAACAGAGACCTGAGTACAGTAAGGGAATGAGGCATGCCAACGTCCTGGGAAAGCATCGATGCAATAGGAACAATGGACACAGGGCCCTGATGCAGGATTCTGCTAGAAATGCTGTAGAGTCCCAATGAGCCAAAGTGCCTGGCGTGGTGAACAAAGGGAAGAGTTGTAAGATAGAGATGAAAACCAGAATAAGTTGGTGAGAAGAGTTTTGAATCTTTCTTTTAGTTCTAGCTAATGAGAAAATAATAATCCAGTTTATAATGGAAATTGGTGAAGTTAATTGATGGGATTTTAGCAAGTTCTGCATTAAGATATATTTTCTTTTATAAAATATTATGACATCACTAAAGCAGGATTTATATCTGATTATCTGAGTATTCACTGAAGTGCTTAATATAAGATCTAAAATAACGTAGTTATTTAGTGAATGGACTTCTGAATGAAGATGTAGCAACTCTAGAGAGAAGTGTTCCCACGCAATTTTGCATTATAGTTCCAAGCCTCCAGTTTCAAATTCTGAAAATTATTCAGATCCTTGGCTGGTATCATGTATTTACAGATAGAAGCTGAAATAAATGACACCATATTCAACTACTACTATAGTACCCTGTATGCAGGATTTTTATTACATAAGTGTGTAATAAATTGAAATTATTTCAAGCTCAAAAAGATCTTGGAAATCAAAAACATAGATGATAAACAAAATATTTAAAACCAACAGAAGAAATGGAAGGTAAATAACATTGTTTTAAAAAATAGAGTTGGAAACTAGGAGTCGCTAGAAGACGTAAGTGATGGCCTCTGAGAAGTAGAAGTGTGGTGTGCAGACATGGTCTTGCTGTTTTCATGATAAGCCTTGGGGTTGTTTTTGATTTATTAAACATGAGCATCTATTACACTGATAAAAGTTAGAAAATTTCCAAAGAAGTAGTAAATTCACCTCTTGAGACTATATCAATAAGCTTTAATATTGACTTTCTCCTGAATCCGAAGAGAGAAGGTGGAGTCTGAGTTGACATTTCTGGGACTTCTCATAATGGAGAATCGCTTGAAAAAGCAAACCAGACCAGTCCTGAAGGAACTGAATGAGGCCCGCATCAGAACTGTGATGGTTACTGGTACGTGTTTCTGAAGGCCTGATAAGTTCAATGTGTCCCAGGCCTAAGAAAAATACCATGTGAGCTGAATGAGTTCCTACGACTGAGGCAGGAAGAAAAATGCTTTGTTTTCAAGTGTGTTACCCTCTGGTACAGTTGCCCGGAAACGTGTGGAGCTCCTCCCAACGCCACCACGAGTCTGGGAGGCAGTAACCATGTCTTCTTTTGCCTAATGCCCACTCGTCCTGCCCAGTGTCAGCGCACTGCTAAGGGGCTGACAGTAAATGCTTAAACAGAAGACTGGGTGTGTTTTCATTAATAACCCCAATAAGATCTTTGTGCAAAGGGCATGAGACTCAGCTGGACTGTCCTTTGGAACAGTGGGAACAGGTATGGCACGTGATAATCAAATCCAAGCATGGCCATCACTAAGGGTTCTTTTCTGTGCTTAACTGGAATCCAGGCTCCAAAAATTGTTTTATGCTATCAGATTTGGCCATAATACCTTCACCACTAAGAGCTGTCAGTGTCCCGAAAATTACTCATAAAGTGGCAAACATGTATTTATTCATGTGTGCATGTTTTGGAAATATGCAATGTTCAGGACACCTCACTGCTAACTACAGTGGGAGAGAAATGCAGGCATAGCAGCTGAGCATTGGGGCAGACAGGCTGCAGCAGAGGAGAAGAGGAGTGGTTATAAAATAAGGCAGAAAGCAATAAATGTCCCCAAAAAACACCAACAAGGTAGTATGGACACTCAGGAGAGGGGGAGCTCAATTCTGGTTGCTGAGAGGTTTAGACCCAAAGCAAACTGACTCTTTGTCATCTAGGTGACAACCTGCAAACAGCCATTACTGTTGCAAAGAATTCCGAAATGATCCCTCCAGGGAGCCAAGTGATCCTCGTGGAAGCCAATGAGCCAGAAGAGTCCGTTCCTGCCTCTGTGACCTGGCAGCTGGTAGAGAACCAGGACAGTGGACCCGGAATAAATGTGAGGAAATGTTAAAAGGCCCCTCCAGGGCCCCAGCTGATACAGTGCAGCCTTCTCTTGGCATCACAGGTCATCGCAGTAATAATCCTCACATCTGTCCAGAGCCTAATGGTTTGCAAAGCATTTAGTATTCCCACCAGCACTTCTCAGCTCCAGCTGGACAAAGAAGTCACCTGGGAGATGATTAAGCTTTCAGTTCCAAGGTTCTACTAATTAAGTCAGAACCTCTGGGCTGGCATCAGCCCTTCCTCCTTGTGTTTCCAATGTTCGTTCAGTGGTTGAGAACCACCAGTTCACAGCCACAATTCCCATTTAACCCTCACGGTTCACCTGTACTGTTGAGTACACTATTCATTTTACAAATGAGAAAACAAGGGCTTAAGGAGGTAAGTTTATCCATAACATACAATTGGCAAGTTGCAGAGCAAGATATCAAGTTCAGGGCTGTTTGATTCCACCCAAATCACAGGCATTTTGACTGTGCCGTGCCTGGGCCATGCAGTTCATGTGTAGGCTTCTCCTGAGAGTAAGCGCCTAACATGCTGGTGACAGAACAGCTTTTTCACATGAACAGAATGGCTGCAGCCTAACATCCCATCACTACATGCGCCACCTCCCTCTGTGGGAATTCAAAGAGATGGTTCCTCCAGATGATAAACTACAAAAAATGCTCTCTTCTTTCAAGATGACCAGCCCTTTGGATTGTTGAGTGTAGAGTAGACCTTTGTTCAGTACACAAACTGCACAACTGTGCAGAGTGGGCGGGCCCCTGCCCTGGGGGGAGGAGCCTTCACTTGGCTCTAGCCGCACTGTGAAAGATGACAGCTCTCTGAGCTTTCAGCAGAGTTTTACATCAATCCCAATCACGTCAATTTCACTGTGCGACAAAACTCAGATCCTCACTAATGTTGAACAAACGGTCCACTCACACTGTCCACTCATACTGACATTTTAGTCGTAGCTGGAAGAAGTCAAATCACAGTCTCAGGTTTTCCTTCTCCTCCCTGGCTCCCCTCCCACCACGCTTTCTCACCCCCCCCCCCCACTTTCTACTAAAAGCAGAAAGAATCCTGGTGGGATGTTTCAAAGCGCGTCTCTTTGTCGGCTGTAATGGGGGTTGGAAGGGGAAGGCATCTTGCCTTCCAATGACAATATTTTTTCTTCCAAGTACACTGCTCTCCCTAAGATGAACTCCTCTAATGAATAAAATTTCCTCACCTTTTATACTATTGTCATTTTATAGAGTCCCACACAAATATCAGCCAGTTCCTCTGAGAAATGTCTCATGAAAAACCATGTCCCTATGTCCCCTGTCGACATGATAAGTGCATATGCATTTGTCAGATGATTCCCTGCGGGACTGGAACGCAGTGAGAGGGGCATTGGCAGGTAAAGGACAGGGGAGTGGGGTCTCAGAAAAGGAATAGTGCTTTTACAGTGGAGCATAAGGTGTGAAAGATGATCTGGGCACCACATGCAGGGGTGGGGAGAGGTCAGGGGCTAAGAGAAGTTAGGCTTTGATAAAAGAGTGTGCCTATTTTACAGTGAAGACTGTAAAATGATTTTTAAAGGAATGACTCATAAGTTATCTTAGGAAATAAAAGCTTATATGATGAAGAGAAGGAAGAGGAGGGAAGAATATTCCTATTCTTTTTGGGAGTCACTAGTCGGTACCTGGGGATAATTTCCTTGGTAGAATGACATCACACGTGTTATTTCCCAGGACAGGATCCAGAGTCTCATGTTTTCACAGTATCGCATGTTCCTATATAATTTTGGGAAGATATTCTCAGTGTCTTCATATAAGTTCAAGGTTCACAGGCAAATTGCACATTATGGATTTGCAGGCCCTTACCTGGTTATGGAGCATGGGCACACTTCCTTCCAGAAAACAGAGGAAAGCAGAGGAATCCTTTAAAAGCCGAGAGACCATGTGGAAATTATGCCTTTCGATTTCAGGAAACCTACATTAACATTGGCAACAGTTCAGTGCCTGCCGGAGAAAAAGGGAGCTGTTATCATTTTGCAATGAGTGGGAGATCATACCAAGCGCTATTTCAGCATTTCAACAGCTTGCTTCCAAAAGTAAGTACTGGAGAAACGAAGTGTTTTGTTTTTCCCTCCAAATTAGTGAGGCACAAAAGGGAAAGAGAGTAGTGAATGTGACATCACTGAGATTATCCCAGAGTTAGAGAAGAAATACTACCAAAGGGGCACTGCCCTTCTGAAGTTTCTTGGCCCTGCCCACGACCATCCGGCTCTGCACGTGTGCACGGCCTCCTTTCCAGTGTTTGAGTTCTGGCCCTTCCCACAGCCCCGTGGCCAGTCCAAACCCACCTTCCCCAGCAAGGAGAATGTGGGGCAGCTGTGTTAGGCTTGCTCACTGGTGTACCGGCTGCAAGCGCTTTGCCTGATTAGTATGTGGGCCAGTGCTTCGTGTATATGGCCTATATAAGGCTATAGGTGCTTGTGCTCAGGGAGATTGGAGATTGCAGATGGTGGGTTGCCTGCCACTGTGAGGCCCTTCCCTCCTCCTAAGAAATGGTTTTCCCCTGCCTGTGTGCTTGTCTGCCATGGTGAGACTTTATTAAACGGTAATGGCCTAACACTTTCCGGCTTCACAGATTCTCTACAGTCTGCACGAATCCAATGTGAATCTGCCTGGCCTCGGCCACTGACAGTACATCTGGCTTAGTGGGCAGGGTTGGTTCTGAGCAGATCAGTGTGGAGCTTCCAACACCCATGAAGGGTGGGGAAGAGGCGTGGTGGCTGTTCTCCAGCATATGGTTCCCCGTGGCTGTCCTTTGGGGGGCCATAGGCGCAGTGTTTTCTGCAGTCCTGTGAGAAGAAACCAGAAGTTCTGTGCGAGAGGCTGAGCCAGGTCAGAAGCTCAGGGTGAGCTGTGGACCGAGTGGCAACAACGGCGTGAACTGGAGCGAGCACTGGAGAAGGGGGCCGGCCGGTCTGAGAGCTGTGCTGTGAGATGCAGACTGAGTGCCAACAGCGCCTAGAACTGCAGCGGTCTCTGGAGAAGAAGGTGCGGGTTCACGAGCTCCAGTTTGCCCTGGAGGCAGAAGGTTGGCACCAGCAGCTGTTGGAAAAACAACTACAGGTTTAGGAGCTCTAGAGTCAGTGTCAGGCAGAGAGCCAGCAGCCACGGGAGACGGAGCTGCACTCCTGCCAGCGGAGTGACTCTGAGTCAGCGGGACCAGGTGTCTCCGACTCCTCCTCTTCTGAGGGGAGGCTCGAGCTGCAACTGCCCTCTGCAGACTCAGAGCCTGGCCAGTGGTTGCCAAGAAGGTAAAGACCCAGCAGCCAAGAGTCCCTCTGAGGCAGTGTAGGGCAGCTGTGTTAGGCTTGCTCACGGGGTTACCAGCTGCAAGTACTTTGCCTAATTGGTACGTGAGTGCATGACTGCACATCGTGTATGTGGCCTGTAGAAGATTATGGGTGCTTGCACTCGAGAGAGATGGAGGATTGCGGATGTGTGGATTGGCTTCCTGCCACTGTGAGGGGCCACTTTGCTGTTTGTTTGCCTGAGATGCGGTTTCTCCTGCTTGTGTGCTCGTCCGCGGTTGTGAGACTCTGTTAAACAGAATGGCCCCAACGCTTTCCAGCTCCGCAGTTTCTCTACCATCTGCTCGAATCCAATGTGGACCTGCCTGGCCTCAGCCACTGACATTACATCTGGTGTAGTAGGCAGGGTTTGGAGCAGACTGGTATGGAGCCGCTGACACCCTTAAGGGGTAGAATGGAGGAGTGCCTATTCCTGGTGGCTCTCCTGGTGGGAACCATGGTCTGGATATTTACAATCCTGAGAGAAGAAACCAAGAGCTCTGTGTGAGAAGCTGAGGGAGGTCAAAAGCTCCAGTATGAGCTCCATACTGAGTGCCAACGATGGTGTGAACTGGAGCAAGCGCTGGAGAGAGAGGCCTACTGGATCCGAGAGTTGCAGTGTGAGGTGCAGGCTGAGAGCCAATGGTGCCTGGAACTGGAGCAGGACAAAGTGTTATGGGTTGGGTTTGCAAGTTGCAGTTTGTCTTGGAAGCTGAACGTTGGCAGCAATGGCTGATGGAGAAACAACAGCAGGTTCAGGAGCTCGAGAGTCAGCTTCAGGCTGAGAGCCGGCAGCCACAGGAGCCGAAGTGGGTGCAGAAGAGGGAGCTGCATTCTTTTTTTAATTAATTTATTTTTTATTTATTTATTTATTTTTACAGAGACAAGGAGTGAGTCAGAGAGAGAGATAGACAGGGATAGACAGACAGGAATGGAGAGAGATGAGAAGCATCAATCATTAGTTTTCCATTGCACGTTGCAACACCTTAGTTGTTCATTGATTGCTTTCTCATATGTGCCTTGACCGTGGGCCTTCAGCAGACCAAGTAACCCCTTGCTGGAGCCAGCGACCTTGGTTGGGTTCAAGCTGGTGGGCTTTTGCTCAAACCAGATGAGCCTGCGCTCAAGCTTGTGACCTCGGGGTCTCGAACCTGGGTCCTCTGCATCCCAGTCTGACGCTCTATCCACTGTGCCACTGCCTGGTCAGGCGGGAGCTGCATTCTTGCCAGTGGAGTGGTTCTGAGTGGTAGGAGCAGGCATTTCTGGCCCCCTCTCTTCTGAGAGGGGGCTCAGGTTGCAACTGCCCTCCACAGACTCAAAGCCTGGCCAGTGGTCGCCAAGAAGGTAAAGATCCAGCAGCCAAGAGTCCCTCAGGGACAGCCACAGCTTCCTCTCCAAATAGTGGAGCACTCTATGGTCTGGCCCAACACTAGGCAGAGCTGATGGAGTTGAGGGTGAAATTCAGACAGAAACCCACTGAGCCCCCCCCTCCCCGTGCCCCTGGCAGCCTGTTGGTGTGGCTGTGGGACATAGGGGTGGACGGCATCTTGTGCTCCGGAACAGAGATGGACCTTAAGGCTGTGAGGGCTGCTGCCCGTGCTGCCCCCTGACTAGCAAGAGGAACGGGCTTGTGAAAGTTACCCAAACACTGACGTGGGTAGATTTTATTGCGGCCAAGGCAGATAGAGAGAAATTAGATGGCAAGCCTAGTAAAGTCTTGTTTGAGCTTTGGTGGCAGCTTGAGTCAGAACAGAGATTCCAGCCACTGAAAAAGCAGGAGAAGCCCCTGCATCTGCCAGACAGCGGAGAACTGTCACGGCAGCACAGGCCTTGAATGTGCTTGACCCTGCCAGGTCCTGTGAGCTTGCTGAGGGGTTTGGATGGGTTTGTGGCTACAGACAGAGCATTTATGGAAAGGTGCTGGGGTCCGTAAATAAAGAGCTATATGGCTAGTTGCCCGTAATGGACTTCTACATTGGTGATTCGCATCGATAGCTGGGCTGTCTACCGGGGACTGTTTCTCAGCCAGTTGCAGAGATGCACCAAGGTCACTTTTTTCAAAGGACACAGTCCTGGACTTTGCAGAGCCTCCCACCTGCCGTGGGGTAGGGAGTTAGAGGTGGGCCTCCAGCTGACGCCCTGGGCAAAGTGCTCAGGGAGACATTGTGAAGGGCACCTTTGTAATTATTGTGTTACTTTTGCTGTTACTGTAGTATCTGTTTGATGTCATGTAGATTGTGAAGCAAGCAACCCTAAAGGGGTGGAATGTGGGGCAGCTGTGTTAGGCTTGCTCACTGGTTACCGGCTGCAAGCACTTAGCCTGGTTGGTGTGTGAGTGCGTGGCTGCGCCATGTGTGTGTGGCCTGTGTACGGCTATGGCTGCTTGTGCTCAGGGAGATTGGGGACTGCGGAAGACGGATTGCCTGCCCGCCATTGTGAGAGGCCATTTTTTGTTTGTTTTTTGCCTAAGGAGTGGTTTTCTCCTGCCTGTGTGCTTGTCTGCTGTTGTGAGACTTTATTAAATAATAATGGCCCAACGATTTCCAGCTCCACGGTTTGTCTACAGTTCACCCGAATCCAGTGTGGACCTGCCTGGCCATGGCCTCAGCCACCGGCCTTAACCTCCCAATACTTTCAAACATGTTCCCCTTTTGTGGGTCAGCTTCTCTCTGAAAGCCACCAACTCATGTCATGAAGAGCTCTAGTCCCCTTCCTGTCTGGATTCTTGAATTACAGCAGGAAGTAACAAAAGCCCCACCATTTTCAAAATCATTTGTTATCTTGTCCTCTGTGTGTCTATTTTAAATCAGTGCTGTGCTGTCAGTGAGCAGAGAAGTAGGGCACAAGCTGAGGGCAGCAGCCATCTGTTCGCCAGGTCTTGAGAATTCTGTCATCTTCGCAGTCAAGGACCACAGAATCTAGGCCCCAAAGACTTCCAGAAAGCTGTTTGTCCAATTCCTCATTGTAGAGATGAGACTCAGGTTAAATCACTTTTGAAGGTTTGTACATATAATTGGGACAGAGCTGAGAACAGAGGTTTATTTCTCAACTTGGGATCTATTCCTCCTTTCTCTGTCTATGCTGCAATTGTGGAGACAGGGTTGAGTAAAAAGAACTGTATTATTATTTTTTTTTTTGTATTTTTCCAAAGTTGGAAACGGGGAGGCAGTCAGACAGACTCCCGCATGTGCCCGACCAGGATCCACTCGGCATGCCCACCAGGGGGCAATGCTCTGCCCATCTTGGGGCATCGCTCTGCCGCAATCAGAGCCATTCTAGAGCCTGAGGCAGAGCCACAGAGCCATCCTCAGTGCCCGGGCAAACTTTGCTCCAGTGGAGCCTTGACTGCAGGAGGGGAAGAGAGAGACAGAGAGGAAGGAGAGAGGGAGGGGTGGAGAAGCAGATGGGCGCTTCTCCTGGGTGCCCTGACTGGGAATCGAACCCAGGACTCCTGCACGCCAGGCTGACACTCTACCACTGAGCCAACTGGTCAGGGCCAAGAACTGTATTTCCTCAAGTATTTTTATCCCATATGATCTGCTGCTTTTTAGTTATTATTATTAATTAGAGATTATCTCATCTTGGAAAAATGTCCTGGAAAGAAGTAATAGAGTTGTGATGGGGGGCTGATAGCGCAAGTTAAATATTAAAGCATTGAATCCCCTAATTCCCTTTCCTGACTTTGGGTCTAACGACACAGTACCCAATGCTATCTTCAAACAGTAGCCAGAAGTGATTTTTTTTTTCAGGGCTGTTCTTTTATTTAAAAGTGTTCTTTCTAATCTTATTGCAATAGTTGTTTTTCTCTTAGATTCTGGTGAATGGAACCATTTTTGCAAGAATGTCTCCTGGGCAAAAATCAAGCCTTGTTGAAGAGTTTCAGAAATTAAAGTAGGTGTTACTGCATGAATGGATAGTGTATTTGTTATCTACTATGTAACAAATCACCTGAAACTTAGTATCTTAAATAATACCTTTTACTACTCTACAGTTCTGAGGGTCAGGCACCAGGTGTGCTCAGCTGGCTCTGGATCTCTCAGGCTCAGGTGGCAGCCAGAGCAGCAGTCATCTCAGCCCTTGAGGACGAAGGACCTGCCACCAGCCTCACTCACGTTTTGTTGGCAGGATTCAGCTCCTTGCGGGGGGTTGAACCAAGAGTCTCTGTTTTCCCTTGGTTGTTGGACAGAAGCCACCCTCAGTCTTTGCCACATGAGAAATGTCATGAGGAAACTCACAGTGTGGCCACTGGCTTCCATAAGAGTGAACAAGGAAGAAGAATCAGAGAAAGAGATCAGCATTTTTTATATTTTAATCTCAGAAGTGACATCCCATCATTTTTGCTGTACTTTCTTCATTAGAAGCAAGTCACTAGGCCCCGCCTACGCCCAAGTACAGGAGATGGGGATCCCTGAGAACCACTGGAGAAGCTTCCTGCCCCAGATGCACTTGTTCTGTGGCCCACAGGCAGTGGTGGGATTCAGCCCATTCGCTTCGGTTCAGTCAAACTGACACCCAGTATTTTCTGCTGAGTTCAGCAAACCGGTTGTTAAAATGGCACTTGTAATCAGGGTTCTCTCTAAGGCGGTTGCCTGGGCAGCTGCCCAATGTGGAAATCATCACAAATTTACATTCCTTTTTTTTTTTTTTTTTTTGTGGCAGAGACAGAGAGAGGAACACATAGAAAGGAAAAAAGATTGATGAGGAGCATTAATTCTTTGTTGTGGCACCTTAGTTATTCATTGATTGCTTTCTCATATGTGCCTTGATCGGGGGTGCTACAGCAGACCGAGTGACCCCTTGCTCAAGCCAGGAATCATGGACTCAAGCTGGTGAGCCTTGCTCAAACCAGATGAGCTTGCGCTCAAGCCGGCAACCTTGAGTTTTCGAACCTGGGTCCTCCGCATCCCAGTCCGACACTCTATCCACTGCACCATTGCCTGGTCAGGCTCTATTCCTTACTCTTTTTTAATGTTCATCTGCACAACAGTGTATTCTAACACCTGTAGTAATGTTCATTTCATCCATAGGTGAAAAAAATCCGACAGAACTATGCTTGTAATATTTATTTTATAAAACTCATTATACCTTTGATGAAATACTACATTTTAGTTCCCTCGTGTTTGTTACTTCAGTAAATAAACATATAACGTAAAGAGAAAAAGTGTCAAACAACCAGGGGTGCCAACTTGTTTTTCGTCAGGTATTATTTAATATTTTTTCATTAATATTTTAAAACTTTTTTATAACATAATCTAGTTTTGTGTACCTTTTTTATCCTTATTTAAGAATTAAATGCATAAAATAATAAACTACCTTTTGGTATATTGTTTTTTAATACTTAAAACGGTCATTAGGGCAGAGAACCAGTTGTTAAATTATTTGAACCCCACCACTGCCCACAGGGCACATCTTAGAGGAATATTTCCTGCTTAGATGCAGGGAATAGAAACACGAGGGGTTTCTCTAGCTTAGAATGGGGAAGTATGTGAGTTATCACCTAGAATTATTTGAAGTAGCTTCATTATAAGGTATGTGAATATTTAAGATCTTCCAGGAAATAGGTGAATGACACTCTCACTGTATCTGACCTTGGTAGTAAATAACTATAGAGGCCAAAGTGAAAAAAAAAAGTCCTTATCTTCTTCAACAATACAGATGACTAAGTCACAATAAAATGAAATGGTTTTTCTTGAGACAAAATCTGCTTATTACTTGCTGGGAATGTTACAATTTTGGGGCTGTAGATTTTTGAAAAGTAAGAAGGGACAGAGAGTAGTGAAATTTCAGATAATCGCTGATAAGTAGTGGGTAAAATCAGGAGAGTACCTTTTACTATTATTTTTTGTTGCCTAAGCATTCTTGGGGGAGTTTCAAAAACTGCTTATTAACTCCCATAATGCTATGAGTCTGGGTTAGGAAATAGTGTCTAAAATGACTATTTCACTTACATGGTCATTATATAATATTGGCTGACAAAAGTAATTTTACCCTTCTCAAATGCTTGAGAAATTTTGCCAACTTAAATGCTTAAAGTTTAAAAGGTATATATTCCCCTAAGGAAAAATCAATTTAGGAAGATAAATACTGTTTTAGATTGAGCTGTCTTCTCAATTTCCCTATTTTTTTCTTCATGCCTTTATCATTGGCAATGTGCTTAAGGTTGTCTGAATTCTTCCTCTGAATTAAGGGGACACTAGCTGTGTAAGATTCCTTCTGTAATTCAGAAACTAGAGATGTACTTTCAGGCTGAAGGAAGGAAACCCTTTTCAGCAAATGTGCAGTCATGCCATGTACGTGAACACATACAAATATTTATAAGATGATTTTCATTTACACTAACCAAGTACGAATTTGTTTACTTTGGACCATTTTTGACCTATAAAAATGGTCATTTCTTTGTCATCTGATAATAAATTTTAAAAATCTCTAAAAACTTTATTTTTTCCTGTATTGATTTGGTTATTTTGTATGTTTTTTGGCAAATTGCAGCTGAGCCTATAATGTTGTCAGTAATCAATACTTATAATGTAGTATTCACTTATAATGGAAGACAGAGTATATCTTGCACTGGAAAAAAAATTTTTCCTGTAACAACGTTAATATTTACTCTTATTCACATTATTGTGTTTGTATACCAAGCTGGTATAATAGGAATATATTATCTCATTTTCACTCCAAGATACATCAAGAATATGTGTATCTATTTCTACTTAAAGCTGTTAAAACTATTTCTCAAATGTTTCTCATCCTGGTGTCTGCACTCTGAACTCTCAGCAGCAGTCAGTCAGCAACCAAAACACAGACGGATTAGGTTTCGGTCTGTGCCCTGGGTTCTGTGGCAAGTGCTGTGATTATGACCGTGCATTCTTACACTTGGCCTTGATGGGTGTAATCAAACAGAACTTTGCTGGTAGCGTGTGATCATCTTTGTGGATGTCCCTGCAGCACCGCTGTCATTGCCATGTGATTGATTGAAACAATTTAAAAATACAATACCTTTATTCCTCTGGGAATATTTTTCTTAGAGTTACTTTTCTGAAGCCTGATTCCATACGTCTTTAGCTCGTTCTCTCTCTCTCTCTTACACACGCACACAAGCACACACACATTGCATGTGAGTTAGTTATGATGGAAATTCTTCAAGTGAGGTATTGTTATTAATTTTTCTTTTCCTCTGCAGTTATTATGTAGGCATGTGTGGAGATGGAGCCAATGACTGTGGGGTGAGTAGAAACTAATCCTACTGACACAAGCAGTTCAGTAATATCCCTCTTGAGAACCTCACAGTTCCCTGGCTCTGTCTCTTCAACCCTCTGCCAACAACCACTTGATTATTTTGCTGTCTATATTCAACTCTAGCTGAGTGTGGGTTGGAAGTTGAGAGAAGTGAGATGAAATGAGTCCCTTCAGCTGTTTTGGAAATACCTAGAATGATCAAGACAAGGGGAGGGAGCTTAGACTCCGCTATTGCAGGCCCAGAGAAGCTTTACAGGACTAGCTGGTTTAAATCTCTCACATTATCAATAAGAATGTGAGTCCATGGAAGTGAATTCTTTTTTTACCCTAAGTCACACATCTGATTAAATCTTAGTAGAAGGAAAGTTTGAAACTAATGATTAAACTATCTGAATTATGTATAAATTGTATTATTCCTGCCAAACTTCTATATCAGGGTTAGTTTTTGTTTGTTTTTTGTTTTGTTTTTTTCCAAAGCTGGAAACTGGGAGGCAGTCAGACTCCCGCATGTGCCCGACTGGAATCCACCCGGCATGCCCACCAGGGGGCGATGCTCTGCCCATCATGGTGCGTCACTCTGCCGCAATCAGAGCCATTCTAGTGCCTGAGGCAGAGGCCACAGAGCCATCCTCAGTGCCTGGGCAAACTTTGCTCCAATGGAGCCTTGGCTGCGGGAGGGGAAGAGAGAGAGAGGAAGGAGAGGGGGAGGGGTGGAGGAGCAGATGGGCGCTTCTCCTGTGTGACCTGGCCGGGAATTGAACCCAGGACTCCTGCACATCAGGCCGAAGCTCTACCACTGAGCCAACCGGCCAGGGCCAGGGTTAGTTTTTTAAAGTTGATTTTACCCCCAAACTCTTACACTCAATGAAATTGTGTGTATTATGTGCCATTGGGTCAGCTCTGACCTGTGGTGACCCTATCCATATGTAATGCCCATAATGCCCTATCCTCAGCAGCTCTTCTCAGCTGCTAGAGAGTCATGTTTGTGGCTTCTATGGAGTCAATCCATCTTGTATTTGCTATTCATTTTTTCTTGCCACCTTCTATCTTTCCCAACATAACTGTCTTTTCCAAAGAGCTTTGCCTTCTCATGATGGTCCAGAAATGGGATACCTTCAGTTTTGTCATTTTGGTCTCTGGCAGTGTTTGAGCTCAGTTTGCTCGAGGACCCATTTGTTCATCTTTCTGGAAGTCCAGGGTGTCCATAGAACCCTGCTCCAACCTTACATTTCAAATACATCACTATTTTTCTTATCAGCCTTCTACACTGTCCCACTTTTGGATTTGTGCATAGTAAGTGGGCATAGGAGGGTATGGATGGTCTTAACCGTGACCTCTAATCACATGTCTTTGCTCTTAGTGATCTTTCCTAGTTTTCCATTGCTGCCCTTCTGAGTTTCAGCCTCCTCTGGATTTGTGGGCTGCAGTCCTCATATCAACTGACGACTGAGCCAAAATGTTTAACAATGTCAATGTGTTTCTCGACCAAACTATTCATTTATATACTGAAGCGAAACCTAAATGAAAGAGCTCTCTGCAGATTTCTTCTCATACGTAACAGAAAGCAGTCCATGTTTTATAATCTGAGTTTCAAAGCTATGATTGAAGCACCACTCTACCCTGAAGATGTATGTACAGAAGGAAACATTTTAGTGGCCAACGTGAGGCACAGGGAGTCAAGAGGATTGCTTGGTAGTTTCAAAGCCTGTTCGTTACTTTAGATCTGGGTATTTTACTTCCTTCTTCAGGGTTTTCTTCAAAGTTCTGTGTAAAACTATGTTTAGACTTAGAGACCTACTACAGATTTCTTTGCCTTATACTTCACAAGAAGCTAGATTTTAGTTCATTCTTCAAAATTTAAAATGAATACCTATTCCAACTAATTATGCAGAGTTTAGAACAAAACAAAAGAAATCAAGTGTTGAAAAGGATGTAACTTCTGTCCCTAAAGAGTTCGTTGTCTGGTGACAGAAGGAGTCATGTACAGAAATAATTCTAATATAAGGCAGATGGTACTAAATTATATGATAGAGATGCAACATATTCAGAGAGAAGCAAGAAAGCAAAATATTATTTAATATTTAGTGACCATGAATTTAGTATATATTGTTGATAGTATCCAGGTACTTTGTAGTTCTACAGAACAACAGAAATACAAAATCTTATTTTATGCCCCCATAATTATTGTTGGATCAAGGGCTTGCTGGCCTTCCTATTGGTCACTGTCTGCTCTGTGCATGCTCTGAAAAGTTTTCAGTCTTTTTTTAAAAAAATATTTTTCATGCAATATGTTTTCTAATTACTCCTAGAAATACAGTGTTTCTTTTTCCTTTTTTCAATCAGAGTTGACATTTGTATTCAGGTGTACAAATCAGTGAATAGGCATTTATATAAATTACGAGGTGATACCCAATAATTCTAGGACCCATATGACACCATGCATAGTTATTACAATATCATTGCCTATATTTCCAATACTGTATTTTACATCCCCTTAACTGTTTTGTAACTACCAATCTGTACTTGGTAATCCTTTTACCATTTTTATCCAGCTCCCCAACTCACCTCCCATCTGGCAACCATCAGTATGTTCTCTGTGTCTTTGAGTTTGTTTCTGTGATCTAGTTCCTGTGTCCAGTGAAGGTTATACACTATATAACCCATATTTCATCCCAGTAATTAACTGGTTGGCTGAGCCAGGAAGTTTAGGAAAAGGTGGGGATTGGATATCTTTTCTAATATTCATAAAGATGACCTGCTAGGTGTAAGAACTATGATAATGAAGGTGCCCCACAAATGTAATTCAAATGCTGTCATCTTTTTAATAGATTTCTTGAAAGACTGCTTCTATTTTTATGTCTTTACCCCACAACCAATACACAGACATGTACACACACATGCACCTCCCCACACACATACACTCCACTCTTCTACCTCTGGATCATTGTTCAGTTAGTAGCTCTTTAGTTGATGGCCTTGTAGATAAGAGGAGAAAGGGTATTCCTGGTAGAGAGACAACATAATCAGTTATCAGCTCTTTAGTTGATGACTTTGTAAATCAGAACAGAAAGGGTATTCCAGGTAGAGGGAAGGGTGCAGTGTATAAACTCTATAATGTGAAAAAATAGCCTCATTGTGTTTGAGTAGTTAGAGCCTGGCCTGAGGAGTCATGAGCGTAACATGGATTTATTATTTCAGGCTTTGAAAATGGCTCATGCAGGTATTTCCTTGTCGGAGCAGGAGGCATCTGTGGCATCTCCTTTCACCTCGAAAACAGCCAACATCGAGTGTGTGCCTCAACTCATCAAGTAAGCCACTTCTTCCTCTTCCACCCTCATGATCAATGGGCTCATTATTTGGCTCTGGACAGACTTCAACCATGACTTAGTTATAATTGTCACAACAGAGCTGTGGGTAAATTTGATTGGAGCACCACTTAACGGGCCATAAGTGCTGCTTGAAAATGCTGGTAAAAGCCACAAGAAAAAGAAAAGGTGAGTTTGCTTAGCCTTAAAGGATAAATAGTGGCCCTGGCCTGATGGTTCAGTGGATAGAGTATCATCCCAACTCTGAGGTTATGGGTTCAATCCCTAGTCAGGGCATATATGAGAAGCAATCAATGTGTGCACAACTGGATGGAACAGTGAAGTGAAATGAGTTGATGCTTCTCTCTCTCTCTCTCTCTCGCTCTCTCTCTCTCAAATCAATGGAAAAATTTACTAAAGAAAAGGGTAAATGGCTGTGTCATGTGGACAGTTGAAAACTAGAGTTGGTATTTAAAAGTATTTTTTTTTTGTATTTTTCTGAAGTAAGAAGTGGGAAGGCAGAGAGACAGACTCCTGCATGCACCCAACCGGTATTCACCTGGGAAACGCACTAGGTGGCAATGCTCTGCCCATCTGGGGCGTTGTTCTGTTGCAACTGGAGCCATTCTAGTGCCTGAGGCAGAGGCCACAGAGCCATCCTCAGCAACTGGGCCAACTTTGCTCCGGTGGAGCCTTAGCAGCGGGAGGAGAAGAGAGAGATAGATAAAAAGAGAAGAGGAAGAGTAGAGAAGCAGATGGGTGCTTCTCCTGTGTGCCCTGGCCATGAATCAAACCCAGGACTTCACACGCCAGGCCAACACTCTACCACTGAGCCAACCAGCCAGGGAAGTTATTGTTTTTCTTATTTCTCCTTTCCTTTATTTTGTATGTTGGGTGCTTCTGGTAACCTTTCTCTCAGGAGTTGACTGTGGGTGAGAAAGCAGAAAGGGAACATTCTAGAACCTTCCACCAGATGGCTTCCAAAAATAGTGTTTGGTCCCCGAAACACAAGTTAACCAACAGCCAAAATTATTGCATGAAAGACTTGCAATTAATTAGCAATAGTTAGGGAAGGGGAAGGAATTAAAAACTGTTTATTTTCCCAACATAGCTCCCTTACCTCCACTCCACTCTCATCTCTGATGTTGTCTTTTCTCATATTTTAAATGTAGTCAAGCATAATACAGTAGGTTCTATATTTTTTCATAAGTCTCCTGTTGTTACCGTGTGGGGTAACTTTGGGCCATCGTCATGGCCAATGGTCTGAAAGACATCATCAAATCTTGAGGTCCCTACAAAAAAGACAACCATGAAGTTCTCCAGAATGTCCTTTGGTGCATCTGAGTGGGCAGTTCCTGGCAGGAATTGTTTATCTAAAGGAATTGTTTATCTAAAATTGTTTACTAAAGAAGGGTAAATGGCTGTGTCATGTGGACAGTTGAAAGCTAGAGTTGGTGTTTTAAAAGTAATTGTGTTTTTTTGTATTTTTCTGAGTAAGAAGCAGGGAGGCAGAGAGACAGACTCCTGCATGCACCCAACTGGCATTCACCCAGCAAGCGCACTAGGTGGCGATGCTCTGCCCATCTGGGGCATTGTTCTGTTGCAACTGAAGCTATTCTATGCCCCTGTCTGGCTGCATTCCTAGAGACAGCTTGACACATCTCCCTGAACACTGGGAGGCTGCACCTGTATCTTCCTCATCCTCAAACACCGTCACCTCCCGTGGACTCCTCTTCCTAACTTCCAGGTTCCATTAGTTAGGAAGGACTCCTCTTTCTAACTTCCAGGTTCCCTGCTTCCAAGGACCATTTAGTCCTTAGGATCCCACATCCAGGCTCAAAAGCTCAGAGTACCTTCTACTCTCTTTTCTTCTGTCCTGGCCAACCAGGCTCTATGCTTGACCGCTTTCAGAGACTCTCGCTAAGCCCTTTTCTTACTCTCTCTATTGCCTAATTCTGGTGCATGTCATGGTGACTACAAAACGAGAGTGATTAAGACCTTTGCCTCATTTATGCTGTCCATCATCAGCACAACTCCTGGAGTTCTTTTTAATTATTGGGCTTGGAAATGTGAGCGGATTAAGAATAAGACAGAGCCTTGCCCTGGAAGACTTACATTTTAATGAAGAAGATGATAGAAGATAGATAGATGATAGATAGATAGATAGATAGATAGATAGATAGATAGATAGATAGATAGATAGACAGATAGATGATGGCTATAGCCAGAGAGAAGACTTCAACAGAGGAGTTACAACTTGAAGGATGGACAGGGTATTTGTGAACAGAAAGGAGCTGGGAGGGAAGTGCAGGGGCAGGACTGGAGAGCCATATTTAGAAAGGGGGGTTTTAATTAGAGAGTGCAGGGGCCTAGGAGTCTCATTGGGCTGAAAGGATTTGCATATGGGAATTATGGAGGGGAAGCCGGGGCACCATGTGTAGAGATCTTGCATAGGGAGTTAAAATGCCTGGATACCTGTACAAAGTGCCTGGCTGGTCCTTCCAAAAGGCAATGGTACTTGAACCTCAGATGCTCTTTCTTACACATGTGGCCTGTTGCATTTATGAATGCAATACACTATTTTAAATTACAAGTCATGATGGTAGATTTCTCTAGTGGCAGATGGTTCAGTAAGACTTCAGGGTGGAAGCTCATTGCGTTTCCATCTCATAGATTTATAAAACTCAGATGTGGTTCAGCTCCGTTAGGCTCATTGTACCCTTGCTCCCCCGGAGGCATGCTTATTCCGGAGAAAACATCCTCCAGAGGGGCAACAGGAGCAGTTTCAGATGCGTAGGTCTAGATATGGGGGTTTTCGTTTGTGTCTTTGAAACACTGTTGTTACAGTTTGAGTCCTTTAGGGCAATAACTGTACCTTATTCATTTCTGTATCATTGTGCCTGGCGCTAAGCTGAGTACATCATCGCATTCAATTACTGTTTGTGGAATGCGTAAGTCAGTGAATAAACTGCTTAAAAGTCATACTCATTGAGAACAGCAGTAATTCTGGAGGTCCATACAAACATCTTTTCTTTTATATTTAGAATGCGTTTCTGCAATTTTCTTTGAATCTGCATTTTAACTTCTTTTTTTTTTTTTTTTTTTTTGTAAATGTACACAACTGTAGAAAAAAAGAGTGGAATCACAAAGTTCATGGCAGAAAATGAGCCAGGCTTCATACGGCTGCCCCTTCTCAGTTCATCTTCTGCTCTACCCTGTGTGGAAAACAAATGGTGGTGCCTCGTCGCCTGGTGAAAAATATCTGCCCATAGCATCCTGGCCCGTCTCCCACCTGAACTTTCTCATTTGCCTGGGGCAAGATGGTTATTTATTACTTAGCTTTCTTGGTTTTTCTTCTTAAGTCCCTGTTTTGTTGACAAAGTTTCTGAGTAGTGCAGGTGTGTCTGTCACTGGGTACAGGAACGAGGAGAGTAGGGGCTACCTCCCTTGTGGATTCACGTCTGCCTGGGCGAGGGGAGGCTGCAGGGGGTGCTGGCCAAGCTCCCCCCTCTCCTACCGCACTACCACCTCCTCTTGTCTTCTTCAGCCTGTCATAATGCATCACCCAACCAAGTCCCAGTTAAAGGAGTAACAGCTCAAACAATTTTTTACAGAGACAAAGTCAGAGAGAGGGATAGATAGGGACAGACAGACAGGAACTGAGAGAGATGAGAAGCATCAATCATTAGTTTTTCGTTGCGACACCTTAGATGTTCATTGATTGCTTTCTCATATGTGCCTTGACCGTGGGCCTTCAGCAGACCGAGTAACCCCTTCCTCAAGCCAGCGACCTTGGGTCCCAGCTCGTGAGCTTTTGCTCAAACCATATGAGCCCATGCTCAAGCTGGTTACCTTGGGGTCTTGAACCTGGGTCCTCTGCATCCCAGTCCAATGCTCTACCCACTGTGCCACCGCCTGGTCAGGCTCAAACAATTTTTTAAAGAAAGGGAATATTTACTCTTTAAGCTGCAATTTTTACTGTTCTTTTATCTATTTGAACTCCATGCTATTATTACCCTGGGTTCTTCCTGGTGTACTGAAGCCAACAAAACTCATTTTATCTCAAAATTAGAGTCACATCCACACTTCCTAAAATGAGAGAGGTCCTGTTCTTTCGCTCTATGTCTCTAAGGGACTTGACAGCACACACAGTTCAGTTCTCAGAAAGCAGATGTGAGGGTATAATGAGTCACAGGTCATGCTTGACATGTTTCACCTTATCATAATGTATTGTGTTTACAATGTACATGTTAATCTTCTTAATTCACTAAAAGCTTGTTGAAAATAAAGACTGAGCCTAATTTATTGATATCCTCCCTGACTCAGAATAATCCTGGTACCTCATAAACTCCAAATAAAGGTGAGTGTATGAATTAATGACTGAGATAATGATTAAAAGAGAGAATGAATGAGTGAATAATTACATAAATAATTGAGAGGGTGAACTAGTAGTTAAGTGAATATATGTCAACAGCTATTTTTTTGTGTGTGTGTGTGATAGAGACAGAGAGGGACAGATAGGGGCAGACAGGCAGGAAGGGAGAGAGATAAGAAGCAGAAGTATCAATTCTTAGTTGCGGCACCTTAGTTGTTCATTGATTGCTTTCTCATATGTGCCTTGACCAGGGGGCTACAGCTGAGCAAGTGACCCCTTGCTCAAGCCAGTGACCTTGGGCTCAAGCTAGTGAGCTTTTCTCAAACCAGATGAGCCCACGCTCAAGCTGACAACCTCAGGGTTACGAATTTGGGTCCTCTGCATCCCTGTCCTATGCTCTATCTATTGTGTCACCACCTGGTCAGGCGATGTCAACAGCTATTAAAAATGAAACTCCTTTGGAAATATAAAGAAAAATGGGAGATGTGTATCATAAAGTAACCAGTTATTTTTCTTTTTCCTAAACAGAGAAGGCCGAGCTGCTTTGGTTTCATCCTTTGGGGTATTTAAATACTTGACCATGTATGGCATGATCCAGTTTATTGGTACAGCACTGCTCTATTGGGTATGAAACAAAATAATTGTTTTCTAGTTCTAATTGCATTTACATCCCTGGTTCATTTTTTGAGTTACAGCTCTTACACAGGATTTAATGTTTTATAAATAAATGACATTTCTCAAAATAGGTGTCTACAAGCTGGGAGCTTGGTATGACTGTGCATGAAACACAGAGCTAGAAATAAATAGCTGTGGCTCAGTTTTCTAGAAGTTTTGTTGTACTCTAGATAACTTGAGACACTTGACCTCTTCAATCCTCTCTTTCTTCACTTGGATGATGAAAAAGGCTTCTGAGCAGCCTAAATATAACTCAGCAGGAACTGGATCAGTTGACAACTGAGGAATATTTTTGGCAAAATACTAAGAAGAGATAAATAGAAAGAAGTTGTTGAATTTGTCTTTGAAGAATTCAAAAGCTAGAAAAACTTCCAAAGTGGAGCTTTACTTCTGAACCTGCCCAGAACTTATACATTTAGACATAGTAAAGGATTAGCAATTCTTTAAAAAAAAAAAGACTTCAAATTCAATGATAAAAATAAACACTTTAGAATTAATTAGCTGTATGGAAGAAACATGTTTAGGTGAAAGTATACTTCACTACTTCAGTCATAACTTGCTCTGCAGTAAAATGATCCAACAGGCTGAGGGACCACGTCAGGGCTGGAATGTGTTTCCTGCTTTTCTGAGACATTTGAGAGGTAAATGAGAGGACCATAGGACTCCAGCATCTGGTGGACAATTACTAGCAAGGATCACATACACAGAGGGCTAAGGGGCAGCCATATGGATAGAGACAAGACCTGGATTGAGAATCAGGAAACCTAGATTCAAGTTCTGCCTCTATAGCTAAAAGCAAATTAGATCTTGCCCTTGGCCAAGCCTTTATCTGCCCCTGGAAAGTGAGGCTGGCTGATTCCCAAAGCCCTCTATAATTCAATGTAAGCTGCTCCTAGAATGAAAACTATAACTGCTTTTAAAAATTCCTCCCTGTTCCATCTCACCATATATATAATTTTACCATTCTGAGCAGAAAATAAGGGGAAGAATCTGAGAAAGAAATGTAAAGAAGACAGAAGAAGAACCGAAGGGTTAGAGGGATATTGAGGAACCATTGCATCCTCAAAAAGAAAGAAAGAAAAAGAAAAAAGGAGAGAACTTCAGTTACAAAGTGTTCATGGACAGAGTTGAAACCATAGGTCTCCTCTGAAGCCATTCACTTGATGGACTTGACCTAAATAAGAATGTTCCCCAAGGACCTGCACCCAGACCCTTCTGGGCTTGTGTTCTCCCTCTAAGTGGCCAGAAATGATTTTCATGTGCACGTATCTGGTCAGCAAAGTACTCAGAACCAGATTATACTTTAGTGCTCTTTCAACAGCCAGGTAGCAGATACACAGACCTGGCTACAAAAGGTGTTGCAAGGTGGGTTCCTAGAGGGTAACGTGTTGACTTTTATATTTAAGTACTTCGACTCCATAAATGCAGATGTAAAAGAAGTGCTATGTGTATATGAACCGTAGGAAGGCAGGTGTAGAACACTGAAGGCCGCAATGGGCTTACTTGGGGTGGGGGCACTTGTTCAATGTGTGAAAGTAAATGGACCCCCAACAGAACTATAGTGTGAACTCAATCCATGAATAAAAATAGAGAGACAGACCTATTGAGTGATTTAAACTTGACTTTAAATTTTAAGTTTGAAGTTCCCAGAGGAACTTTTAAGCTTTAACATCTTATGTTAAGAACTCAACTGTCTGCACCGACACTATAGGTGCAAGAACTACTGTGGCCAGTAAGAGGGTTTCTCAACTGACTCAGCCTTGTTGCTAATATGGAATTAAGTGAAACCCTGGGAAAATAGTGATCTAGTTTTGTTCCCTCCAGTAAGATGCTAAAATCTTAAGGGGAGTCGCTTTTTTCCAAAAGAGGATAGAAAAATAAGTTACTTCTTGACTACTTTCAAAAAATGTGTTAGGAATAATAAAATGGTATAGTAGCAGAAGCAACACTTATATCTACTTTTCTTTCCTTTTCAGCAACTACAACTCTTTGGGAATTACCAGTATATCATGCAGGATATAGCCATTACCTTGATGGTCTGTTTAACAAGTAAGCTCTTTAGCAAAGTAAACTATATTATTTGTTTTCATCCATCAAATTCTAGGAATGTTCAGACAAATAAAGAGTTTCAGAGAATGGTGCATCTTAACTACTAAAATCTATTTCCTATGAATTTTTTGAAAGTTGTCTTGGGAGAGCCTGACCTGTGGTGGCGCAGTGGATAAAGCATCGACCTGGAAATGCTGAGGTCGCCGGTTCGAAACCCTGGGTTTGCCTGGTCAAGGCACATATGGGAGTTGATGCTTCCAGCTCCTCCCCCCTTCTCTCTCTCTGTCTCTCCTCTCTCTCTCTCTCTCTGTCTCTCCCTCTCCTCTCTAAAAATGAATTAAAAAAAAAAGTAAAGAAAGTTGTGTTGGGAGAAAGATTGAAACTTGAAGTCCTCAGAGTTAGGTATTATATCCTGAAACCAAATAGGTTTTAGCCTCATAAAATTGTCATCGTGTTCTAAGTTCTTTGTAGGTTTCTGCCTTTGCACATAGAAAAATGCACAAGAAATTTAAAAAAGGAAATCTTTAAAACCCAAAGGTCACTTTCCATTATTCAGCTACAGTTCATGTAGACATGAAACCAGATTTTTGCTAAGTCTTTGATGTGTGAGAATAAATGCTAGCATTTTATTCTCGTGAAACGCTCTCAAAAGCCAGGTGTGGCTTAGAGCAGCTATTGCTCATTTCCTTCCTTGCAGATGACAGTGATATAGCATTTCCTATCAAAGAACTTGGGTTTGATACTAACTTTTAATAAGTGGGGAAGGTGACCGCCTCAACAGAGAAAAAAGAAAAAGAATGACATCATCATCTTTTTTTCCAACTATGAAAGTGTTTTTGAAAAATAACTTAAAACATCAGGCAGTGAAGAATATTAATAACTGAATTTCATGTTGGATTTTAAAACATGAAACTGCTATTGGAGTCATTTATTATGTCAACCCAGTGACAAAATTAACCAGTATCAAAGATGTAAGTAATATCAATTATGATTCTTGTCTATTCATAACCCATTAAAGTATTTTTAATATATTATAATATTATGTTTATATAATATAATAATATAATATAATATAATATAATAATTATTGATATTCATACAACTAGATAATTTTGAATCAGTGATAGTGCTCTGCAATGTTGGATATTTTTAAGTAATTTGCCTGAGTTACTTGTGAATATGATCAATGATACTGAAAAGCAAAAAGAGCAACAGAAATTCCAAGAGCTAAGCTAGCAATCAGTAGCACAAAGGTGAAAGCCACGGCCACCCCCATCACTCCCTATCTCTATGACCTTTGGCACATTATTTATAGAACAGATAACTTCCTGGTAGGAAATGTCCTCATAGGGATGTGAGAATCAGATAAAATAATGGATGTCAAGTGTGTAGCACAAGGCACCACACACTCTGAGCACTCGCTGCAAAGTTAATGACATCACCATATGCTCCTACACTCTTTCTTCTTTTACAATAATGCTCACTTTAAAAAAATTTGTGTACAAGTAGACTGCTGATTAGAAATCCAAAACATTGGGTGCTAGTCTTAGCCTAGCCTCAGAATGCTAGATGACCTTGAGCAAGTTATTTTGAGCTTTTGTACACCTAATTTCATGATATTGGTTATAAATTTGACTCCCATGGCATTGGGCAGATTCCTTTCAAGACAATTCTAGTTTGATTAGTTCCTGTAGCTTCTGCTTGAGCTACCCAGTAGGAGATAATGTAGCTTGCTCACTGCTGCCCCTTCTCTCTTCCCTGTGATATTGCAACAGGAGAATTAGTGAACCAATCTGCCCTCAAAGCCACTTCAGGTCTCTCCTAGAGTGTTTCTTATGACCGTCACTTATTTGGTTTGGTGTGATGCAGAAAATAAAAACACAGTTCTTGTTGCTTCTAAATTTTTCCTTTAGAAACCTCTTGATAATATCTATAGTTTTATATAGAGTGTACATAGATAATTGTGTGCATGTGAGGTGGTGGTGGGCATGCTTACATTGAAGGGCCAATGTTGATCTCTCCTAGTAGGTACTATGGAGATATAGCAATGGGTCCTCTTTACATTATATTGGCATTTACCATTCAATGACCTTGAATATGAGACTCAACATAATTCTCAGACAAAAGGAAAGTCCCATTCAACATCCTCTTAGATGTGTTCATCTCCTACTCTGTGTTAGGCATGTAGTACCTGGTGTGTAGAAAGGCTGATCACTGAAAGCCAGTGTTTAGTGGGGGATTCACATACATGAATGAATTAAATGCAAATCTAAAGTAGTGAGTGCCAGGAAACAATAAGTTCATAAAAAGGAGAGATTGCTTCTGATAATCTAAGGTTAGAAAGGAGATAGCAATAGAGAAAAGACAGAGAGATAAGGATGGCTTCATTGAAGAGGTAGCATTTCCACCAAAATAGGAACAATGCATAGATTTTCAATATTTTTTTTACATAAAGAAGGGAATTTGAAGTAAAAGAAAACAGCACGAGCAAGAGAGAGCTGACAAATATGGTGGTCGAGTTTTTCAATTTGACCACATAGTAGGGCACTTGGAAAGAAACATTAAGAGATAAAGTTTGAAAGGTGAGTTGGGTCAGATCACAGAATCTGGGCTACCAGACTAAAACTGTGGACATTCATCTGCAGGCATTAAGAGTTATTGACGATTAAGTTATCAGTGTAAAATCACTCTCACCAAGGCCCTTACATTTCTAAGTTCCCAGGTTATGGCTTTGATCTTATGCTTGAGTTAGTATGAAGCGAAGACAATACCATCACATATTTAATTTATTTATTTACTTGCTTATCTGTACACACCCTACCTTGTTCCCACAGATTTTTAAGGCAACATACAAAGGCACCTAATTAAACAAGATAAAATACAGGGGTTGGCAAAAAGTAGGTTTACAGTTGCATTGTGGCATTCTTTTAAGTTAATAAAGCTATTGTAATCATCATAATCTGCTCATGTTTTTCTATATGAACAACTATATACCTACTTTTTCCCACTCCTGTATATTAAAGGGAAAATCAAGGAAATGAGAGTCAGGGAAGTCAATTAAGAAAATGCATGCCTTGAAGTCAAATTTGACTCTAATAGGTCTAGAAGCCATCTTGAAATAAATTTGTCCTTGCTACATCTTTGTTCTCTTCAATAAGACCCAGTCAAATTAGATCAAGAAAATAGAAGGCAGCGATATTTAAGAATTTCCAAGAGACCATCTTGTCTCTTTCTTCTTCTTTCTATTCTTACTGTTTTCATCTGACTTCTACTCATTCACCTTGCAAATAACCCTAAGTAGTGACTCTATAGAATCTCTCTAACTTTTCTGCTTGTCTTCCAACAGCTAATTAGCTTGGCCTTTCAGTATCTTATTTGCAAATCTCTTGGAGAGAAAATGTATTCACCTAACTTGGGTCAGATGCCCTCTTCTAAGCCCATCATTTCTGTGTGAGAAGGTGGAGTCATGCATTTCAGGCCCATTTGGGCTAACCATTCCAGCATATGGGAGGAGGCAGTGTCCAGAAAAGGAGACAATAAGAGGAAATTCATGCTATCTATAAAAACATTGCTTTTGTAAATTCCATCAGGGATTCAATGACACCTAACATTTTTGGGGTCTTGGTCCCCTTGGAAAATTCGATGGAAAATATAAATCCTTTCACCTTAGAAATCCCATGATGCACACTCAAAATTTTGCATGTAATTTAGATGATTTCATGAGCCTCCTGAAACATGACTTACATGACCTGAAATGTCCATAATATGAACTAAGCCAACTGTTTAGGAGAAGTACCTACACTATTCCCAAATGATGCTGAACAATGAAAAAACTGTATTTTGAGACTAGAAATTAAAACTGCTAAGTCCTCCCATATAGCAGGCCCTTTGCTAGATTCAATCAGGTACAAGAAGTGGGTGAGATGGGTTGTTTTTCCTTGGGGAGCTTATAGTGTAAAAAAAACCCCTCAATTTAATGCAAGACATTCTCACACATTAGTGGCAATATGAGTAATGTGCTGTAGAAACTCAGAGGAGGTAATGATTAATTCTGAATAAAATATAACACTCCACAAGTTTTCATTCCTCTGCATGCAATATAATAACATATATCATCAACATCACTATCATCATTTTAAGGAAACCTGGACAATTCCGAGAAGTTTTTCTGGCTGCTGAGAACCAGTATCGCTACCCAAGCCTGTATGTCAGGGCTCCTTGTTATATCATTTTTAATTCATTCAGACCCATTCCCCTGCACTATACTGTAGGCAGAGAATGGGGGCTTTCAAGTCAAACAGACTCGAGTTTGCATCACCACCCTGTCACTCACAGGCTGTGGGTCTCTAAACAAAGGACTCTGCTTCTCTGAACCTCAGTTTCCTTACCTATAAAATAGGTGCATTGCTTTTTTGAAGAAATTAAAAAAAAAACATTTATAAAGCACTAACACTGCCTCTGGAACCTGGTAAAAGTCCCTAAAGAGTAGTCATTATTTTTATGTTTATCTACTGTAGGTGTACAGATTCCCTGTCAGAAAGTATGAGGAATCTCTAATATAAAGTTAAAATATTTTTTCTGTGAGGACTCTGGATCAATCAGCTATTGCCATGATCATGCTGTTTAACAGACTACCCTCAAAACTCATTGGCTTATAGCACCCACTCATGGGTCTCTAGGTTGACTGTCACTCAGATGACACAGGTGGGTTCGGCTGAGCCATTCTGCTTTAGGTTGGTCCAGGCTGTGGGTTTGATTCAGGTTTGGTCCATATTTTTTATCCTGGGGCCAGGCTGTCTGAAGAGACCCAGGCATGTTCTCACTGCAGGCCACGGAGAGCAGAGCAAAGAGCAGGCCCAGCTGCACAAGCAGGCCTCACATCTCTGACAATACTTCTTTGGCCAGAGAAAACTAACATCGAGAGGAGGTAAAGTCTACTCTACCCTGATGGGTCCAGTATGTCAATCTACCTTCGTTTCTGTATAAAGGAAAAGCCAGAAACTCAATGAGCATCTGAGAGAAGACCAAAGTAGGAAGAGCCAGATGCACAGATGCAATTACACCTCTTTTCATGACCCAGGGCCTCTTTGTGAACGCTGTGGCTACATTCTACCTTGGGTATTGGAGTGCAAAAAGAACCCCAAGCATTGCAGCCTCTCCCTCTGTCCCCTTGCACCTCTCCCCAGCTCTGACCACAGCCCACGTTGTGTGTCCTTTCCTGTGTGACCTTCAGTGACTTCTCACACCAGCTACCCAGACTTAGGCAATACTTTACAGATGAAGAGCACAACCTCAACAAGACTGACCTCACTTTAGATACCAGCTGTAAGTTTTGGGATCCCCATGCTACCTGCACTTCTGACTACCTAGCTACAAATTTGGGGGTTCTCACTACCTTCTCAGGTTCAGTAATTCATATCAACAACTCATGGAACTCAGGAAATACATATAATTAAAGTTTTGTTAAAGCAAAAGGATATAAATCAGAACCAGTTGAAGTGAGAGACTTAGAGGGAAAGATCTAGGAGGTTCCCAGAAATGACATTTCCATTGTCCTCTCCCTGGGGTGTCAGTTTGCCTCACCCACCTGACCCTTCAATGTGTAATGATATACAGAGGATAGCCAAACAGAGAAACTCCTGAGCTCTGGTATCTGGGGTTTCCATGGGAGGTCCAATACCGAAGCATACTTAATCATTGGCCATGAGACTGAACTCAAACCCCAGCTCCCTCCTCTCCCTGCATATCAGCCCTGAGATCAGGAGTCTCAAAGCCTCACTTCTCTAATCACAGAGTTGGTCTTTTGGGCAAGGCCAGACCCCATCCTGAGTCATCTCCTTAGCACAAACTCACGTCATCTTATTGACAAACTATCAAGGCCCACCATGAATAACAAATATATTCTTATCAACTCAGAGAATCCCAAGGACTTAGAAGATACAGCCAAGGAACTGGGGGGGGGGGAAGCCACCCAAAATCTTTATTCCAAGAGTTTAGAGGTAACCTCCCAAGAATCTGAGACAATGGTCTGACAAAATTTTTATCTCCCAACCCTACTGTGTCTTTTATTGAACTTCAAACTCTTTGAAGGCAGATGAGATTCCTTCTCTGCATACCTCATAGCCTCTAGTCCGGCACTCTCCTGGGAAATGTTGCTTAAGTTAGTAAAAGTAAAGCCTTAGTCATAGAGCTTTAGGATAAATGAGTTGGAAGAGCATTTGGAGATAATTTAGACATTCCAACACATTCATTTTATACATGAGGAAGTGAAGAACCAGAGAGTATAATGTGATTTCCCCAGAACACACATTCAGCAATCTGAAAAACTACATTAGAGTTTTATTATCCCAAACTGCACACCCAATCCCCATCAGTTCGCCCCAATGTTCCTGACACAAATCTAAAAATACTTTATTTTCTTCCTCACATCAAAAAAAAAAAAAAAAAAAAAAACAACGAAAAGTTGTGGGAAAGGGCAAGATGACACATACGAATGCAAGAACTGAAACATGACTAGGATATAAACCTTTAAATGTGATGTTATCTAATTTCTGACCTTCCCATGCTTCTTTCCTGCTCTGCCCTAACAAGTGCATTCCATTTTTATCAGCTTGGTAGAATGGATGGAGATACTATATTTTAAGACTCTCATCTGGAAACGAGATTTTTTATGAGCTCCTATTCCTAACCATGTCTAATGTGCTCTCACAGTTCTCCATTTACACACATTTCCAGCAGGAGCAGAACACACTTCTGATATCTATCCTAGTACACAGAAGTGCTCAGAGAAGGTTGGCTGCATGAATAATAGAGTGAGTGCTTTTTAAAATTTTTTCCAACACATGGAGATTAGCTAGATGCTTTCTTACTCTCCTCATCTAAACTCTCCACTTTTCCATCATCACTGAGAGGTAACAGTGATACTTATTCATGTGCAAGGCCATCTTCTTCTCTTGTGTTACCATTCCTGGTCAGTCTGGTTATTGAGAAAATATTAGCACCATACAGTATGGTAATTTATTAATTACCAAACTTTTGAATCCATTATTTCTCATTTCCAAAGGTAAAACCAAAGTCTGAAAGAGGCAAAGCCTGACAGCATTGGATCTGCTACTGGACAATGTGTTTTCTTAGATATAAATTCTCAGTTCATGTGTGCTGAATCTGAGCCCTAAAGCAAGACTCAAAATAGTATGCATCTTAGTCTTTCAGTTTCAACAATGAAATTGTAACTGGGAAAAATGTGTCTTTCAGTGAGTTCAACTCATGCCTACCCAAAGCTGGCTCCATACCGACCAGCAGGCCAGCTCCTCTCCCCGCCCTTGCTGCTCTCAGTCTTGCTGAACACCTGTTTCACCTGCATTGTGCAGATCTGTGTATTTCTCTATGTGAAACAGCAGCCTTGGTACTGCGAGGTCTACAGATACAGGTAATGTTCGGTTTCTTACCTTTCCTTCCTAAAGGTGATACAATGAGTACCCAATAGCATTGCACAACTGGGTTTGAACTTATACCCTAAAACCTTAATTAACAAAAGTTGTGTCTCCACATAGCAAAACACCAGTAGCAAGATAGAACACAGAACATAGTAAATGGGTGGAATCCTGGAGTGAGCCACGTGGAATGGGTAAAAAAAGGTTTTTACATTGGTTGTTGAAGTATAGATCTGACAGCTTGTCTGAATGATTGATTGATTCCCTAGTGGTTTGGATATCATGTAAAACAAGGATGGGCAAACATTTCTTGTAGAGGGCCAGAGAGTAAATAGTTGGGGCTTTGTGGGCTAACTTGACTCTGTTGCAACTACTCAACTCTGCTGTGACAGTGAGAAAGTAGCCATAGACAACCTGTAAACAAGTATATGTGACTATGTTCCATAAACTTCATTTACAGAAACAGGGCAAGTTGGATTTAGTCTGTGGGCTGAAGTCAGCTGGCCCCTGATATGAGATTGCTTAAATTACTGTGGATTTTCAAATGAAAGTTAAAATTAAAATGTTAGTTGATGGTATCATTGTTCTGATTGAACACTAACTAGGCTCAGGGTCTCTCCACCTTTCCGAACTACACCATAGATGTTTAAATTTATTGTTTCTGAAAAAGCCTTCCCGACCTCTGAAAAGGAGAGGCAGGAAAAGCGCTGTTCTTTTAGAAGTCGGGCTTGGCCAAACTCCCTCTGACTTCACTGTGACTGTGATGGCATCAAAGCTCTAGGAATCAGTGGAAGTTTATAAACTACAAATAATGTGTAAGATTGTAATTTAGACCAAAAATCCAGAAATTCAAGTATGACTTGAAATAATATAAGTCATTTTTGTTTCAAAACCAGATTTCCCCCCAAATTGGAGTGCACATATTCAGAAAAGTAAAGGTATGATTAAATCTAAGAGACAACATGGTGTAGTCAGAAGGATGATAGATGGGTAGTCCTGCCTCTATACTAACTAGCTATGTCATATTCACGCTTGCATTTAAATAGATTAGATTGGATTAGATATGTTTCAGTGTTGACTCAATATTTCAGGCCTTCCAGTTTGTCTTTTCCTTTTGTGTAAGAATGCTTTGTTAACTATTGATTATTTCATTAATCTACAGTGTGTCCGTAAAGTCATGGTGCACTTTTGACCGGTCACAGGAAAGCAACAAAAGACGATAGAAATGTGAAATCTGCACCAAATAAAAGGAACACTCTCCCAGTTTCATACCTATTCAGTGCAGTTCAATGTGGGCTCATGCACAGATTTTTTTAGGGTTCCTTAGGTAGCTATCACATATAGCCTCTACAGACTCACCAAACTGCTGGTTTCCTTCAACTGCTTATCCCACCGAGTAATGTTATTCCTATGTGGTGGCGCTTCGTTATAAACGCGCCGATATTCACGTTGCACTTTGGTCATGGATTTGAATTTAGCAAGTCACAGAACACACTGAACTTTCCTCTGTACCATCCATATCTCAACTGGCATGGCCGTGGGCTGCTCAGCTGTATATACAGTGTTACGTCATCATCTGCACATGCGCACAAGCTGCCACATCATCCTACAGAAACTGGGAGGATTTTCTTTTTATTTGGTGCAGATTTCACATTTCTATCATCTTTTGTTGCTTTCCTGTGACCGGTCAAAAGTGCACCATGACTTTATGGACACACTGTATTAAGCAAACATTAACTGAACATCTCCTATATGCAAAGCTCAACTTGGATTGCTAGGGAGCCAAGGATAATAGGACTAAAGTCCTGCATTTGAGGTCACAACTGGAAAATGAAATTTATTTATAAACAATTATAATAGTAGTAAAGAGTTTTAAGCTGAATAAGAAAGCTGATGGAAACTATGGATTTAATATTTTAAAAAACCCATTGAAAATAGGTTAATCAGAGCTGGGAAAGCCCATATCTTTTTTTTTTCTCTCTCTTTCATTTTTCCGAAGCTGGAAACGGGGAGGCAGTCAGACAAACTCCTGCATGCACCCGACTGGGATCCACCCGGCATGCCCACCAGGGGGCGATGCTTTGCCCCTCTGGGGCATCGCTCTGTTGCGTCCAGAGTCATTCTAGCGCCTGAGGCAGAGGTCACAGAGCCATCCCCAGTGCCCAGGCCATCTTTGCTCCAATGGAGCCTCGGCTGCGGGAGGGGAAGAGAGAGACAGAGAGGAAGGAGAGGGGGAGGGGTGGAGAAGCAGATGGGCGCTTCTCCTGTGTGCCCTGGCCAGGAATCGAACCCAGGACTCCTGCATGCCAGGCCAACGCTCTACCGCTGAGCCAACCGGACAGGGCTTTTTTTTTTTTTTTAATTCAATGAAGAGGAGGAGAAGCAGAGATAGATTCCTGCATGCACTCAGACCAGGATCCACCTGGAAAATCCACTAGGGAGCAATGCCCTGCCAATCTGGGGAGCTGCCCATCTGGGGAGCTGCTCCATTGCTCAGCAACCAAGCTCTTCTTAGCACCTGAAGCAGATGCCATGGAACCATCCTCAGCACCTGGGGTCAACTAGCTCCAATCGAGCCATGCGTGCAGAAGGGGAAGAGAGAGAGAAGAGGGGGGAAGGGGTGGAGAAGCAGATGGGCACTTCTCCTGTGTGCCCTGATTGGGAATCAAACCTGGGACATCCACATGCCAGGCTGATACTCCACCATGGAGCCAACCATTCAAGGCCGAAAGCCCATACCTTAAATATTTTTCTGAGTAGATGTTATGGGGCATCACAGTGTTAGGTTCCAAAGATTTGTTGTAAATATGAGCAAAGCAAACAAAAAATAAAATAAAACCAAAAGAAAAGTTCACATTTTAATTAATTTTTTTTTTCATTTTTCCGAAGCTGGAAACGGGGAGGCAGTCAGACAGACTCCCGCATGCGCCCGACAGAGATCCACCCGGCATGCCCCCCAGGGGGCGATGCTTTGCCCCTCTGGGGCGTCACTCTGTTGCGTCCAGAGCCATTCTAGCACCTGAGGCAGAGGCCACAGAGCCATCCCCAGCGCCCGGGCCATCTTTGCTCCAATGGAGCCTCGCTGTGGGAGGGGAAGAGAGAGACAGAGAGGAAGGAGAGGGGGAGGGGTGGAGAAGCAAATGGGTGCCTCTCCTGTGTGCCCTGGCCGGGAATCGAACCCGGGACTCCTGCACGCCAGGCAGACGCTCTACTGCTGAGCCAACCGGCCAGGGCCGAAAAGTTCACATTTAAGGAATTCTCATCCCAGGGATGGAAAACGAAGATATGTAAATGAATAATTGCAAAATAATGAGTGAAACTCTTTTGCTGATGAAGCAATAAGAATGGGGCACTGATTATGCTGGTCAGCAAATGTTTCAGATACAGTGATAAATACAAGGAGCAGCACATATAACCCCAGAGGTGAGCTGTTTGGAATATAAGAGAAGTAGAAGGACTAGCAAAAGAGCAGAGTCTGAAGGTCTACTGAGCTTGCCTAGGAAGTTTCAACTTAATTTATTAGCAAAATAAAACTATAGACACTCATAAGCAGGAGGGTGTCATGTTCAGATCTTCAAAGAAGGCTTTGGTTGTGTGAGGAGAGTAGATTAGAGTGGGCAGATTCAAAATCAGAACCCAAGTTATGAAGCTTACATTAGTCCACAAAAGAGAAAACACACACACATACCCGCACACTGGTTCATTTACTCTGAATTGAAAGGAATTCCATAGAAAATGGTCATTCAAGCTCTTTCAAAACAGATCTCTTGTTCTAAATAGAATGCCAGACAAAGAACAATCTTGACTTCCTCTGAATTTTATTTCTGCTTTGACATTGCAAGAGGTTATGTCTTGGTGGTTATTGACTATAACAGTGAAAGCTGAGGGTCAGTAGTAGTGATACACTTAATGTTTTTCCATCAGCAGAATAAAAATGAAATTAAAAATCCCATAAATGCTGGTGATTCTTTTGTAGTGAGTGCTTTCTGGACAACCTAAGTAATTTCTCAACAAATATGAGTTTGGGAAGAAACTGGACTGGAAATGCAACTCTGATTCCTGGTTCAATTTTAAGTTTTGAGAGTACCTCCCTGTGGCCCATCACTACCATCAACTGTATCACAGTGGCATTTATCTTTTCTAAGGGAAAGCCATTTCGAAAACCCATCTATACAAACTGTAAGTACGTCAGGTTTACTTTTTCTTTCCGAATATCTTTTCTATTACCCCACAAACCCCAGAGTTGCAACTCACTGATGAAGTGATTAGCTGAGAGGGAAACTACTGCCTTGTTCTAAAATTGAGGACTGAATAGTAGTTTTCATAGATGGTAGAACCCACGGCAGAAACCTGCTCATTTGCAGATAAGCACATATACTATTGAATCGTCACATGAGTTCTGCTTTATTGTGAGTCATCAGGAAGGGTTTTTTTGTTTGTTTGTTTGGTTTTTTTTAGAGGAAGGTTTATTACGTGATGTTAAGTCAGTACTTTCTTTTTTTTAATTAATTTATTCATTTTTTTAGAGAGGAGAGGGAGAGACAGAGAGAGAGAGGAGAGACAGAGAGAGAGAAGGGGGGAGGAGCTAGAAGCATCAACTCCTATATGTGCCTTGACCAGGCAAGCCCAGGGTTTCAAACCGGCGACCTCAGCATTTCCAGGTCGACACTTTATCCACTGCGCCATCACAGGTCAGTCCAGGAAGGGTTTTAAGCATGTACATATCTGTCAAGATTGGCTTTCCAACCAATTCAAATACAACCTAACCAATACTCAAGCTTTATACCATTGAGCAAGTTACTTTAATCATTCTTTGCATCTCTTTAATCACCAGTGAGGCTCAACATATTTCCATGTTATTGGGCATTTCTTCCTCTCTGAATTTCATTTCCATTTTTATTCATTGTTTTTCTATTGGGTTGCTATTATATTTCTTATTTTCTTGTATGAGCTGTTTATTCCTTTGTGATTTTTTTCCATTGCCTTTATGTGCAGTTTTTTTTCTCATTGCAAAATCAGATTATCATTTATTTAGTTTTTAAATTTTCTTTTCATGCTTTTTTAAATCTAATGTTAATTCGGAGGTATAATTTGAGGTAGAGATCAAACTTATTTATCCAACTAGTCCCTAGTTTTTCCAGTGTAGTATTATTTAATGTTCTTTGTGGTCATTTATTCTTTAACTGAATGTAATGCCAATATTAGCATACCTATATTCAGATATATTTATGGTATTTTCATATACATAATTTATACTAGGTTTTAATATTTATTATGTTATATATTAATTTATATATAATTATTTTTTCTGTACTATATTTTCTGTTTCATTGATATGCCAGCCTATTCTAGACCTATCTACTTTAAAAATTATAGTTTTATAATAAGTTTTAATTAGCAGTGAGGTTGGTGTATTTTTATTACTCTTCATTTTAAAAATAAATTCTTTTATTTCATGTTCATTCTTCTAGATAAACTCTAGAATAAATTGTCAGGCTTTTTAAAAATCCCCTTTGGGAAAAATGTATTTGTTTACACACTTTCATCTTCACATGTAAGAACTCATCATGTCTCTTCCTTTATTTATGCTTTCTTTTATGTCACTTAGAAAATATATGTCATTTTCTGTACTAGAGATCCTGCACATTTTAAGAAAATAATTTTATGTTTTTTAATATCTTTGTTTATATTGTAAATGACTTTTTCCCACTATTTTTTCTAACTGATTATCATTAATACATGTGAAAGGAATGGTGGGTTTTGACATTTCCTACCTAGAACCATTTCTGAATTTTGCTACTAATTCTTGATTCATGAGCATTCTAAGAAAATAATTATTACCATCTGCAAGTAGTAATTTTTCTTCTTCCTTTCCCATAGTGAAAATATTTATTTATATTTTCTATCTCAGTGTACAGTCCAGAATTTCCAGGATAATGTTAAATAATAGTGGTAATAGCAGATCGTTCTACCCCTGAATAAAAATACCGTACTTCTGGTAGTTTTCACTTGTAAATCTAATTTTGAATATTGGCTCAAGGTAGGCTCCATCCATGTAAAGAATATTCTTCTATTTACAACAAATTAAAAATGCGTTTTAAAATCCAGAAAGGGAGATGTATTTCATCAAATGCCTTCCTGTCACTTACACTCCGCTTTTTTCTTCTTCTGTGACTTATTGCTAAAATGTTACATTAATAAACATACTAAATCATCTTTTTATTGTTGAGCAAACCCCACTTATTTGAGGTGAATTATACATTTTACTGAATTAATGTTTGTACTTTTTGTATCTGTTTATTTTGGGATTGGTTTCAACATTTTTATGTAATATTTTGTTAAGTTTGGTATTAGACTTAAAAACTCATTGAATTTCTTTTTCCTCTAAAAAATATTTTCTATATAGAAATGATTGATTTCTTGAAAATTTGGAAGAATCCAGCAAATTATGTGGTTCTAAATCCTTCTTTTGAAAGAATTATTATTAAGAATTGATTTGTTATCCTCTTCTTAAACTGTTTTTAAAATAACAATTCTTTTTACCCAAATAATCTCTATTTCATTGAGATTTTCAAGCCTTTGCATATGATTTTGGGTGGTATTTTCTTTTAATTTTTTTTTTATTAAATTTAATGCAGTAACATTGATAAATCAGGGTACATATGTTGAGAGAAAACATCTCCAGATTATTTTGACATTTGATTGTGCTGTATACCCCTCACCCAAAGTCAAATTGTCTTCTGTCACCTTCTATCTGGTTTTCTTTGTGCCCCTCCCTCCCCCACCCCCTCTCTCCTTCCTCGCCCCATCCCCCCTCCCCCCAACCCTCACCCCCGTTGACATCAGATTCTTGTTTATGTCTCTGAATCTCATTTTTATGTCCCATCTATGCATTGGTTCATATAGTTCTTAGTTTTTTCTGATTTACTTATTTCACTCCGTATAATGTTATCAAGCTCCATCCATGTTATTGTAAATGATCCGATGTCATCATTTCTTATGGCTGAGTAGTATTCCATAGTATATATGTACCAAAGCTTTTTAATCCACTCGTCCTCTGACGGACACTTGGGCTGTTTCCAGATCTCCGCTATTGTGAACAATGCTGCCACAAACATGGGGGTGCATTTCTCCTTTTGGAGCCGTTCTATGATGTTCTTGGGGTATATTCCTAAAAGTGAGATAGCTGGGTCAAAAGGCAGTTCGATTTTCAATTTTTTGAGGAATCTCCATACTGTTTTCCACAGTGGCTGCACCAGTCTGTATTCCCACCAGCAGTGCAGGAGGGTTCCCTTTTCTCCACATCTTCGCCAGCACTTATTCTGTGTTGTTTTGTTGATGAGCGCCATTCTGGCTGGTGTGAGGTGATATCTCATTGTAGTTTTAATTTGCATTTCTCTAATGATTAGTGATGTTGAGCATTTTTTCATATGCCTATTGGCCATCTGTATGTCCTCTTTGGAAAAGTGTCTATTCATTTCTTTTTCCCATTTTTTGATTGGATTGTTTGTCTTCCTGGTGTTGAGATTTACAAGTTCTTTATAAATTTTGGTTATTAACCCCTTATCAGATGTATTGTCAAATATGTTCTCCCATTGTGTAGTTTGTCTTTTTATTCTGTTCTTATTGTCTTTAGCTGTGCAAAAGCTTTTTAGTTTGATATAGTCCCATTTGTTTATCCTGTCTTTTATTTCACTTTCCCGTGGAGATAAATCAGCCAATATATTGCTCCGAGAGATGTCGGAGAGCTTACTGCCTATGTTTTCTTCTAAGATGCTTATGGTTTCGCGGCCTACATTTAAGTCTTTTATCCATTTTGAGTTTATTTTTGTGAGTGGTGTAAGCTGGTGATCTAGTTTCATTTTTTGCAGGTAGCTGTCCAATTTTCCCAACACCATTTGTTGAAGAGGCTGTCTTTACTTCATTGTATTTCCTTACCTCCTTTGTCAAATATCAGTTGTCCATAGAGCTGTGGGTTTATTTATGGGTTCTCTGTTCTGTTCTATTGATCTATATGCCTGTTCTTATGCCAGTACCAGGCTGTTTTTAGTACAATGGCCTTGTAGTATAACTTGATATCAGGAAGTGTGATACCTCCCACTTTCTTCTTCTTTTTTAAGATTGCTGAGGCTATTCGTGTTCTCTTTTGGTTCCATATAAATTTTTGGAATATGTGTTCTATATCTTTGAAGTATGTCATTGGTATTTTAATTGGTATTGCGTTGAATTTATAGATTGCTTTGGGTAATATAGACATTTTAATGATGTTTATACTTCCTAACCATGAGCACAATATATGCTTCACACTTGTTTGTATCTTCCTTGATTTCTTTTATGAATGCTTTGTAATTTTCCGAGTACAAGTCTTTGGTCTCCTTGGTTAAGTTTACTCCTAGGTACTTTATTTTTTTGGTTGTAATAGTGAAGGGGATTGTTTCCTTAATTTCTCTTTATGACTGTTCATTGTTGGCGTATAAAAACGCCTCTGATTTCTGAGTATTGATTTTATATCCTGCCACTTTGCTGAATTCATTTATCAGGTCCAGTAGTTTTTTGACTGAGACTTTAGGGTTTTCTATATACAATATCATATCATCTGCAAATAATGATAGTTTTACTTCTTCTTTTCCAACTTGAATGCCTTTTATTTCTTCTTCTTGTCTGATTGCTGTGGCTAGGACTTCCAGGACTATGTTAAATAAGAGTGGTGAAAGGGGCACCCCTGCCTTGTTCCTGATCTTAAGGGGATTGCTTTTCACTTTTGCCCATTGAGTATGATGTTGGCTGTGGGTTTCTCATAGATGGCTTTTATCATGTTGAGGTATGTTCCCTGTAATCCCACTTTACTGAGAGTTTTGATCATGAATGGGTGCTGGATTTTATCAAATGCGTTTTCTGCATCTATTGAAATTATCATATGGTTTTTCTCCTTCTTTTTGTTTATGTGATGAATCACATTGATTGATTTACAAATATTGTACCAGCCTTGCCTCCCCAGAATAAATCCCACTTGATCATGGTGTATGATTTTTTCCATATATTGTTGGATCCGGTTTGCTAATATTTTGTTGAGGATTTTAGCATCTATATTCATCAGAGATATTGGCCTATAATTTTCTTTCTTTATGTTGTCTTTGCCTGGTTTTGGAATCAGAATTATGCTCGCCTCATAAAAGGAGCCTGGAAGTCTTCCTTCCTCTTTAATTTTTTGAAATATAGCTTGAGAAGGATAGGAGTTAGTTCTTCTTTGAATATTTGGTAGAATTCCATTGTGAAGCCATCGGGCCCTGGACTTTTCTTTGTTGGGAGTTTTTTGATAACTGTTTCGATTTCATTTGGTATAATCGGTCTGTTTAGGTTTTCTGATTCTTCCAGATTGATTTTTGGAAGATTGTATGTTTCAAGGAATTTGTCCATTTCATCTAGGTTGTCTAGTTTTTTGGCATACAGTTCTTCATAGTATTTTCTTACAATCCTCTGTATTTCTGTTGTGTCAGTTGTTATTTCTCCACTCTCATTTCTAATTTTATTTATTTGAGTCCTCTCTCTCTTTTTCTTGGTGATTCTAGTTAAAGGTTCATCAATCTTGTTTACCTTTTCAAAGAACCAGCTCCTAGTTTCATTGATCCTCTGTATTGTTTCTTTAGCCTCTATGTCATTTATTTCTGCTCTGATCTTTATTCTTTCCTACCTTCTACTACATTTGGGCTTTACTTGCTGTTCTTTTCCTAGTTCTTTTAGATGCAGGGTTAGGTTGTTTGAGCTTTTTCTAGCTTCTTAAAGTATGCCTGTAGTGCTATGAACTTCCTTTTCAGTACTGCTTTTGCTGTGTCCCTTAAATTTTGAGTTGTTGTATGCTCATTGACATTTGTTTCTAGGAATTTTTTTATTTCTTCTTTGATCTCATTCTTAATCCATTTGTTATTTAAGAACCTGCTATTTAGTTTCCATGTGTTTGAGAATTTTTGAGCTTTTCTGTTGTGGTTCATTTCTAGTTTCATGCCATTGTGATCGGAGAAAGTGCTTGATATGATTTTAATCTTCTTAAATATGTTGAGGCCACTTTTGTTCCTAACATGTGATCTATCCTAGAGAATGTACCATGAGCACTTGAAAAGAATGTATATTCTGCTGCTTTAGGGTGAAAGGTTCTGAAGATATCTATTAAATCGAGTTGCTCTAGTGTGTCCAATAAGTCTGCAGTTTCTTTGTTAATTTTCTTTCTTGAGGATCTATCTAGTGATGTTAGTGGGGTATTGAAATCCCCTACTATTATAGTATTGCTGTTGATCTTGCCCTTTAAATCCATCAAAGTCTGCTTTATATATTTAGGTGCTCCTATATTAGGTACATAGATATTTATCATAGTTATATCTTTCTTTTAGATTACTCCCTTTATCATTATGTAGTGGCCTTCTTTATCGCTTACTATATCCTTTGTTTTAAAGTCCAATTTGTCTGATATAAGTATTGCTACCCCAGCTTTTTTTTTCATTTCCATTTGCATGAAATGTTTTTTTCCCTCCTTTTACCTTCAATCTATGTGTATCTTTTGTTTTAAGGTGTGTCTCTTGTAGACAGCATATGTACGGGTCCTGTTTTCTTATCCACGCAGCTACCCTATGTCTTTTGATTGGATCATTTAATCCAGGCATCCCCAAACTATGGCCCACGGGCCGCATGTGGCCCCCTGAGGCCATTTATCTGGCCCCCCTCTGCACTTCCAGAAGGGGCACCTCTTTCATTGGTGGTCAGTGAGAGGAGCACTGTATGTGGTGGCCCTCCAATGGTCTGAATGACAGTGAACTGGCTCCCTGTGTAAAAAGTAAGGTTATTATTGATATGTAGTTGTTTATTGCCAATTTATTCTTTAAAGCTGTATTCCTTTTTTGCTATATTTTTTCCCACTTTAATCTGTTTACAACAGGCCCCTTAACATTTCCTGCAGCATTCATTTGGTTGTAATGAATTCCTTGAGTTGTTTTTTGTCTGGGAAACTTTTTATTTCTCCTTCTGCTGGATAAAGTAGTCTTGGTTGTAGGTTCTTGTTCTGCATTACTTTGAATATTTCTTGCCATTACCTTCTGGCCTCAAGTGTTTCTGTTGAGAAGTTGGATGTCATCCTTATGGGGGGCTCCTTTGTAGGTGATAGCTTTTTTTTTCTCTTGCAGCTTTTAATATTTTCTCTTTATCACTTAGCTTTGGTATTTTAATTATGATGTGTCTTGGTGTAGGTTTCTTTGGGTTTCTCTTTAATGGAGTCCTCTGAGCTTCTTGAACTTGTGAGAGTTTCTCCTGCATTAATTTAGGGAAGTTTTCAGCTATGATATGATTGAACAAAGTCTTTATACCTTGTTCTTTTTCTTCTTCTTCAGGAACCCCTATGATGCAGATGTTATTTCTCTTCATGTTGTCACAGAGCTAAGAGTTTCCTCAGACTTTTTGAGTCTCTTTTTTTTTTCTTCTCTGCTTTCATGCCTTCATTCCAGTTGTCCTCCAACTCGCTGATTCGATCCTCAGCTCTGTCTATCCTGTTTTTAATTCCTTCCATTGTGGTCTTTATTTCTGATATTGTATTTGTCATCTCCGACTGATTCTTTTTTTATACTTGCTATTTCTCTATTTAGGTGTTTGTAATGACCATCCATTGTTGTTCTAAGATCCCTAAGCATCCTTACAATCATTATTTTGAACTCCGCATCTGGAAGTTTGATTATTTCCATATCACTCAGTTCATCTCCTGAAGGTTTCATTTGGATTGCACTTTTTTGTCTTCTCACTGTCTGTGTTTTGTTTGTAGAGTTGGTTGAGTCCAGGCTTGGTGTTGTCTGCCTCCAGTTTTCAGTTGTGTTATTTCTAGGTCTTCTTGGGTTGGTATCTGCTATTATTTGGTATCCACTTTCGGATTTGGGCAGCTTTAAAGTCTTGATTTGTTTGTTTTCTTAACAGGTGATAGTCTTGTTTACTGATCTCAACAGGGGGCTTCCTTGAAACTGTATCCAGGAATGCGGTGGGTATAACCTGAGACTCTGAAGGCCTCTTCCACCAACTAATCTCTCTGGGGGCAGGGTGTTTTCTCAGCTTCAGTAGGGGGAGGTGTATCTCAGATCTCCATGGAGACCTGAGTTACTGCCCCTCCTCCCTACTTCTTGTTTTCAGCTGTGTCTTGTTGCACTGATTGGAGCTGGAGAGATGTCTGGAGATCTCTGATCCGGAAGCAATTCAGTACTGTTTTGTGGGGAAGGATCAGTCCCTCCCCCAGCTATGGCCACCTCCAGCATGGATGAGTCAGCTTTTTTTAGATCGTCTCCTGCATTCCTTAGCCCCTCACAGTCTGTCCCTCTCCCTGTCCTTTCCACTTGGGAGATAAGCTGGTCTTTTCAACACACCTCGCTCCCTGGTTGCCAGGCAAGTGGCTGTGAGCAGTATTTTCTGCTCTTTTCCCTGGGGTGAGATCCCCTCTGGGCTCTCAGCCTCACCCCCCCCCTCCATTCCTGTAAGCAGGGGAGATTCAGGCGCTCCCTACCAGGTTTGTTATGGCTTCTTCTTTGCTCCTTGGTTTTTGAGAGCTGTTCTTGTAGTCCAGAGTTGGTTTTTCACGCTGATTTTTCCTAAATTGATTTGTATTCCAGTTTGGTGGTGAGAACTGGGTATCTGCGTGTCTGCCTACTCTGCTGCAATCTTCAGGTCTCCCCATTTTCTTTTCATTTTTAATGCCTTCTATAACACTTACCGTATATGTGTTCTTTTTCATTATTTATTTTTTTATTAGAAATGTATTTTTATTGGTTGTCTTTAAAGAACCAGCTCTCAGATTTAATAATTTTGTATTTTTTCTATTTTCTAATTTGATGATTTGGGGGTTTTTTGTTTTGTTCTTTTTTCCTATTTCTTTCTTTCCTTGAAAATTCTTTTAATCTTTGAATTGACTTTATAATTTACATATTTTCTTTTATTTTTGTAAAATTAGAAAAGCATTCAAGTCCAGCAATTGTAGCTATGTTTGCATATTGCATATTTTTTACAATCTATGTGTCTCAGTTTTCACTTAATTTCCTCTTTGACCCACTAGTTTTCAGTATAGTGATTTTTAATTTGCAAGTGAGAAAGGATTTTATTTTCAGTCTCTTAACTGCTTTTTCTCTCAATACCTTCTAAACAAACCTAATTGTCTTTTCCACCCAACAAGTTTTTAGAATTTTCTTTTTAATTTGCATGTTGGAAAAGATTTTTATTCAAATTTGCTTAATAATTTCTAGTTTTATTGTTATAATCAGAAAATCTAACTTGTAAAATTTTTGCTTTGGAAAATGACGACAGTTTTGTACATCATGTAGCATAAATTCTAATCTCTAATTTTTTAAATGTCATAGATCAAGTCTCATTCTTACTCTTAAATTAGAAATGGACATTTATTATATTAAACCCATTTTAGCAATTATATAGTTCACATTCTCATTTCCCCTCCTTTATTTTCTTTTTAATTTTTAAAATGTTTCCATTGATTTGAGAGGGGGAGGGGCAAGGGGGAACAGGAAAGCAGAAAGAGGAAGAGAAGAGGAGAGAGAGAGAAGCATCAATTCATGTTCCATTTAGTTGTACACTCGTTGATGGCTTCTCATTTGTGCCCTGGCTGGGGCCCACCCATGCCCTGGCTGGTGCACTGGCTTGACACTTTATCTACTGAGCCACCCAGCCCGGGCTCTCCTTTATGTGTGTATAGCTGTTTTGTCAAGGGTTTTGAAAGCATGCTAAGATTTTTCTTTAGTTTTATATTTCCTATACACTTCTTTCTGAATTTCTTACAATTTTTCTTAATTTTGATACAGGGCTTGATATTGCCCTTGGCTCTTGCCATAACAAATCAGGGTTCTGCTTCAGATTTTAAAGTTAATCTCTTACAGACCTTTATTATTATAAATATATTTCACAAGGGGGATATATTATGTTAGCTAGTACTTTACTTTGAATTGTAGCTAAAAAGTCCTTTTGAATAAATTGAAGTTTTTAGAGCTAGATTAGTTCTATCATTGTGATTTAAAGCTTTTAGGAAAATTCAAACCCCTATGTCAAATATAGCTGATAATTTTAAATTTAAAATAGTTTTATAAATAAATATGCTAACCAATGGAATAAATCATATTCTCTCAAGATCACAAGTCAAATTTTCTTGGAACTATTAAAATATACAAGCATTTTTATACTGCTGTGACAGAAGTCTTTACCCTTCTTAACAGCTTTTGATAGAAGATCAATTTATGATGATGAGGCATAGGAAAGTTACAGGTTAGTTGTTTATTTTTTCAACCACAGTTTACATTCAACATTATTCTGCACCAGTTTCAGATCTACAGCAAAGTGGCCAGAAAATCATGCACTTTACAGAGTGGCCCTCCCAGTGCCTCAAGCACCCACTGGGCCCCACACAGTCATCACGTTACTGACTGTGTTCCTTATGCTGTGATTTACATCTCATGACTATTCTGTAACTACCAATTTGTACTTCTTAATCCCTTCACCTTTTTCACCCCTCCCCTTCACTTCCTTCCCCCCTGGCAACTGTCAGTCTGTTCTTCGTACAGGTTACATTTTTATGGAAACAAGTGTGAATATCCACTTATCTAAAAATATTCTGCCATGTCTTGCCCAGAACTTGTCTTTCCAAGTCGCTGTGTAAACAGAGCCTCATTCTTTCAAGTTTCCTCATTAATACGACTAACCAAGAAGGGCACATTCATTACAGTTGTTCATTATATTTTCCAATTAAAGCTGAGTTAAAGAAAAGAGTCTTAAATTTTTGTTTCCACACTGCTCATTTGTGCACTAGCCTGGTCTGCTTTCAGATCATTAGTCTGAGGACAGTGTGATGCGCACTCAGTTGCTAGTGAGCACCAGGCCTTTATTGAGATGGAAGTTTGGGGCATCATCTTCCCAGCACCCGGGTCCCTCTGGGTACTTAGAAACCATGAATAAATGAATATTCCACACAGCCATCTCTGGGGTCTTCTTCTTTTTTTTTTTTTTTTTTTTCTTTTTGCATTTTTCTGAAGCTGGAAACAGGGAGAGACAGTCAGACAGACTCCCGCATGCGCCCGACCGGGATCCACCCGGCATGCCCACCATGGGGCGACACTCTGCCCACCAGGGGGCGATGCTCTGCCCATCCTGGGCGTCGCTATGTTGCGACCCTCCTGGGCGTCGCCATGTTGCGACCAGAGCCACTCTAGCGCCTGGGGCAGAGGCCACAGAGCCATCCCCAGCGCCCGGGCCATCTTTGCTCCAATGGAGCCCCAGCTGCGGGAGGGGAAGAGAGAGACAGAGAGGAAGGCGCGGCGGAGGGGTGGAGAAGCAAATGGGCGCTTCTCCTATGTGCCCTGGCCGGGAATCGAACCCGGGTCCTCCGCACGCTAGGCCGACGCTCTACCACTGAGCCAACCGGCCAGGGCTCTGGGGTCTTCTTATCACCAGGCTGCTCAGATTGCTGTGTTTGGGGGATGCCGTTCTGGGTTTTCTTCCCTAGGCCTCACACTCCTCCCAAGAGAGCCTGGGATTCTTCCAGAGGCGCTGCTTCTAGTTGTGTACATAAAATCAGTGTATGGCCAGTAGTTGCGGCCATCGTCGTGGCCGTGCTCATGCAGGTTCTCATTGAATTTGGTTAGACAGGAATGAAATTGCAGAGCCAAAAACTGGTGGGCCATCCCTTGCAACCAGCTGGCAAGTAAAAACAAACACACAGAGGGCACCAAAACCCACTCACATGTTCTCCGGTTCCACAACCAGGATAATCTTTTCTGGTTTTTCCTCAAATCAAAGGCCCCCCACCAATCTCAGCGGAGCTCACAAGAGCCCTCACCTCTGTTCCTCATCTGCACACCTTCTCCCTTCTACTCTCTGTACAAACTCTGCAAAAACACGGCCTCCTTCTTAAAACTATTGGTATGAAAACCCTCCTAGAGTACACATTAGCATAAGAAAGGCCCTTTCCAAGCAGGAAGGTAACTAGCAGCCTCACCTGGGCAGTGCCATTTTTATCAAAATGAGCATAAAAATTACATTTTACAAACTTACTTGTCCAACATTCCACCCTTTTCGCTCACTTTGCAATTCACATCACAGGCATTCCTGTGCAAGGCACGAGGCACATCACACAAATAAATTACAGCAACAGTAGAAGTCATACAATTTCATCAATTACAAAGGTGCCCTTCACCAGTCTCTCTGAGCACTTTTCCCAAAGCGCAAAATGTCTTTGGAGCTTCTCTCTAACTGGATGAAAAGCTTCCCAGTACAGGGCACCTTCACCAGACTTTCCTTCCACTCCATAAGGGTTTTCACATTTTCCAAAAGCTGCATGTCCATCCAAAAAGGGAGCTGGTGCCCCCTCTGGTCGCAGTGCAGGAATCAGTCCATGTACATGGGGCCTCAGGCCTCCCCCCTCATCCCTGCGGTCCTGGCAGATCTTACGATGCTGCCCCAAGGGGGAGCACATGGCAGTGGCGGCCAGCATTTCCACCTCTGCTCCAGAGAGCATGCTGCCATCCACCCCTATGTTTCATAATCATAGCAAACCTACCAGAGGATTAGTGGGTACTCTTTGCTGCTGGGCAATTACCTTCTGGAGTCTTTGGACAGCAACTTCAGCCCAGTCTCCTCACCCTCAGAAGAGGAGCTGGAAACACCAGCTCCCGCTGACTCGGATCCACTTCACCAGCACGGCTCCATTTCAGGCTCCTGCAGCTGCTGGCTCTCGGCAACGTCCGGGGCAAACTGCAACTCACAGACCCATAATTCCTTCCCCAGAGACTGCTCCATTTTCAGGTGCAACTCACAAACCTGGTCAGCCTCCTTCTTCAGCGCTTGCTCTAGTTCCAGTGTCAGCATCTCTTTCTCCCATGGCCATTCCAACTCCTTCCACTCCTCGGTTTGCAGGCCTCGGGAAACCTCTTGCACAGAGCTCTTGATTTTCTCATACACAGCTGTAAAAATCAGCCAGCCTACTGTCCCCAAAAGAACAGCCATGGGGAACCATAACAACAACCAGTCCTCTACCCCACCCATCAAGGGTGGTGGCGGCTCCATACCGCTCTGATCTGAATTCTGCCACAAACTATGCCAAATGTAGGGCCAGTAGTTGCAGCTGCCTTTGCTGCCAGGCAGGTGCAGGTTCACATTAGATTCAGACAGACAGTAGTAAAACTGCGGAGTCAAAAACTGGTGGACCATGCCTTTATTCTGGCCTCACAACTGGCCAGTGAGGAAAAACAAACACACAGAGGGCACCAAATCCCACTCACATGTTCTCCGGTTCCACAACCAGGAGAATCTTTTCCACTTTTTCCTTGAATCAAAGGCCCCCTAACAGTCTTAGTGGAGCTCGCAAGAGCCCTCACCTCTGTTCCCGATCTGTACACCTTCTCCCTTCTACTCTGCACAAACTCTGCAAAAACATGGCCTCCTTCTTCCTCTTTCTCCTCCTCCTTAAAACTTTTTGGCACAAAACACCTCCTTCAGCATACATTAGCATAACAAAGGCCCTTCCCAAGCAGGAAGGTAATTCGCAGCCTCACCTGGGCAGCATTATTCACGTGAGCAGCGCCATTTTTAACAGCATAAAAATCACATTTTAAAAATTTATTTGCTAACAGTTGGGCTTAGATGACTTGAGGGTGGTGTAAGTGCACAAGGGTTACAAGCCAGCTCTGGTGTCTTCAAAACTTAGGGCCTGCAGTAGAGGTATGACTAACAGAGGTGAGGGCCAGGAGACCATCAATACCAAAATATAAATGAACCAAAGAGAAAAAATTGTTTGTTTATAAATTTCAAGTATTGTAGGAATCATTGGATCACGGCAACATTGATTAAATGTTATTATTTTGGCCTGAAGATGCTAGTTCTATTAAAAAGCATTTATAAGGCACCACCTAAAAAGTGCCTAAAAGCTCTGATGGACACTGGAGAGGATGGGTCGGGGGTAAGAGCAGTGATGTTGGTACCTTGGCCTTCTGGAAGTTTAGCTCCCAAAAGTAATGCAATTGGGGCAGGCTGGTGAGAGAGAGCCCAGCAGGTGTGTGGGCTAGTTTCTCTTCCAACTCAGAGCCCCAGAGAAGCAGATACAAAGTCACTTTCCAGTGGCTCCCATCTAGTTGACACATAAATGAAGATCATGCAACAATCGTCATATACACCATATAAAATAAAATTTTGTAAAGGAGGATTAAGGAGTCTTTAAAGACAAAGTAATATTTGAATTTATTTTTTTGAAAAATTAAAACTTACCAAGAGAGGAAGAATATCATCTACACAGAGTGTCCTGTGGACAGAGGCACAGAAGCCGGAAAGTGTTGGGCCTCTTTGAAAGGAGTAGGTTTACGATTTAACTTTCCTATGCACGTAAGGAAGAGCAATCAGAGATCAGTTTAGACAGGCTGATTAGAATCACATTGTGGAAGACCTTGCATGTCAATCAAAGATTCATTTGTAGGCAATAAAAAAGAATGAGGTACTACCACGAGAACTGACTGCTTGTCCATGCATGCATGACTCTATAGCTCCCAGGTGATTAAGCCTCAGGGCCTCTCTGGTGACCATTTAGCACACCAGGACTCTTAGTTAAAGTAGCTCCTTTATAGAGGTCACTATAATATATTTATTAGCAGCTTTCTACACCCAGCCTTTCAAGGAAAAACTTTAAGATATCACCTTTGTCTTATTAGCATTAGAACATATTTTAAAACATATGAGAATATATCAAAACATCTGAAGATGTATCTTGTATTTGCCCAACAGAGAGAACTGATTCTGCAATGTGTGCCAAATTATGTGAAACATTCCTTTAGCATCTAAAAATAATGTTTGCTGTTTCTTCAGATATATTCTCACTTTTGCTGATATCTGCCTTGGGCATCACAGTTTTCATTTTCTTTTCTGATTTCCAAGATATATACCAAGGAATGGAGGTAAGTGGTATTATTCATTTGCACATCTGTAATGACTCACATGTGCAGTGGGACCATATTTGCATTGTAATTTGAAATTCTGTTATTACCATAGTCTCTCTGACTATATTGTGAAGCTTTTTTTTTTTTTAAGCGAGAGGAGAGAGACAGGAAGGGAGAGAGATGAGAAGCATCAACTCATAGTGGTGTCACTTTAGTTGTCATTGATTGCTTCTCATACATGCCTAGACCCGAGGGAGGGGTTCAAGCGAAGCCAGTGACCCCTTGCTGAAGCCAGTGACCTTTGGCTTCAAGCCAGTGACCATAGGATCATTTCAATGAACCCCCACTCAAGCCTTGGGGTTTCAAACCTGGGATCTTAGTGTCCCAGGTCAATGTTCTATCCACTGCGACTGTGCCACCACCGGTCAGACATGTTTAGATACTTTATTCTACTGTTATGTTAATAAATTTTATGCATTAATACAATAATTAATTCTTCAAGTTTAATTTTTAAAACATATAATAGAAATCCTTCATAATGTAGTTGTGAGGAAGGAGTAAGAAAAAGTAGACTTACAGGCCAATCATTTTTCTCTCTGTCAGACATTATAGGGAGTTTTATTTCAGCAGACAACATTTGATCCAGGGTGCAGTGGGTGAAAATTAATTAAGAGGTTAGGGAACCCATTCTTAGACCCAACGTCATGAGAAAATAAAAAAGAAGAATTGACTCTTTCATGATGATCTGAGCTACTGCCGTATCCTACAGACAACGCTTGCACTCAGTGTGCTGTACGTTACAACCCAGAGAAAGCCTGTTTCCTCTTGGGGGAAAATAACAAAGTGTTATTTTGAACTAATTCATATCAGAATAGAGGTGAGAATTAAAGGTGAGCATTTAGACACTGTGGAGGATCTGTGTTTTAGTCCTGAAGGCAGCTCAGCTCTCTACACAGTCATCCATATTGTACCATTTAAGGTAAAAAATGGGGCTGTGTAGCTTTTATTTCCCCTGTGGATGCAGCCATAGGAAGTTATAGCACTCACACTCATTAAAGAAGTGTAGTTGGTGGTCAGTATGTACCCCTTAGTCCTGGCCTGCTAGCTCAGTTGGTTAGAGCATTGTCCTGAAGCACAGAGGTTGTCGGTTTGATCCCCAGTCAGGGCACATACAGGAACAGATCAATGGTCCTATTTCTCTCTCTCCCACCCCTTCCTCTCTAAAATTAATAGAAAAATAATTTCAATGTACACTTTAATCTTAAAAGAAGGTGAGTTGCACGGATTTGACTTTCATCAAGCCCTTGGATTTAGAGCTGGAAAGATCTGTTCAGAAAATGTTCCCTGTATTTCAATTAAAATAAACTTGAACTTCTGTTATCCCTTATGTTTACCCATAGGTCAATTTTACTGAAGGAATACATTTCAAGTGGATTTTGCTTTGCATGAATTAGAAATACTGATATTATTAGATGAATGATTTAATCTATACCTTCTTCCCTCTTCTTGAAAAGAGAAAGATGAAAAGAGACACACAGATTCCAAAGTGTTCTGTCTCACATCTGTGACCCAGGACACATTTACTCAGAGAGTTGTTACAAATATGTATATGTGTTAAATAAGATAATGTTTTTTCAAAGCGTAAGGTATGAAAAGTCTAGTAGTATTATTTCTTTTTTCACAGTTAATCCCAACCATAACATCATGGAGAGTTTCAATTCTGGTGGCAACCCTCATCCAGTTCTGTGTGGCCTTCTTTGTAGAGGTAAAGTGATTTCTGTAGTTCCTAGGAGGATAATCACATAAAGGGTCTCTTTCTCTATAGACACTCATTTTTTAGAGTGAACACTTTTGTCCCCAGTAGTGAGAGTTATTAAGGGTTTGTTAAAACTGCACTTGTACCCTTTGGGAGAAATTCCTTATTCTTTGAAGCCTGCAGAGAAATGTTCTCAGTATCTGTAACATAGAAAGCAAAACATCAGATTAACTCTAATTTTGCCTCACATCAAGGCACTGTATTGTACTTGTCTAATACTCCCAGTGCTCTCTTAGAGACTAGACCAGGTGACCTTCCAGCTCTGAAATTCAATGAGACCATTTAAAGCAGGGGTCCCCAAACTACGGCCCGCGGGCCGCATGCGGCCCCCTGAGGCCATTTATCCGGCCCCCACTGCACTTCCAGAAGAGGCACCTCTTTCATTGGTGGTCAGTGAGAGGAGCATAGTTCCCATTGAAATACTGGTCAGTTTGTTGATTTAAATTTACTTGTTCTTTATTTTAAATATTGTATTTGTTCCCGTTTTGTTTTTTTACTTTAAAATAAGATATGTGCAGTGTGCCTAGGGATTTGTTCATAGTTTTTTTTATAGTCTGGCCCTCCAACGGTCTGAGGGACAGTGAACTGGCCCCCTGTGTATTATAAAAAGTTTGGGGACCCCTGATTTAAAGTGAAGAACTGTCTTTAGGAGGGCTTCCTTAATCAAGGGAGAAGGGAAGCCATTGCTCATTCCAGCAAATTCTTACCCTTTCTATAGTATTTCTCTTCTACTTAGTGTCACTAACTGACTTTACCTCCTCAGTGAAACATTCACATACTATTTTTTAAAGGATCGTTATTTTTTTAAAAACATTCATATGCCATAAGTTCCTTGGGAAAGAAGATGAACAAAAATTTAAAAAATACATATACATATATATATATACAAATATTCCATCATATACAATGAGTATAACATTTCTCATACTTTTTAATTGAGCGATTCTATTTTTGAGACTGTATTGTTCAAAAACCCCAAAGGAAAGAGAAAAAGCTTACATGTATTAAGGTATTATCACAGTATTACCTACAGAGTAGATGTTTAAAAGTAAAGATGCTCTTTGTTAAAAAAGTTATGCAGCAATTTGAAGAAATGTTATAGTCACTAAAAAGGTTTATTAAGAAATTTGTATAGTTACAAATTGTGTGTGAAAGTCTAGTATAAACAAAAGTGGAACGCAAAATTTGACCAATTCTATTATAGATGTATAAAAATTGTGTGCTTGTGAACATAGAACAAAGAAAGACCTCAAATGGAAAACAAAATCTATTCGATTGAGAGTTTACCTAGTCATTCAACAAATCTTTATTTGGCACCATCTACATGGCATATGGCAGGTAACAGAGTTTTTTTTTTCTTGATTGTGAGTACATTATTGAGTACAGTACCTAGGTAGCATTTTAGTCTGGCAGTAAAATAATTCTAAGTGAATTATCAGCCAGGATTTAACTAGGAAGCTGTGTGCTTCCATCAGATTTCTGTGAACACAAGTACACTCCTGCTTCTCAGGGGAAACAGCTGCGGAGCTGCTGGCCCTCACTGGGATGCGGGGAGGCGAAGTTCCCCCAGCGGCAGCGGCAACAAGCACATCTCAGAGGAGGGCCTGGGGAATAGCGTGGGCTGGCAGCAACCAGGCAGCCGGGGAAGTGGATGACGGTTTGTTTCTTTTTCCACCTCCTTTTCCAGGATGCCCTTCTTCAAAATCGAGAGCTTTGGCTCCTGATCAAAAAAACATTTGGATTCTATTCGAAAAGTCAATATAGGAACTGGCAAAAGAAGCTGGCAGAAGACTCCACCTGGCCTCCCACAAACAGGACAGATTATTCAGGCGATGGCAAAAATGGGTTCTACGTCAACCGAGGCTATGAGAGCCCTGAACAGATTCCAAAGGGAAAACTCGGATGGGGAGGCCAGACCACAGAACAGCATTTCTGGACCAGACTGTAGTCAGAAATGGTGTCGTACATGCTGAGCGGCATCCCCTCTCCTTCCAGGGACTACAGCTCTGCGGAGAGGTGGCGACAGTTCCTTCATCTCTCTCTCCAGCTGAGAGCTCTAAGCACATTTCTCAGTCGACTGAGTTTTGCAACAAAGGACCTTAAATATGTTCATTTTGACTATATCCTATATATCACTGAAAAGACTATTCATTGCCTGGATTATCTTTTTTTTTTTAAAATAAACTTTATTCATTCATATTACATAGCATTATCCTGGTTAAAATGTACAACTTTTCACAGTAGAGAAATTAATAGTGTGAACATCAATAAAAGAAAGGAAAATGGAAGAATTTAGTGTTTGAAAATTTCACATATATTTTATTTTCATCCACAGAAATAAAAGAATTTGAAAAAAAAAACCTCCTCTCTCAATAAATTTTCACAAGTTTACTTAATCTTTTATTCACTTGTGAAGAACATTTATAGACATATATTTTCCCAAGGTCATAAAATACCTCATTTTGCTCCCTTTTTATGGTTATGAGAAAAACAAGAATGGACATTTACTTCAGGACATTCACCTCTGCATGTAGTAAGCTGGAACTGTGTGGAAGTGAAGAATGGTGGAGGCTTCTATTTCTCACGTATCTTCTTAGCTTCTTAGCACAGCTAGCACCCAAGCAGACGCCACCGAAATGACATCTCCCCAAGGGTTTCGATTTGGGGCCAATAAGCCAGGTTCAGAGCTGATCACAAAGGCAATGGAATAAACTTTTGAAATGTACTTTTAACTTAATCACAGCACCTTTATTTATTCTTTATACAGGGGAAATCCTAAAGTTTTTTTTTCTTTTTAATTGATTTTCAGAGAAGAAGGGGGGAGAGAGATTTGTTGTTCCACTTATATATACATTCATTGGTTGATTCTTTAATGAGCCCTGACTGGGGAACGGACCCACAAACTTGGCATATTGGGTCAATGCTCTAACTGAACTGCCTGACCAGGTCTGAGTTTTTGTTTGATTTCTTTTCTTTTTCTTTTTTTTATTTTTTTATTTTTTTATTCAGTGAGAGGAGGGGAGGCAGAGAGACAGACTCCGTATATACCCCAACCGGGACCAACCGGCAAGCCCACTAGGCAAGCCCACTAGGAGGCGATACCCTGTTACTCAGTCTCAGCTCCTGGGGCTAACTTGCTCCAATCGAGCCATAGCTGCAGGAGGCAGGGGGAGAGAGAGAGAGAAAACTGAGAGGGGGAGGAGTGGAGAAGCAGGTGAGCACTTCTCCTGTGTGCCCTGACCAGGAATCAAACCCAGGACATCCATATGTAGGGTCAATGCTCTACCACTGAGCCAACCAGCCAGGGCCTATTTTGTTTCTTTAACTATAAAAGTTGGCTTAAACTCTGCATTGCTTATCTTAAAAAACAATCCTAGGGAAGAGCCCCTCTCTACATAAAGTTTGTATGTAGAGCATGACATAATGTTTGTAGAGCATGGCAATTATCAGGCTACTAAACAATCTTAAGTTTCATCTTTTCATTAACAACCACAAGAAAGTGTACATTCTTTTTTTTTTTTTTTCATTTTTCTGAAGCTGGAAACAGGGAGAGACAGTCAGACAGACTCCCGCATGCGCCCGACCGGGATCCACCCGGCACGCCCACCATGGGGCGACGCTCTGCCCACCAGGGGGCGATGCTCTGCCCATCCTGGGCGTCGCCATGTTGCGACCAGAGCCACTCTAGCGCCTGAGGCAGAGGCCACAGAGCCATCCCCAGCGCCCGGGCCATCTTTGCTCCAATGGAGCCTTGGCTGCGGGAGGGGAAGAGAGAGACAGAGAGGAAAGCGCGGCGGAGGTGTGGAGAAGCAAATGGGCGCTTCTCCTATGTGCCCTGGCCGTGAATCGAACCCGGGTCCTCCGCACGCTAGGCGGACGCTCTAACGCTGAGCCAATCGGCCAGGGCGAAAGTGTACATTCTTTAAAAAGCATATTGCGTACATTATTACCTTTAGTATATATCAACTCCACTGTGACCTTGAGAAAACATTTCTAGTCAACATTTTATATTACCTACTAAGCTTTATTTGTAACACTAAATCTATTTTTTCTAACCTAACAGATCTTTTACAGTTTATAGGCAATTAGGTAATCTGTCCCATTCCACGAGTGCCGGGTATGTGCCTAACACTGTGATGGGTGGATTCAATAATGTATATACAATTCTGAAACTGTTAGAATTGAAAACAGTTTTTTAACATTTCATCAATTTGTTTCTGTTAATAGGATTATGTACGGTGTTATACAAACCAGGAGCATAAATGCAAATTTCTATAAAAACAAACCTGTATTTACATTTTATTTGCTTTTTAACCTTCGTTGTTGTTGCACAACTCTTGGAAATTGATAGTTTTTGAAATGTGTCTAATTTAGTGGCTACTAATACAGAATAAAAAGATAAAGTATTTAGCTTATAATTAAAAAGTCTATGCCAACATAAAAAATCTGGTAGCTTGGGTTCCTTAAGCTGTCATAGTAATTTGACATTTAGAGAAAACAATATTCGATTGATACATGACATTTAAAGAGCATAAAAAGTTTTTTAAATCTCGATTTAATGAATGTATACCTTTTTTGTCCCAGTTTTTCCAACAAACTTTTGGGTATCTGATAAGTGATCATCTTTTTGGAAGTGGAACATGATAAAGTTGAACTCTATACTTAACTTTGCTAAAAATCTGCTCAGAGGAAGGTTTAAAAATCTTGGGGGGAAATTTGATAAAAGTACAATGAGCATGGCCATGTATCAAAAGATCACCTATAACAATGACCATCGATCCTTTTCATTTCACCTCATGGCACACATAAACTAATTACTAAAATTCAGTGGCACTCCAAAAATATATATACTATATATTTTGCTGATTTGACCAAAAATAGGTATAATTTTGATTCATTCACAATGATAGCTATTGTTGCATTGGCTGTTGTCATTTTTTTAATTTGACAATCTAAGGCAAAAGATATCAGTGCCTCTGACTAAATAGTAAGGTACTGCATGTTTTAAAAAATTGTGCAGCACACCAGTGTGCCACGGCATACTGGCTGGAAATCACTGACCTGTCAGAGAAATAAACTGCCAGTCTAAGAGGCCAATCGACAGAGGTGGCCATTGTTATGGGAACACCAATGACTAACTTGGGAGCTTACCTTTACGAGTGAAAACCACTGGAGCCCTGAACACTACCTAAGTAAAAAATTAATCCAGGAATTTAATTTAAAAGGGCATTTGTGACATTATCTCAGATAGTGATAACTGTCCTTTGGAGTAGAGAAGTCCAGTGTTCTTTAGAAAGGTTTGACCTGAGGGTTCTCCGAAGATCTGTCCCCAATTCTGCTCTCTCCCCCATCCGCCAATGTTGTAATTCCAGCACACCCAAGTCTCCTGTTTTGGGTAAGATTTGCCCTCCATAGTCAGTTTTATTGAAAGGTAAACACACTTTGGGAAAGGTAGCACTTTAAACCACCATCAATCTCACCCTAATTTGACAATACTGGAAAAAAGATCGTTTTTTTAAACTATTACTTGTTATCAGGGCATAAAAGAAACAGGAAACTAAATTTAGAATAAAAATAAAGGGGCGTTTTTGGATCACGGAATCTGGAAGGAGACCTTCCCAGAGGTCCAGTGCAGAAAGAGAGAGTTCAGGGTTATCTGAAGGCAAAGCTGGAGCCATAACAAGGGGAAGGCGTAAGTCAGGGAACAAGCAAGGAGAGATAAGGTCTCTGCTGGCCCTGACTGCGGCACACAAACTCTTCTGTACTCCCGTTATTCTTAACCCTGCAATTAGACCGTAGTGTATTTTTGGACCTGGGAAAATTTCTAAATCAGTTTAATAGGTCCAAGTCTTTCATTGAGTCTTGATTCATTACTTAACCTACCATATTCATACTTCCTTCCTTGCACACCCCCCTCAATTTTTACTTGAACGTTTCTTTAATGTCATGCTTTTGATGATGTCACAAGGATGATGTCATTGGCTGCTAGTGTGTTTTGTAGGATAATGTTATGTTTGATAAAATTTTAGGTTATAGAGACCTGCAACCATTTTTCTCCCCCTAGAGCCAACAAGAATTCCATTGGGAAGGTATTAAAAAGTAGTTTGTTTTTATTCAACACACAATCAATAAAATGCAAGAATAAATTTACTCTCCTTGACTCATAGTAAAAGCCTTTAAAAAAAGCAATATGGGATATTGTTTTCTAAATACGCACCTTAAGCCTACTTTAATGATCTCTAAGATTAAAACCCTTGAAATAGATCAAAACCCAAAGGGAACAATGTAAGTAAAAGAAACAGCCCACTCTTCCCTGTCACAGACTTCTGAAAAATGAGTCATTTCAGGGAAACTCACTGGATTTGAAACACTCGAGCAAAGAGTCTTTTTTTCACCCATCCCCCCACCCATCTGCGCAGGAGCAAGGAGACAGGTGTGCACCCTCAAATGGCTTCTTAATCAAAGTTCCTCAAACTGCCTAACCAAATGCTGAAGTTCCCAATTTCTTTTCTGACCAAGAGTATGAATTTAGACGTCAACCCTAACAATTTGGAGCTCTTATCATTTTTTTTTTTTTCAAAATCACATATAATCTGCTCTTCTTCCTTCTGGCAAATACCAAATAGTCACCCTTGGGGACAGGAAAATAATATTTATAGTAGAAGATAAAAAATAATGTGATTTTGTTAAGATCCTCTGCTGGCTCACTCAAAAGGCTACTGCTTCCTGTTCAAGCTGCTGCAGAAAATCTATGCTAATAGGGAGAAAAATGTCCTTAGCTCAACGATGAGATAATATCAGTAAGCAATTTATTAAAGAGCCTGTCATCCATCATTGGCATTTGAAATAATAACAATGCATTGAAAATAAGTATTCATCTCAGGTTTTTTTCTCCTCCTTACAAATTCCTTCAGTTCCAATATCTCTTCAGTAAATTGTTAATAGTAATTTGCTCTTTGTCTTTTTGAAAACAAACCCAGGAAGGAGAAGACTCCAGCAACAGCGGTCATGAAGCCGATGGTGCTTACTGCTTTGTTGGCCTAGAGAGAAAAGACAAGCAAACAAATACCACATCTTATTCTACAGGCATCTCGGTCTCCTACAATCAAGCTTTAGGTTGTTTATTAAACTGAAGCCCCATCTTAACGGACAATGAATAAATTGAATGCGCAATGCAAAATTTAAATTTTGTAAATGAATAAATTTATAATTTTTATAATTATGACAAAGATATAGATTCACACACACATATATGTAGTTAGGTAGTCTTTATATTTCTATAGTTCCTGACTACTCATAAACTCATTATCACAATCCTACTAATCATCATAGTATACCTGGAAGCTAGCATTATTCTTGTTTTCCTGTTTTTCAAAACTCAAGAAGTTGAAAGTGATTTGCCCAAGGTTGTAAGGCCAGAATGTTTAGCTATTGGTTGTCCTGAACCATGTGTTCATCCTTTCTACCACCCTACTCCTTAAACACACACTGTTTTGTTTGAGTGTAAGGGTAAATATTGTAAGTGTGTGTGTTTCCCTGACTCAAGATGTCTGCTAGCAAAATAATTCAGGGATGTGATCTGAGTGATCTGACCTAAATATCTGTAAGCTCTTATTTGGTAGATACAATTTGTATTCTGATAAACTTGAAAAGAAGTCAATAGTGAAATTAATTATCATGTCAAAAATTAATTTCTCATGTAGACAAAGTAAAATAAACCACTCTCAAGCTCAATTGTCCATAAAAGAGTTCAGACATTTATAGCTTTAAGGGTATTAATCATCATCATGATGAGGGATATAATGAATATTCATGATTTTCATGGTACTTGACTAATTTTGCCTTCCATCTGCATGGGTTTGAGTGCATTTTTTTTACCCTAAGGTTACATTCAGATACTTCAGTGTCAGATACTTTCAGTATTCTGAAAACAACAGTTGTTCTCTGGAATTTAAGAATCAGCTCTCAAACAAAGCAAAAGAGTTTCCCCAAGTGACACGGAAGACCATCCTCAGTGCTGGAAAGCCTACTCAGCTCACATCTGAGCAATGCCCTGACCCCCAGGCCTCCCCACTGAGCCTGCTACCACTGTGGACTGCTAACTGCAGCTTCTCTGTGGGGAACAGGCAGAAAAAGAGCCATGGCCAGGAAGGAAGCGCAGTGACAGGCACACTCACTCCATGCCATCATCTTGTGGTCTGCAGAAACATGGCCTGTGTTGACAAACAAGTGTGTAACAAGTGTGTAACAAGTGTGTTAGGCTTGCTCACTTGCACTTTGCCTGATTGGTGCATGAGCACGGGGCAGCACCACGTGTGTATAGTCTATGTAAGGCTGCAGGTGCTTGCCCTCAGGGCGGCAGACTGCAAATTGCAGATTGCCTGTCGCCACTGGGAGGGGCTATTTGTTACTATTTACTGGAGAATGGTTGTGTGTCCACCCCCCGCACCCCCCCCCAAGAGTCTGGAGAGAGAGAGGGAAGCAGTTTTCCCTGCCTGTTTGCTCCTCCGAGACTCTAATAAACAGAATGGCCCACCATCCTCTGACTCTACAGTTCCTTTGTCGTGTGCCCAAATCCAATGTGAACCTGCATGGCCACCTCAGAGCCCTGAGATGGGAACTCCCCACTTTACACCTTCACTGGTTGCCAGGGAGAAATGCACTAGCAAACTGATGAATCCCATTCTAGTTTACAATTCTAATGTTATCTATTTGTTTGGTTGGTTATTTATTTTATTCATATTTTTAAATTAGTCATTACCTGAGTTATTTCCCAGGAGAGACTCATAATTCACCCTACCATTAGAGCTACCCACATAGCACATGGCGTGCAAGAAGGGGCAGGGAGACACTAGACACAGGACAGAATTGCAAAGGCGGGCAGAATCAATATCTAGACAAGGGATCAGAGATGATAACTCAGTCCAACCCTCATACAGTTCCAGGCTGATGCTGACCTCCCCTGAAAGTGTGATGCAGAGAAAAGTGGTAGGCAAGGAAAAAACAGGAGGGTGCAGTTGGGGTCTTTAAACAGAGGTGTCACACGGCAGCAGGGTCTAGCTCTGAAAACCTCAGGGTCCAGGGACCTGAGGGTGGGCAGCTAGATGCAGACCTAACTTCCTGAGTATTTTTCAGCTACTTAGAAACACAACAGTGAGAGAAATTCCATAAATCTCAGAGGCCTGGGGAGGGGATGGGCAAGTTGATCCTAAAGCAAAGATCACACAGGGCAGATACTATGATAATAAAGCCACTTTCGGCAGCATGTGCATGTTCCCAAACCCAAATGCTTATTTCAAATTGCATTCTATACAGACGGACAAAACCCATGTAATTTGAACAGTCCCTTGGAATGATATGTAATGGATCTGGCCTGCAGAATTATAACAACCAGGGCTGTTCTCGATGAACTAGCATGAATGATCAAGAGCTTTAACTTCATGGCTTACTTAGGATTATAAAGCCACCAAACCCGACTGTAAACTTCATCCTCTACAGCAGTGGTCCCCAACCCCCGGGCCACAGACCGGTACCGGTCCGTGGGCCATTTGGTACCAGTCTGCAGAAAAAGAATAAATAACTTACATTATTTCTGTTTTATTTATATTTAAGTCTGAACAATGTTTTATTTTTTAAAAATGACCAGATTCCCTCTGTTACATCCGTCTAAGCCTCACTCTTGACACTTGTCTTGGTCACGTGATACATTTATCTGTCCCACCTTAAAGGCCGGTCCATGAAAATATTTTCTGACATTAAACCAGTCTGTGGCCCAAAAAAGGTTGGGGACCACTGCTGTACAGGGCTCTCTGTCTGTGGGCCACACAATAAAGGCCTCAGTCTGAGGACCTGTACGTGCCCAATGACACGGTAACGGAACCTGGCTTGCTACATCCAGACACAGTGTGGCTGGGTCACAGCTGACTGTGGGGTTAGTCAATGGCCCCCTTCCCCGAGACTCAGGCTGAATCGCGGGGAACGTGCAGCACAGTCAAGGTGTGCTGTGTGTCCCCGCCGAGCCACGAGTCCTGCCATCTCCCACAAAGATAGACACAGTTTAATAACTTGTTCAGACACCACAATAAAAAAAATGTTGACTTTAGAAATATTTTTAAAATACAGAAAAGACAAGCCACAGACTGGGAGAGAACATTTGCAAGAAACAAATGTAATAAAGATTGTTATCCAAAATATGCAAAGAACTCTTAAAACTCAACAATAAGAAAATAAGCAAGCAGCCCAATTTAAAATGAGCAAAATCAAATGACACATCCCCAAATATGATACATGGATGGCAAATGAGCAGATGAAAAGATGCTCAACATCATACAAATTTAGGTAATCGTAAATTAAGATGAGATACTACTATGCACCTAGTAGCACAGTTAAATCGAGAACACTGACACCACCAAATGCTGGTAAGAATGTGGAGCAAGAGCAACTCCCATTCACTGACGATGAGAATGCAAAATGACGCAGCCACTTTGAAAAGCAATTCGGTGGTTCCTTGCAAAACTAAACACACTCTTACCCAACAATCTATCAATCACACTCCTTGGTATCTATCCAGAGGGGCAAAAACTTGCATCCACACAAAACCTGCACAAGTGTTTATAACAGCTTTATTCATCATTTCCAAAACTTGGAAACAACCAGAAAGTCCTTCAGTAGGTGAATGTCATCCAGACAATGGAATATTATTCAGTTACACACAGAAATGAGCTATCAAACCGTGAAAAGACATAAAGACATTTTAAATGCATATTGCTTAGTAGAATTTCAACTACATGGCATTCTGGAAAAGGTAAAACTCTGGTGACAGTAAAGCCTTAAGGGGAACCAAAAAACTAATCTAAGACTAGCTATTCCTAGGAGCATTATTGATAGTAATAAAAATAATAATTTCAGTACTGTATTTCCTGTTAGATCAGCAGAGATTTTATTAAAGAGTGCCAACAAGATCTATAAAATTCCTAAAATATCGCCCTGGCTGGTTGGCTCAGTGGTAGAGCGTCGGCCTGGCGTGCAAGGGGTCCAGGGTTCGATTCCTGGCCAGGGCACACAGGAGAAGCGCCCATCTGCTTCTCCACCCCTCCCCCCTCCTTCCTCTCTGTCTTTCTCTTCCCCTCCCGCAGCCAAGGCTCCATTGGAGCAAAGACGGCCCGGGCGCTGGGGATGGCTCCTTGGCCTCTGCCCCAGGCACTAGAGTGGCTCTGGTCACAAGGAGCGACACCCCGGAGGGGCAGAGCATCGCCCCCTGGTGGGCAGAGCGTCGCCCCCTGGTGGGCGTGCCGGGTGGATCCCGGTCGGGCTCATGCGGGAGTCTGTCTGACTGTCTCTCCCTGTTTCCAGCTTCAGAAAAATACAAAAAAAAAAAAAAATCCTAAAATAGTGCAATTAAGAATAATATCGAGCCTGATCAGGCGGTGGCGCAGTGGATAGAACATCAGACTGGGATGCGGAGGACCCAGGTTCAAGACCCTGAGGTCGTCAGCTTGAGCATGGGCTCATCTGGTTTGAGCAAAAGCTCACCAGCTTGGACCCAAGGTCGCTGGCTCAAGCAAGGGGTCACTCGGTCTACTGAAGGCCCACGGTCAAGGCCCACATATGAGAAAGCAATCAATGAACAACTAAGGTGTCAAAATGAAAAACTGATGATTGATGCTTCTCATCTCTCTTCGTTCCTGTCTGTCTGTCCTTATCTATCCCTCTCTCTGACTCTCTATCTCTATCCCTGTATAAAAAAGAAAAAAGAAAAAGAATAATATCCAGCATTTATTAGGGTGGATAATATGTAATTTTACAGAATGCAAAGAGATTTCAAATATCCACTATAATTTACAAAACAATCTCAGTTTATAAATTAGAAAACTGATGAACAAGGTGCCCAAAGTCACCCAGCTAATAAGTGGTAAAGATGTAGGTTTATCTTAGGGCAGCAGAATTCCAAAGCTTAGGTAGGTTCTCGAAGCTGTCACCGCACCATCTTCACTAGAACCTGTTAACAGTTCCACTCATTGTTGAGAAATTATTAATTTTTTATTGGTCTTGAGTCTGGATATGAATGGTAAAAAGATGATGGACTGCAAGTGAGAATCAAAGCAAGAAAATGACTCTAATTCTTTCTTATTTAGCCATATTTAAAAAAATTGTTTATTGAATGCAGTGGACTTTGATTTTATCATGAACAACAGAGAAAAATGGACTCAATTTCTAGCTACACCATTAGTTTCCGAAGCACAGGTGAGCAGGCATTTGTGTGTATACTCTGTGTTCTGGCTCAGAAGCAATTTATTGTTCCATGTGAGTAGTACGTTCACTATGTTAATGTATTTCCTACTAAAAATAAATTTTCAATTAAATAATTTCCTAATGAAAATAAATGTATCCTTTCCTACATTTCATTTCCCATTTTCCTACCCATCCATGGAAAGAATTTTAACCCTATTTCTTAGAATAGATGTTTATATAACTGATACACCATTTTAAGATACCAGAAGCCTTATGTATTCATTCTCTTATACCACATTTTAAATTTTTTAGGTTAAAATATCAAGCTGGAATTGAATTGGTGGGATGACAGGTAGGCAAAAGGCAACTGAATGAAGTATGCTTTCAGAAATCTGCTATACTACAACATAGTAGAGGTCGATGACAAAGGTGCAAGCTACTTTGAAAATAAGGTCAATTACACCATTAAAAATAATCCAAAAGCTCAATAAAACAAAGAGTCTACTTAAAAGCATAAAATTTCTTTGACATTAGCATTATAAGGAGATAGAAAACCATTTACAAACCTACCAAGATATGTCATCAGTTGGCCTGTGTCACTTAATGGAAAAGAATATTAGAACTATTATCTGTTTTTGGAAAATGAACTCCCACTCAAAAAATAAGTCTATAATCTTTTCAGAACATTCTTTTCAGTTTATAAGGTCACTGATTTAAGACTGCTGTATGGGTTAATGGGGGGGAAATTGACGAGGAAAAGGCAATAAACTAATAGAAAGCTGTGGTCTTGATTCTGCTTCAATTCCCTTCTACTCTAAATTTATATCCATGTTCTAGTCTCACGTTAGTCAGTAAATTGCTGTATAACCTTGGACAACTCAATTTCCTGCTTTGTCCTTCAGTATTCTCATATTTTCTTGTTCTTGTCATTTTGTATGAGGCCTGGAAACCTTATCATCGCCAATAGTTACTATTTTCTCAATGTAAGAAACTCTTCACATATCCCTTAAAGAGAACTCACCTGCTCTGAAACTCCTTCTCCATAGCGAAGCAAAGTCACAAAATGCTCACAGTTGTTGACCAGTATGTCATACTCCACCTCTTGTCCAATAACAAACTCTGACCGTTGAATGACTTCTTCCATGGGGAGAGGGGGGTACGTTTCATCATATTTATTGTTTACTCTATATGTGTCATTTCCAACAACATCCTTCAAGAGCTGCATTTTCACCAGGGCCTTTCTGCTGAACACGGACTTGGCACTTGTAAATGATGCAGGAATGCTATCTTCTATAAGGAGAATTCTGGTTAGTGGGCAATACTGATCCAGACCAGTGAACTTCAATGCCATCTAAAGACTTAGAAAGTACTCAGATAACTAAACCCAACTCTGTTCCGAACTTATCATCAAACCAGAAATCACTTCATCTTACCAACCTTAAGCACTCATTGTAATTTATCAATACACTTACTCAATCCTATATGAGTGAGAATGCAAGAAAATTTTGGAAAATTTATATCTCCCCAAGAGCAAATTGGGTAAGAAACTGTACCTCTTCTTGAGTAATAAGTTCTTTATCAATTGGTATTATTATTATTAGAGATCTTGGTATATATTTCTAACATAGTACAGATAGAATTGTTGTCTATTTTTTAAATAAAGCAGTCTTTTTCAGCATGTGAAACCTTAACAATGAATATTGTTGGGCTTCAGCAGTACTGCATTATGATTAGTAGGGTTGTCCTAACACCTAAGCTGCATTCCTTACCCTCCTCTATACTTTTTATACTTACTCTTCCAACTAGACTTCAATTTGGGTCCAATTTGAAATCTGCTCAGTACCCTACTCCTGTGAGGGGTGAGATGGGTTCAGGCAGAGCCACTGCTTTTTTTTAAGAACACAGTGGAGAAGGGAAGGGCCCCTGGCCAGCAGGAGAGGAGAAAGAGAGATGGTAGTAGTGAATAAGAAACAGGTTTTTGCAAAGGGAGGGGGCTCTCAGAGGGAAGAGATCTGAGCACAAAAGAGGTCCACAGAGGGACCAGAGAAGTCCCAAGAGAGGGGGGGCGACCCTGGGGGTCAGGCAGGAGAAAAAGAGAGTTGGGAGTCCACAGAGAAGGAAAGATCAGGAGTGGAGGTTTTAGGTGAGGTTTCTCTGGCCAGAAAAAGGCCTGCACAGTGGAACAGGTGGCACAGAGATTAAGGACAGGTGCGTGAATAATTAGAAGCCATGTATATAAGAAATCTCCAATCAGTTCTCAGCTTTTTTGGTGGTAGTTAAATTGGTGAGGTGTTAACACCAAAAGCCCCTTCAGGAAGCTAATTCAGTGGGTTCTGTGGCCTGGCCACAGCAGAGAAGAAGAACAGTTTCTTCTTCTTTAGGGAGGGAGATTCCTGTGCCCCCATGGCCGCCTTCAGTCCTCGGAGTGGTCAGATTTGAGTATTAGCGTCCTAAATCTCAAGGTCTGGCCACGGATGGAAAAGGTAAAGTGGATGTGCTCCGAATGTCTCCACAAGCACATGCACTCAGACGGAAAGACTTCCCTGACGTAGCTACGGTTTCGGACAGGGAGTCTTGGTGGAAAGAACTGAGAGGAAGGTTGGAGGCAGGGGACTTACTGCACCTTGCGCCGAAGTGGGTGGAAGGTCGGAGATCTTGGTTCTTTCTCGGAGAGGATGGGGAAGAGGAGCGGTCCTTGCGGACTTCAACTCCTCCTGGGTTTTTGGCACCAAAATGTAAGGTATTTTTCCCCACCAAGAAGGAAGGAAGGGGCTGGAGCCACGAAGTGTGGAATAACAAAAGCTTTATTGAGTGCAGCGCATCCCACCCGGCAAGGTTCCCTGGCCCCGAGGTAAGATGGAGGCCAAGGAAGTCACCCAGAGCCACTGCTTTTATCTTGCCAGTTTCCTTGGTCAAGAAACCAAGTTTTGAACCTGAACCTCACCTAGTATGCACTGTCTGCTACATGTGCTTCATGCTGTGGCTTAACCACTTGTTACAATGCTTCATGCCCCATCACTCCATCCTAGCTGCCTTTATGCGTAAGCATTTGCCTACAGTGTCAGGGCCCTTTGTATCATGGCCTGCTGCAGTCAGTGTCTGTGGCTGGACAGACAAGCCCTCAATGTCCAGCTCTAACACCAGCCTTCAGTCCCTCTCCATCTGTCCAAGACTGCTATGCTTGGTCATTGTTCCAATAAATCACGACGGCAAGGGTCTCTATATGAGCAGTGTTTAGACACTTCTCCTTTAGTGATGACTGAAAGCAAACTTTCTTTCTTTCCCACTTCTCTTTTTTTCCATCTGTCAAGCTCCTATTCACTGGGGCAACAATTGCCATTATGCCAAATCTTACACATTGAATGTTCTTATACCTTATAAGCTCTTAGAGCACATATATTCTAGTTAGAACTCCTAAACTCTTTATTAGTCTGATGTAATCAATTCTCAGATAAGGAAGTTGAAACTTAGGTAAACTTTTGAAGAATTTCAAGTAATTAAAAACAGAAACAGGAACTGAATTTCAGTCTACAGAATCATAGCCCAGTGGTTGGACCATGTTAATATAAAACTCATAACACAAAAATAAGGGTACAGCACCAAAATTTCATATATTTTCCAGACGTGAAAATTGCAGAGGTAATATGGAGAGTTGCTAAGTGTTAATCACCAGACTCGGCAGAAACTACCAGCTCTGTGTCATAAATGTCATATTGTTTGCCACTTCCATTTTCAATCTAGAACAAGAAGCAGCCATCTGCCATGGCCGGATAGCTCAGTTGGTTAGAGCATCTTCCTGAAGCACAGAGATTGCCGGTTCGATCCCCAGTTAGGACACATACAGAAACAGACTGATGCTCTTGTCTCTCTCTCTCTCAATCTCTCTCCCTTCCTCTCTTGCTATAACCAATAAACAGACATTAAAAGAAGAAGCAGCCATCTGAAAATATTGCAAAAACTACTTCAGTAAAAGTTCTCAAGATAGTAAGACTTAAGCCTATAAACACTTCTCCTTAAAGGTATCTTGAAGAAAAAACTACTCCAGGCTATTTATCTGCCTACATTTTCCTTATAATTTGTGCTCATTTCTAAATATTTTGAAAATAAAAAAAAATACAGTATAAACTTATAAATATAAATCATCCATCATCCTGCCACCCAGAAATAACTGCTATTATTTTGATGTACTTCTACTATGTCTTTTATTAACACATGTATAGGTGCATGCATGTGTGTGTATATTAATTATTTGCAAACTGGGTTTTATGTTACATGTTGCATTTTAACCTGGAATTTTCAAATAAATATCAAACAAGGATCACCTCTCATGCAATTAAACATGTCCAGAAATGTGATTTTTAATGGCTTTTATAGTGGCTATTGTTTTTGTCTATCTAGCACCATATCTCATCACTGCCTCTTTCTTTCTGGAAAAGACTCTATCTAGGCTAATGATGTCCCATTCTCATGGGCATAGTGATGGTCCACCAACAGGTACGGGACCCATACGGGACAAATTGGAGTTGTTCTCCATGATTTTTCTAACTGTAACAGGCAAGGATTAGCTGTCTCTTCTGTTGAGTCACAAGATTATAAGAATGAGAGCCTAAGGGTGTTGATGGTCATCAGTTAGCTACTTGGAAAAACATAGCCTGGAGGAATAAGAACAGATAGAGAAAAGTACAGTCCTGAGATAGAGAGTCTTGATAGTATTCAAGCCTCTCAGTCTAGGTACCCCGGAGGCCACAACATCTCTAACCTTTCTGTAGTTTCCCTTGGTTAAACAATGAGTTATCTTTTTGTTTAAGCTAATTTGAGTTTGATTTCTGTTAGTTAAAACTAAAGAATCCTGCCAAACAAAGATGCCTAATATTTTGTGGCTAAATAATAATTTGTTTAACCACTCCTCTCTTGAACATTTAGCTATTGTCTGTTTTTTCAACCATTATGAGATAGACAAGAACATCCTTATACTGAAATGTTACTGTGTATCTCTTAGATATTTCCCAAGAATAGATTCATAGAAGTATAATTATAGGATCAGAGTATATAAACTCTTTTAAGACTCTTACTACATGAACTATTTTATCAACTAGACTCTTACTACATGAATTATTTTATCAACTTATATTTCTATCAACAATATTTTTGTGTTTGTTTTATTATGCCCTTATTAACAGTGATCTTTACCTTTTTTTGTGACAGAGTCAGATAGAGGGACAGAGAGGAACAGACAGACAGGAAGGGAGAGAGATGAGAAGCGTCAATTCTTAACTGCAGCACCTTAGTTGTTCATTGATTGCTTTCTCATAAGTGCCTTAGCCAGGGGGTTACAGCAGACCGAGTGACCTCTTGCTCAAGTCAGTGACTTTGGGCTTAAGCTGGTGAGCCTTGCTCAAACCAGATGAGCCCACACTCAAGCTGGCTACTCGGGGTTTTGAACCTGGGTCCTCCACGTCCCAGTCTGACACTCTATCCACTGTGCCACCGCCTAGTCAGGCTCATTACCATTGTTTTTAACCTTTAACCTTTGCTAATGTGACAGACAGAAAATCTGTCATTTTATTTGACAATTCTTAGATGACTAAAAAGTTAAAACCTTTAAAGACAGGTATTGGTTTTTATTTCTTCTTCTAAATTGTTCGTTAAGTCTTTACCTATTCATTTGGGGGTGGGGGCAGTATTTGCTGTTTACTTGACCTGAGACCAATAGACTCTATTCCCAAATGTGGGTCAAATAAGTTTGCAAATATGATGTATGTGTTTGCTCGCTTATAGTTTGCATTGGGTTTGGGGGATAGGCTGTGGGCAGGCAGGATTCTTATAGCCTAAGGCTTAGTTTTAAAACTAAGCTTTTCCTCACACCCTTGACTGTTGCATGTAAAGGAGTGATACACTCTTATGAGGAATCCCATTATGCCTCAGATGAGTGACTTTGTATTGGAGACTTTCTTGTTTGTATATTGGATTAAAGGTTTGGATTTCTATACTATAAAGAGGGGCAGACCGGGAGCTTGCTCACTCTCAGTTCCTGAGGTTAGCATTAGAGAGGAGAGCAGAGAAAGGCCACGTGGAGGAGGCCAGGAGAAGCAGCCAAGATGGTGGAGTGCTGAAGGAGAAGTCAGTTTGTGCAGAGTTTGTGCAGAGAGAAGGAGATAGAGGACAGAGGTGAATAAGGCTGGTGAGCTAGAAACCTTTGATTCTAGGAAACTCAGATAAGTCAGTGGCTTTGGGAGCCCTGAATAGAAAGGGAAGTGTTTTCCCACTGTGTGTATTTCTTGCCCGCTGGGTGCAAGCTAGGACTAAAGGTAATGGCCCACCAGTTTTTGGCTCCATTGTTTCATTACCATCTGTCTGAATCTAATGTGAACCTGCATGGGCCAGGCAGCTCTGATGTTGGCCACGGCTACCGGCTTTACACCAAATATCATCTGCTTGGTTGTCTCACCTCTTTGAAGTTCTCAAATGTTACTTTTTTAGATTTTCCCAACCTCTTCATTTAAAATTGTAATACTCTTTAACCTCATAGTATTTCTTATCCTGTTCCTATGACTTATTTTCTTCATATTACTTATCGTTATGCTAACATTGCTGTCTATGTTCTCTCTCTCTCTCCCTCCCTCTCTTCTCCACTAGAATGTAAGCTCCACCATGCAGGGAGAGGTTTATGTATCTCTGGTGTAAGGCCACGAGCCGCCATCGTGGCCAGTCACATGCAGGTTCCCATTGGATTAAGGCAGACAGTAAAGAAATGGTGGAGTCAGAGGATGGTGGGCATTCTGTTTATTGATGTCTCACCAAGACAGGCAAACCACAAGAGAAGACAAGGGAAAAGCAGAAAACCAGCTTTTCCCATGAAGGGCAAGGGATCAGGGAGGCCCCTGCAATGGTGACAGCAGGAACCGAGAGAGCAAGCTCCTGGTCTGCCCCACTTTATAATATAAAAATGAAAACCTTTAATCCAATATATTGTACAAACAAGGAAGTCTCTGACACAAAGTCACTTATCTAAGACATAATTGGATTCCTCTAGAGAGTGCACCACCCCACATCATGCAATCAGTCAAGGGTGTGGGGAAAAGCTTAGTCTTAAAACTAAGCCTTAGGCTATAACCACCCTGCCTGCTTACAGCCTGTCCCCCACACCCAATGCAAACTATAAGTGAGCAAACATATATATCATATTTACAAACTTATTTGACCAACATCTAGCATCTAGAATAGCATTTGGCATATACTGGCTAATCTGTAAATAGATGTTGAATGAATAAAATAATCAATTTGTGTGATATATAAAAACAGTGACTCTTGTCATGTTTGTGGCAAATACTGTATTACAATACTTACTCAGTTGACTATTTACGTTTTAATAGAAACCAGATGTTTTAAATTTTAATGTTAATTGGTCTTTGTGATTTCTTTAATGTTACTTTAATTTTAAAATGTTCTTCCTTAAACCTAGATCAACTATATTTATCTACTTTCTACATTTATTTTGTTTAATTTTATGATTTCATTTCCAATTCTTTCTTATAATGAGAAAACTAAAAAGCTCCCAGGAGCTGTTGGAAACAAACCTTACCTAGAGGTGCTATGTTGATAACATAGCCATCACCCAAGTACATGGCCCAGTGCTGATAGCCAGGACGAAACACTTCAATCAAGTCCCCCGGCTTGGGGTTGCCAGGATATTTCAAGCTAAAGCAATCATTAAACGCCATCTGTAATGACAAACATAAAGACAAGCCAGTTTATACAACTTGCCAAATGAAAATGTGTTTAGGACTACCATAGAAGTGGCCCCCAGTCACTTTTAGCTCAGCTCATTAGAGCATTGATCCAATACTCTAGGGTTGCAGGTTCAATCCCCGGCCATGACATGTACAAGAATCAACCTATGAAGGGATAAATTAGTGGAACCAGTCAATGTCTTTGTCTGTATGTCTCTCTCTCTCTCTCTCTCTAAAATCAGTAAATTTAAAAAAAGACTTCTATAGAAAACAAGGGAGACAGAATTTATTGGGATTACAATTCTTTTAAAAGACTTAGACTCACGCCATTGTCTGTTTCTTTGAACGATTCCAACACTGAATTACGCGTGCACAAGTGGACAAGTGGAGAAAGACTTTGTCAGCTATTACTTAATTTTCTACAGCAATGCTTCTCATCCAGATAAACCCCAAGGCCCCTTTATTATAATAAGCATTTTATAATTCTCTCTTTAAGCCCAGAAACCTACAGATCATATTATTCACCTATAGGCAAAATTTCAAAAAGATTAACATGATGCCCTATTTGGAGTTGAAAAGGGAAGGATATTTATATTAAATCTGTTTTACCATATAAATTACTACAAAAATATTTTTTAATCTATACTCTTTAAGTTATTGATCATGAAAATGTCAGAATTCAAAATCAGAAGATTAGATGTCTTTCAGCCTTTTATATAACAGAATAAAATCAAAGAGAAAAAAATACTGTATTACAAAACTTACCCTGTGAGGTAACTTAAGCAGACATAAGCTCCAGGCCCTGATGAGTGTCCATTCAGATATTCAAGCATCTAGTAGGATACAGGACACTTCCTGTTTCCCAGTTGACTATTTATGTTTTAATAGAAACCCCATAGTATTTCTTATCCTGTTCCTATGACTTATTTTCTTCATATTACTTATCATTATGCTAACATTGCGCTGACCGTGCTGTGCATGTCTAGACACTCTGGCCTCCACCCACTAAATATCAGTAAGTGCTCTTTGTCATTGTAACTACCACAAACACCCCCACAGATTTCCACCCCTCCCTCACTGCCGTGCTTATTGTCTAATTCCTCACTTACTGATTCCAGAAACAGGGCAAGGTGGTCCGCTTTGAAGTGAGGTAATTTGGAAGGTTGGGGAATTCATCATACTGATGATGCATATGTCTGCAAACTCTAAGTTTCATGAGGTTTTTTTCTTTGTAAATCAATACTTTTCAAAAAGAACATACAAGTCTGTTACATTTTATTTTTATGGAAGGTTAGATTTTCTATTTATGGCACAGAAGTAGAACAACTCAGCAAGAAGAAGTTATATACATCCATTAATAATCAAAAGGAGATTTAATGCTACATTCATGTGGACTATCTAATTGACAACAGTGTGTTCCTCATTATCTAATATAGATGTGTATACTCAATTACAAAATAAATCCAAGTGCCAGAAAGGAAACTTCCAAGCATCTCATTTATAATTATAATAGCATAGGCTAAGGAATTGTGAATACAAATTACCATTTCTCTGGCATGCTAAAAGTCTTTTTTATAATAAATTAATATTGGTAGGGTGTTTTCCCAAGTATTTGTATGCCATCTGTTGAAAACTTCAATCATCACACTGGTACAGAAATGTAGCGCAATATAAGCTGTCCATCTGTTGAAAAATAACTATTAAAACAACTTTATGGAAACTATTAAGTCTAACCACACTGTCAAATATGTTTGAGTCTTATTAATATGGCAGTTCACAATTTGGCCACGTGGGTACTAAGAGGAAAAATCGATAATGTACTATAATATAAACAAACACATTTCCAATGAATAGAAATCAGCAAGCCCACACAGCTGTCTGCTCAAATTCAGAGACCTAGCTACGCTCACAATAATCACCATCATTTAAACAGAGAGCACTTTGTAGTGTAACATTTTTTTTCAAATGCCCTATTATAATAAACCTTAGTTAATTTTTTTAAAACCTACAACTATTTGCGTTTATTATGTTATTAACCTATTTTCCAGATAAAAAGATCACTTTTTATCTGTAATCCCAACATTTTGGAAATACCCATTGAAGCCTTTATTTTATAAAATATAGAAAGTCAAGTAACAGGACTAGGCGTTAAAAATATAAGCTCTTGCCTGACCAGGTGGTGGCGCAGTGGATAGACCGTCGGACTGGGATGCATAAGACCCAGGTTCAAGACCCCGAGGTCGCCAGCTTGAACGAGGGCTCATCTGGTTTGAGCAAAAGCTCACCAGCTTGAGCCCAACATCGCTGGCTCAAGCAAGGGGTTACTTGGTCTGCTGAGGGCCCACAGTCAAGGCACATAAATATATATATATATATATATGAGTTCTTGTCTCAGGTGTTCTAACTTGCTAGTTCTGTTATTTTGGAAAAGTCATTCAAAGTGTCTGAGTCTCAGTTTCCTCATTTTGAAAGCAGACATAAGAACGCGTAAGGCAGGCTGAATTGTTGATCTCAAAAAGTTGTTGCAAATGACCTATCATGAACTGGCTAAAAACTGTCGCATGTGCTCTGTGAGCTGGTAGGAGCTCGGCAGGTGGACGCTAGGGGAGGCAGGGCTGGTTGTAAGTGTTGAAAGATCAGTTCGGGGCTTATGTGCAGTTTTTGTTCCTTATCCTTTCTTCCAGCCACAATACTCCTGTGGCATGGATGATTCCACTGCAAAATTTTAATAGATTAACACATTTTAAATTCTGACGTATAACTTGTAAACCAACTTACAAAATGTAATTTATTTGATTTCATGAAGCTGGTTATATTTATAAAGAGGGATGACAGGATCACAAGGAAAATATTTCGTATGAGCAAGCTCTCAAGAAACAATGAAAGAAGCCTAAAGGCTAATATGTGAGGGGGAAAGTGATTTCTGACGCCAAACACTTAGAATCACAAGAATTTACTGCAGAAAGGTAGTTCAGATATTATCGAAGTCAGTGCTCACCAACCTTCTATTTAGCCGTGAGGCCCTGCATCAAATCAAATATCAGATAAACCCTCAGAAACATAAAACATGAAAAGCAGCCCTGCCCTGAATGGAGTCAAGGAGGGGTGTGAGAGCCCCATCTGCTCTTGTTGCTGCTGCTGCTGAGGCTCTGGAGACCTCAGACCTTCCAGAAATGGAGCCTAAATAACACCCATCGAGTCCTAATGCAACCCCATCACTTTTAATACAGAGGAAACAAAACCAGGTAGGTAATTTGTTTTGCCCAAGGTCATACACTATTTTATAAAAGATTTTGAACAAATCATTTTGCTGGAGCAACTAAACTGACAGTGGGAAAATAAGAAAAAGATAAACCTCAACCTAAGTCTCAGGACTTTATACAAAAAATGATTCAAAATGGATTATGAACTTAAATGTAAATCTATAAAGCATAGAGAAAAAAGCACAGGAGAAAATCTTCAGGGTCTAGAGTAAGCAAAGAATTCTTAGACTTGACACCAGAAGTACTATACATAAAAGTAAAGAGTCACCATTGAATACATGCCTTCAAAACTAAAAACTTGTGCATTGTCAAAGATCTGTTAAAAGGACAAAGAAATGAATCATGGAATGGGAGAAAATATTTACAAACTACATTTTCAATAAAGGACTACTATGGAGAACATATAACAAATTCTCAAAACTCAGTAATCAAAAAGCAAAGTATACAATTAGAACGTGAGCAAAACACACAAAGACACATTTTGTTAAAGAAGAGACATGATGCCAAGTAAACTATGCTAAACATCACTAGTCATTATGGAATTGCAGATTAAAACCATGATGAGATAGCCTTACACAACTACACAGTAGCTAAGCTAAAAAATAGTAATCACAAAATGCTGGCAAGGATCCAGAATAACTGGCTCACTCATTAATTACTGGTGAGAATATAAAATGGTACAGCCACTCTGGAGGAAGTCTGTCAATGTCTTTAAAAACTTAATTTGTAACTACCATAAGATCCAGAAACTGCACTCCTAGCCATTTATCCCGGAGACTGAAAACAATCAAGACTTATAGTCACACAAAAACCTGTACACAAATGTTCATAGCAGCTCATTCACAGTAGTCAAAAACTGGAAAAAACCTAGATGACCTTCAATTGGTAAATAATTGGTGTACAACAAATTGTGGTACAGCCATACTATGAAGTACTACTACTAAGGAATAAAAAAGAACAAACTATTGATGCATGCAAGGATTTGGATTAATCTCCAGAGAATTATGCAGAGTGAAAAAAGCCAATGACAAAGGTTACATATCGTATGATTCTATTTGTATAACTTTTTTTTTTTAATTTTTTTTTTTTTTTTTGTATTTTTCTGAAGGTGGAAATGGGGAGAGACAGTCAGACAGACTCCCGCATGCGCCCGACCGGGATCCACCCAGCACGCCCACCAGGGGCGAAGCTCTGCCCACCAGGGGGTGATGCTCTGCCCCTCTGGGGCGTCGCTCTGCCGTGACCAGAGCCACTCCAGCGCCTGGGGCAGAGGCCAAGGAGCCATCCCAAGCGCCCGGGCCATCTTTGCTCCAATGGAGCCTTGCCTGTGGGAGGGGAAGAGAGAGACAGAGAGGAAGAAGAGGGGGAGGGGTGGAGAAGCAAATGGGCGCTTCTCCTATGTGCCCTGGCCGGGAATTGAAACCAGGTCTCAGCCCTGGCCGGTTGGCTCAGCGGTAGAGCGTCGGCCTAGCGTGCGGAGGACCCAGGTTCGATTCCCGGCCAGGGCACATAGGAGAAGCGCCCATTTGCTTCTCCACCCCTCTGCCGCGCTTTCCTCTCTGTCTCTCTCTTCCCCTCCTGCAGCCAAGGCTCCATTGGAGCAAAGATGGCCCGGGCGCTGGGGATGGCTCTGTGGCCTCTGCCTCAGGCGCTAGAGTGGCTCTGGTTGCAACATGGCGACGACCAGGATGGGCAGAGCATCGCCCCCTGGTGGGCAGAGCGTCGCCCCATGGTGGGTGTGCCGGGTGGATCCCGGTCGGGCGCATGCGGGAGTCTGTCTGACTGTCTCTCCCTGTTTCCAGCTTCAGGAAAAAAAAAAAAAAAAAGAAACCGGGTCTCCCGCACGCCAGGCCGACGCTCCACCGCTGAGCCAACCGGCCAGGGCCTGTATAACATTTTTGAAATGACAAAATTATAGGAATAGAGAACAATAGTGATTCCCAGGGGTTAAGGAAGTGATGGGAGCAACATGGACATGGCTATAAAAAAGCAACAGGAGAGATTCTAGTGGTGATGGAAATTGCCTGCACCTCCATTGGGTCAATGTCAATCTCCTAGTTATGATCTTGTGTTATAACTTTGCAAGGTGTTACCATTGAGGGAAACTGGGTAAAGGTACAAGGAATGTCTCTGTATTATTTCTTACAACTATCAATACATATAAACCTACAATTATCTCAAAAAATTATTTTAAAAAAGACCAATGCCTTTTTTTATTAATTAATTTAAATGGGGTGACATTGATCAATCAGAGTACATAGGTTCAGAGAAAACATCTCGAGGTTATTTTGACATTTGATTTAATAGAGCACAGAAGAGGACCAATATGTGAAAGTTACATTGAGACTGTTTTGAACCATATATGAAGAATATTTTTCTTTTCTTGAAGATGATCCAATACTGTAATGGAACACCATATGCAGACAGTTTCTTTCACTGGGGATATTTAAACACAGTCAGGGTTGATAAAAATAAATTTTCCATGGTTGGGGTGGAAAGGCCTTCTATGGTCCTTTCAATCGTTCTGTCATTCTATTTTCCAGAAACTGTGTAGATGTAATCCTCAGATCAACACCACAAAATAGATAAATGTTTTTCCTCCATTTTGAAGATGAAGAATGTGATGTTCACAGCAGTTCAGGAACTCATCCACAATCACACAGCAGGGAAGGGCAGAACCTAGACTCAGATTAGCCCTGCGCCAAGGTCAGGCTCCTGACACTACCCTACCTGCTTCTCTCCAGACACCCTACACCAGCAGTTCGCAAACTTTTTGAAGTCGAGGTGCATTTAAAATCATACAAACAATTGTAGGCGTATTATATACAAATTTCTGAGAAATATGTTATAATAATTAAGTCAAATATTAAAGAAAAAAAATCCAACCGTGCTTTTATGGTAATTAAATGAAATAAATACAACAAAATTAAATTTATCCTGACATTAAAAAACATTTTTATGTTACATTTTTTGAGTTATGCTTTTTAGAATTTGTAAAAAAAAAGAGGGGTTAAAAATTTTAAAAACGACATAAAAGTTATCTTTTTATATGTATAGATACATTCTTAGTAAGATTTAGTAAATTTGGCAGGTCCCAAGGTGAATGTGTTAAGTTTATTCGTTCTTGTGTTTATGTGAAACATGAGCCTGATGTGTCCTAGTGATTTCTTCAATGTTTGGGCATATATTTGAAAGGCAAACTCTCATTTCCTCGTCAACACATCGAAGAATTCCTCTCTTCTTACTCTTAATTATGCTGAGAGTAGAAAATCCTAATTCACATAAATAGGATGTTGAAAATTGTAGTAAAATGTTCAAAGCTTTTTTAGATATTGCCACATATTCTTCTTTTATAGAAATCCAAAAGGTTTCAAGAGACAATTCCTTATGTTTAATCATCAATCCACAATCAGTGGATACAGATGCCAGTTCTTCTTCTTCTGTTAATGTTAAACCAAAGTCACTTGAAGCTTCCATGAATGGGTTTCTAATCCAATCGTATTGTTCAGTGTTAAGTGATGGAAAATGCTATAAATTAAATTCTGCCTGTCAGCCTTCAAGTCCTAGTTTATTTACACTTAACTTTTGTTCACTTCCAGAATCAGATTCTTCAATATCATGCTTCTTTTTGAAAAATCTAACCATTTTATTTGGGTGTATTTATTTAAGAATAATATAATAATGTGTTAATAATAAAAATAATAATGATGTATTAACAAAAAGAGTGGTATTTCCATTATGAAATGGTATAATAGAGTAACTATATTTATTTTTATATCTGGGCACATGCCACGAACCAGCACAGCTAGTAATTCCAGGTCCCAACTGGGAACAGTGCAGAATTAAGAAAGTATACAGAATTAAGAAAATACGGGGTTGGGAGGGCCCTGTAATTGCTGCTGGAAAGAACAAAGCACACCCAAAAAACTGTATCTTGCTTTATTTATAGGGCAAAGTGAGGCTATTAGCAAATCTTAACTTTACACCAAACAAAAGATAGAAGAAACTTGCCTCCAATCTTTCCGGGGAACATGGGGAGTAGTGTAAACAATCCAGCACCACAGCTTAACAGCCTTTTGCAACCTAATCAGGCAAGTGAGGTGAAGGGTTGGGCAGACTGTCAGCTTACAGCCAATTCCCCACACCTCTGTCCCTCAAAAATCTAAACTCCAAAAACTCTGTTGATTTTTTGGTCCCCAACAGGCATATATTTCTCTGGAATACCATAGGGTGCACCTTGAAATCTTCTAGGGTGCACCAGTGCACCCTGGTGCACACTTTGAGAACCACTGCCCTACACCCTATCCCTTGCTGACATTTCTGCAGCCCTCCTTGCACCAGACTGTTTAACAACTGTTAGCATCACCATTTTACAGATGAAGAATCTGAGACTTGGATGAGTTAAATGCCAGACCCCAAATCACAAAGGTAGTAAGTAATGGAACTAGATTTTGATTCCAGGTCTGTCTTCTTATTCCAGACTGCACGTTCCTACCACTGATGAACATCACTCACCTAAGGAATTGCTATGAAACCATATTTCACCTTGTCCCTCTTCCCAAATACCCATTAGAGAGAAAAGCTGCAAAGCACACAAAATATATATCTCATATAACACAAGAAGTTTCTAAACATTCATATGTGGAACCAGTGAGTAATGAGAAGTAGTCTCTCAGGGAAGCCTTGCTCTCCTCCAGTAGGTGTGGTGTCAGGTGAGGCTAGAGCATTTGGAAGATGCCCAGGCTCAGACCTTTGGGAAATGGTTATAACATGTCTGGTTTGAGTAATTTGATTTATATGAACCATTTCTACCCATTTCATTCAGGAACAAGCATGTAATGTAGTGCTTCATAAATGATAACACAGAACCAATTAAAAATGCATTTATAAAGTCCTCTACTGTGCTCTGTGTGGTTCAACTTTCAGGTAAGAATACTTCATTTTAACAGTTCACCTGCACAAAATTGTTTAACAAGTTTATAACAAAGAGTGGCATGAAGGTAAGCCTGTAATCTTTGTACAACCAATTTTCTCTTTCAACTGCCAAAACAGGCTGCCCTGTTTAGAGCTCCATTCAGCTGCAGGGGATGCATCAAAAATAATAAATAAATAAATAAATAAATAAATAAATAACTGCTCCCTGCACAGAGAGAGACAGGCTGATTAACTGCTGCTGCTCATGTCCATGGGGCCACCTATATCACAAGAATACTAAGGGCATATTTTGACAAACTACTCCCAAGAATGCTATGCAAGTCTGAAACACTATCACAGGCTATCCCTATAGATAGTCTTCTAGTTCAAATTGGACCCTTTCCTCCTCTGTCTGCATTTCTACCCACAGTCCTGCTACACTGAGATGGCTCCATGAAGCCTTGTGCTCCCAGACTGGCTAATTCACAGAGCCTCAGAGCTGCACAGATCCCTGGTCCAACATCCTCATTCCAGTTTAGGGTTACCCCTCCCAGCCAGATGAACCACCATATCCACTGCACTGTCGTTCTTGGAATCCCTCCAAAGATCTCCACTATTGACTCCTCACTTTGTCCCCTCTATAATAGTGGCCTCCTTTATTCACCTCTACATTCTAGGCAAAGCCAATGATTCCTTATTCCTCACTCTCACCTGGAGTTTTGTTGCTAACACTGAACCTCCTACCTGGAATCCAAATGTCCTCAAATGACCCACTCTTAATAGATCCAGGCCAATGCCACTCTTTCCCTCAGTTTTTTCTCCAGTCAGCTAGAAATGGCACCTCCTTCCGAGTTTCCTTAGGGCCTTGTATCTGATGCCCATTGCGTTTCCTTCACCTGCGTCAGTTACTGGTGTCTGGAGAATGTTCTCTTCTGCTCCACATGCAGGGTTGGGCCTTGTTTATCTCTATACCTACTGTTTCCTGCAAGAGTGCCTGGCACTGATAACTGTGAGCAAGTGTTTAATGAATGAAGGGACCAGTAGCTCAGCCCAAGGAGGACAGAGTGGCTGAGTTTTTCCAGCTTAAACTCAAATTCATAGTCCAGAATGCCCAAGGAATAGCACCATCCATATTTCCAAAATTCAATCTTTTATAATAATAATTACGTATATTATCTATTATTCATCTCTACCTCAGTGAGGACAGTATGTTTAAAAAACCTTGATAAGCCAGACCCAGTTGCTAGTTCTGGTTCGGCCACTTAATAGGTGTGTGACTTGGGGAAGTTAATCTTTCCCTGAGAACTCTATTCTGTTAAAAATAAATAAATAAAAATTATAAAGGGGGGGGGGGGAGGCGAGGGCTGTTAAATTGTCAAATTATGTAGATACTCCCTCTGGAGCTTTCCCAGCACAGTTGGTTCAAACAAGTTTCCCTGGAAACCTAGAGGTCCACCCTCCGTATCCCCAGCACACCTCACTCTTAAACCGGGTCATCTTTCCCCACCGGTGGCCGCTGCGGGGATCCTAGGGTCTCCCGGGCGCGCAGCCGCTGCCCTCCTGCTAGCGCCTGCGGGCCGACTCCATCTGCTCCGGGCGGAGGTCAAGACGACAGCAGCCAACCACCAACCCAGGGCGGCCTCCAGCGCCAACGCCAGTCCCGCCGCGCGGAGACGCTCGGGCGCCAGCGACACTGCAGCGCGCATGCGCCGCCGCGGGCCCCTTATCCCGTCAGCCACCCGCCCTTATCAGCCACCCCACCCCCGCCACACAAACACAGACACCCCGCGCACGTGCCGCACCCTCCTCACCTCCGGAGCATCGACTCCACACCTGTTCTCCGCACACAGGGCCAGCCACAAACCCAGTGGTGTAAAATCAACCCTGGCGCGGTAACAAAATCATGACACCCCTCCCAGCCCCTGGGACATTCCTGCATCTGGTTTTCATGGCTGAGGTTATAAAGTTAATTCGTCTTGTTGAGACCACAAAGGTTCGTGTACACACACGACTACAGTCTACACCCAGAAGTACGCCCCCTTCCAGCTCTACACAAACTCCTTCGTGCCTGTAGGGAAAATCCTGGTCCCCACAACCAAAGAAAACAGCCTTGACTCAGCCAAGTGAAGGAAGCACTGGCCTTAAAAAAAAAAAAAAAAAAAAAAAAATCCTCCCCACCTCCCACCACACACCCTGCAGGATATGCGCTCCTGAGCCTGATCCGGCGCCCAGAGGCCATGGGGACACACATGGACCTCGCTTTCTTTCGACCCCTCCCTGTCACCACCTTCCAACCTAAGATCAACTTCAGATTGGGAAGTAGGGAGAAAGGAGTAAGCAGAAAGGAAGGATGTGCTTGCCCCTGTTCCCCTACACCTCCAGGTCCTAGTCCCCCTCCCCGTGGGAAATCTACCTGGCTCTGGATGGCCCTTCATTAAAGACAAGACTCCCCGGACAGCCCATTCCCGTACCCACCTCCCCTGCCTGTCTAGTTCTTCAAAGTTGGCCGCCTCTGGATAGACAAGTCCTTATTCAGAGCGCATGTGACAGAGCAGGGCCTGACTCTCTTTCAGGCCAGGTAGGGCAGCAGAGGCCTCCAGGAATACAGCCATGTAGGTTTAAAAATAAAGTTGGGCCTGAAGAGTATCCCTTTACTCACTGCTCAAAAAGGGAGGCCAGGAACAGGGACCAGCTAAGTAAGGATGCCTGCAGACTGCTTGCTACCTGCACTTTCGGGAGCACTGCACAGAACTTGCCTTCAAATCAGTCATAACCTTGATGTTTACTCTGATGCGAATGGAATCTCAGCTAGGAGGGAGGATGTTTTTTCCTTCTAATTCAAAGGCTGAAATAGCTTGCTAATTTTATGTGTTTTGTCATAATGAGCTAGACCTACCTAAAAAAAAATAGCCTCTTTTTATAAAGGATCAGGCTCTATTATAAAGGTTAAGGGTGTATCTGCATGGCTGGGCCATGTTTGGAAACATGGAGTACCTAGAAAGACATTGAAAGCCCGTGGGAGCTAGATATAACTATTGGCAAGTGGAAGCTAGAGCGCTTGAAAAGTTGTAGCTTTGTTGTTTGTGAGTTTATATTTTTCTTACACATTCCCTATTTAATATACTTTTAGTTATAGATTGAGTCAGATATGCCTTTCAATACCTTTTTAATGTCTCAAAGAGAAAGCCATAAAGATGCATTTGCTTTATGTCCCCAACTGTTTCAATTTAGTCACCTCTGAAGGAAGTGGTTCATGATTTTATACAGGAGAGTTATTGTGAGCACTTATAAAGCCATCCTGCTTATGAGCCAAATTTATTATGTTTGCCAGCTTAATCTGTTTTCTCTAATCGGACACTTAATCATGCAGCCTCCTCCCTACATTATGGATTCACGAATGTCAACTGAGGAGGGTTGCTCAGTCAGGGCCAAATGATAAATTATCTTTTCATTTTGGGGCATTTGTGATTAAATGCATCATAGTAGAATTAAAATGAAATAAATCTTGTATTTTTACTTCTAGATCCCTGCCAGGTAGAGATAAAATGCAGTTGATTAAAAGTGATTTCAGTTCTATGCCTGAATGGAATTTGTAGGAAAAACAGAGAAAGCTTTGTAGTTTAGGAGAGCTCTGAGTTTCTATAGATTGGAGAAATAGTTAATTGCTCATAGGTACTCTATGGATGAATAGCACATAATTAAAATTTCCATTCAGAAAAAATAAAAAATTAGTCTCAGGCAGTAATAAAGTTGGTCTGAATCTAGACTTGTAATGCTGGGATCTCAATGGCTGCACATGGTATATGATGGGAAGGAGGTGTGAGATTACAACCAGTTCCTGTTATTTTGGCTCTTATATTAAGTAAAGCACCAGCTGGATGACACCCTCATTTGCTGCCTAACTTGGGTTGAGAGGGTTGAAACACATTGAAATAACCATAATGGAGGTGACTTAGTCATGTTTGTTGTTAAATAAATAAAGTTCACATTCCCGTAAAAGCCCTTGAAGTAACAAGAGTCATTACTGGCTTTTTTAGCACATGGAGACTAAAGACAATCAGCACTGTGTAATGTTAGACAGTCTTAAAAAACAATAACAAAAAAAACCCCATCTATTTTGGGGTGCTCAGTTTACAATTACAAGTATTTTCATACCCTTTATCTCATTTGATCCTCACAAGAAGCTCACGACTACTCAGGTCCTAGCAGTGGCTCTGACTACTGAGCCATAGAGTTCCTCACTCAGGGTCTGTGGGGTGGGACCCAGAGCAGGCCTCTTAGTCAAGAGCTGCTCTTTCTCCACTCAGACTCCATCTTTTACCAGATGGTAAAACCAAAGTCTTCATTTTAGACCAAAAGAAAAAAAATCCACAAAAAAACAAAAGACCTGCACTTAAAAGGTGAATGAGACCTAGTGGGGGGAAAAAAAAGTCTTGTAAAGATCTCCTGGCTTTAACAGAGATAGATATTTGCTGAAATAACCCAGACGTTGTTGGCTACATGAGCATAGTTAATGAGAGTTGAGACAGTCATTCAAATAGTTCCAACTCCCAAAATCCATGCTATTTGAGTACAAGCTTTTTTCTTGACTGGAATATCCAGGCAGCAACATGTCCACTCAGATTGTATTTTTGTACAAATTGCTCAAGCCTCTCACTCAATCTGCTTTGTACATTCTTAGTCAGTATGATTGGGATAAGAAATCAATGTCCCCATAGAATTCTTGTGTAGTGAATATACAGGCTATGTGATATCTCTGTGACTGCTGCTTCCCAATGGTTATGTGCATTTGAAATTTTTAAGCTTGGTTAAGTTAGGCTGAGCCAAGTGTCTGGAGCACTCAAGGGGACATATGGAGGAAAGAATGATTTAATGGAGTCCAGGACAGAGGCACAGCAACCTATCAGTGCATGGCAAGGAGAAAGGAAATGGGTATGTCTTCTACAGAAGAAGTTGCCTGCATTCCGTCCAGGGGAAAGACAATGGAAAAGCTATGGACAGAGTCAGGAGTCTTGGGTTCTAATCCCATTTCTGCCACTTGCTAACTGTGTCACACAGAACATGTATAAAATGGGAAAAATAAAATAGCTTGCCATTTTTACAGATTTGTAAAAAAGCCCTTTAAATATATAAAAAGTATAATATATAAAAGAAATAATAAATTTATACAATTCAATATGCAAATGATGTATGATAGACTTGTACACTTGAAAACTATATTTTATTAACCAATGTCATCCCAATACAATTCACTAAAATGTTTTTAAAAGAAAGAATAAATTCAAACTATGGCTAGCCAATGGACATAACACAAGGGTATCCTTAGAATTAACACATTTTACCATGTTCAGGAAGAGAAATGGCTAAAAATATACATAATATTCCTATTTCTGCTTTCTATATTTGCCTCTTCCTGTTTTAAATTCCGAGTAAGTTGTCAGATTTATTCATTGTAACATTTACATAGCACAAATATGTCACTTGAAAGCGACACTGACAATATAGTTAAACCTTTATTTTCTTATATTAGTCTAATAAATAAAAGCCCATCGCTAAAAAGAGACCACAAATATAAATGATTTAAGGGATTTTGCCTTAAGGGGAAATCATGCGATGCTTTTGGGAAAAGGTAATTCTGACTTGGTCCTCTATAAAATGCTAAATTTCTGCACAAAATCTTAAAGCACAAGTGTTTACAGGACTCTTGGTGACAAGAAAAGCTACAGTAAATGTGCCTTAGCATTAACATTTCTGTATCCATGGAAACCATGAAGTTCTGAAAGTGCAGACACATGTGGCCTGTGGTAGTTATTGAGGGGCTGAGGCGGCAGCCGTGGGTTACTGTGCTCTGAGAGCTGACGGATTGCTGCGAGCTCTCGTCACAGGCCTGGACGGTGTTCCTGCCACATTAATTACAGGGAAACTCAGAAATCTCAGACACTAGGGAGAAAAAAAGACTTGGTTATATTTTACATGTACTTCTATCTCTCAGAACAAAGTGAGTTAAGTCAATTTTTTATTCAGAAAAGCTTGAGAAACTAGCAGCATTTCTCTCCTTCTACACCTGCCCTGCTTTTGTTTAAAAAAAAATTGGCTACAATTAAACACTCTCTAGATTTTCCATGTGTGCCGACCCACATATTTGTTGAATATTTGGGAGAATGCCACCAGTTTTTTATCAAACTGATTATTTCTGGGATTTTAAAAGTATTCCTGGTCAGTGTTTCCCAATGTATAATGGCTTTAAAAAGCAAAGAGCACAATAATATTGGAGGGGGAAAATCATCTAGATATCTGAAATGTTTATATAACTAAGGACCAATATTCTAATAAAATGAAGTAATACAAGTTATAGAGGCATATTTACGCAATGCTCTATTTTGTAAAATACATACTGTATCTCTTTTAGTCCTTATGTCAGTCTGTGTGTGTGTGTGTGTGTGTGTGTGTGTGTGTGTGTGTCAGAGACAGTGAGAGACAGAGAGAGGGACAAATAGGGACAGACAGACAGGAAGGAAGAGAGATGAAAAACATCAATTCTTCATTGCTGTACCTTAGTTGTTCATTGATTGATTTCTCTTATGTGCCTTGACTGGGGGCTACAGCAGAGCAAGTGATCTCTTGCTCGAGCCAGAGACCTTGGGTTCAAGCTGGTGAGCTGTGCTCAAACCAGATGAACCAGCGCTCAAGCTGGCAACCTTGGGGTTTAGAACCTGGGTCCTCTGTGTTCCATATTGATGCTCTATTCACTGTGCCACCACCTGGTCAGGCTCCTTACCTCAGTCTTGATGGACATTACCTCCATTTTCTCTTCTACCGCCAAGCCTTTGACATTGTTAATATTCTTTCTAATTATTATTCTGGATTTCAATGATTTAGGGATGGTCTGAGTTTTAGTTGAAATACATTGAAACAGGTAAAATTTCAATGAGTTCTTTAAAACTACTTTGTCTTTTAAGTTCACAGAAGTTTTCTTTTTAAAAATATACATATTTTTGTGTGTGTGTTTGGTTCCCTGAAGATGTGCTGTCAACATGGCAGCCATTAGCCACACATGGCTACTGAGCACTTGAAATGCACTGTGTCACATATTGAAATGATAACAGTTGCATATATTAAATTAAATTAAATATGACTTTAATTTTACCTGTTTCTTTTCCTTTTTTTGATATGCTTATTAAAATTTTAAAACTATGTATGTGGCTGGCATTATGTTCCTACTGGCCAGCACTGCTCTAGTGAAACTCTCCAAAACCCACAAAAGTGGTCTATTTTTGAGCATTTGGTGTATGCCAGACTTACTGAGTCTTGCGATTGACCCACCATACTTTTCACCAGAAGAAGGAGCACTGACTGATTTTATTTAAAAGAAGGGCTTTAAAATATCCTTCCTCTCCTTTCCTTCCATACAATTCTCCATGGCAGAGTCCAACCTCTTTGCTTCCTAGTCAGCCCCCAGGAAGAGCGTGCTGCCCTATGTTGAAGCTGGCTTAGCCACCTCCTGCTATCGTTTGAAAACAGCTGAAGCTATTTGGTGTTATCATCTTGTATTATCACTGTAATTCGAATTCTGTATTGTAATCTCAATACTCATTAACTGGCTGTGTGACTTTTATCAAATCATTTAAGCCATCTGTGCCTCAATTTTCTTTATTATATTTCAATGGAGTATAATAATTAAGTAAATTTTATTAAAAACCTCTATAATGATTCAAGACTAATGATTCAAGTTAATGCACTTGTAAAACTGGAAAGAAAAAAAATATGTGAAGAAATAATAGTTTTGCTCCCAGTTATACCAATGATACTTTTAGCTTTAAGTAAGAGAATACCACATTAATAGTGGGTTAAACAAGAGTTTATTTTTTTCATATATTAAGAAGTCTGATATCAAGCATAAAACCCATCAGCAAATCCTGCTGATGTACTTACTCTTTAAAATATATCTAGAATCCAACCTCACCCTGGCCAGATAACTTAGCTTGGTTGGTTAAAGCATCAGCTCAACAAAGCACAGAGGTTGCCAGTTTGATCCCTGGTGAGGGCACATATAGGAACAGATCAATATTCCTGTTTCTCTTTCTCTCTCTCCCTTTCTCTCTGGCTAAAATCGATAAAGTAAATAAATAAGATGCAAAAACTATATATAATAATCTAACCTTCTTCTCTGCCTCCCCCACTTCCACTGTGGCCCGTCTCCATCATCCCTACCAATATTTTCTAACTTGTCTCCCCGTTTCTTCCCTTGATCTCCTTCAACAAGTTCTATATCCAACAGCCAGAAAGGCTTTTTGAATTACCAGAAAGCTAAATGTAACTACTGCATTGCTCCCCTACTCAAAATCTTCCAAGGATTTCTTAAATCCTTCAGAATTAAATCTAAAATGCTTACCACTGCTTGCAAGCCTCTAAATGATTTGGACACCTGTGATCTTTCTTCTCTCAGTCCCTTCTGTTTTCCCTGTTGCTCACTCAGCTCTGGGCTCTCTGGTCTTCCTTCAGCTCCTCGGACATGCTGAGCATGTTCTCCCTCAGGGCCTTTGCATGTACTGCTCCCTCCTCCTGGAGCACTCCTCCTCACTGCCCCCCCCATATAGGACTTGCTCCCTCATTTCCCTCAGCTCTCTCAAATGTCACTTTATCACATACATCTTTATTTATCAACCTGTATAAAATGTCACCCCTATCACTCTCCAGATCACTTATCCTTCTAACTTATTGCCATAGCTCTTGACTCTACTGGCTATCTTATTTATTATTGGCTATCTTTCCTCCTAAAATGAAAGTTACCTGTAAGCAGGGACATAGGAATCCCCAGCACTAGTACAGTGCCTAGACCAGGCGTGGCCAACAGTTTTTGCCCCCAGGCCAGATTAGAAAGAAAACTTTTTTCACGGCTGGACAAAATATTAAAATTAAAAAATGTTAAATACAAAAACGATTCCTTTAAGTAAACCAAATTTTATTATGTAATTTGTTTATGAATAAATGTGAGTGAAAAAATATTTTAATATACAATATTATTTTAATAAAAATATATTTTAATAAAAATAGAATTATATACTCTATAAATATCTAAACTGTATCACAATCAATCAAGACAGTTTTTAATTAATAGAATGAGCTTGAAGGGGTTATATTGCAAATAAAACAATTATTTTGTTTTACAAACAGCCTGGACATGTTTTCAGTTATCAACTGCAGCTATTGTCTATGCTACAATGCCACTTGATTCAGCACATTTGACCACAAAAATAACGAATCATTTGACCTTAGGTGCGCACTGGCAAACTCCACCTAAAAGAATGTGGGTTTCACATCGCCACTAAATGTCAAACAGTTCATATTGAGTACAGACGAGTACAAAAGTTGTAAATCTTTATAATGGATTTTTTTCTCTTTTTTTAAAAAGATTTTATTTATTCATTTTAGAGAGGAGAGAGAGAGAAAGAGAGAAAGAAGTGGAGAAGGAGTAGGAAGCATCAGCCTTGACCAGGGAAGCCAGGGTTTCGAACTGGCAGTCTCAGCATTCCAGGTTGACGCTTTATCCACTGCTCCACTCCAGGTCAGGCACAATATAATGGAATTTTTTAAAAAAATAAAGAAGTATCACGAATTCATTCGACCAATTATTGGAAGTTAACCCTAGATTAGTCACACGTGGAATTATTTTTCATGTATCACTATCTTCTTAAATATCTCGCTTTCCAATAACCAAAGATGCTTCTGCTTCTGAGTAGCTAAAATTTTAAAGTAGCGGAGAATATTAAAAATTTAATCGTGGGCCACATAAACTCATTACAGTCCGTGGGCTGTATGTTGGCCATGCCTGACCTAGTATCTAATAAGCATTCAATAAATAGAGGTTGAATGACTACTTCGACAACAGAATGGTATCAAGTCCCTCTGTCAGTGACTCTGGGATTCCCTTGGCCTTCTCCTCCTTGTTGCAAGATGGCTGCAGCAGCTCCCACCATCATGTTCACATACAACCACTTTCAGAAGTAGAAAGCAGTGGGGACAAAGCCTCTTTTCCTCCTGCACTTCTCTCTCAACAGGGAGACCAATACGTCTCCTAGCAGACTTTTCTTTATACTTTATTGACTGGAAGTGGGTCAGGGCCTACCCCTTCTGCAAGAGAGGCTGAGTAAGTATTTGGCTTTTCTAGCCTTTAAAGAGAGAGACATGCAAGGGAGACTAGTATGATTCACAAAACCACCATACTGACAAAATGCCATGCTTAGTACATTTCAGTTATATCACACAGCTGATCAGACTTGGTAAGCCATGAGATCCAGAAGCACTCGGTAGAGTGATTTCCCCTGTAATTCTCGAATTTTTCAACCCTTCACATCTTGAAAATGTAGCCATTTATATGGCTTATCTTTTCAATTTAATAACTGTTCCATTAAATGAAAAGATTTTCAAACAATTATGTGGAAAAAAATACTTATGTAATTTTATTTTATTTTATTTTACAGAGACAGAGAGAGAGTCAGAGAGAGAGAGTCAGAGAGAGGGGTAGACAGACAGGAACAGAGAGAGAAGAGAAGCATCAATCATAAGTTTTTCATTGTGACACCTTAGTTTTTCATTGATTGCTTTCTCATATGTGCCTTGACGAGGGGGGGGGGCTACAGCAGACAGAGTAACCCCTTGCTCGAGCTAGCGACCTTGGGTCCAAGCTGGTGAGCCTTGCTCAAACCAGTTGAGCCCGTGTTCAAGCTGGCGACCTCGGGGTCTCAAACCTGTGCCCTCCGCATCCCAGTCCAACACTCTATCCATTGCGCCACTGCCTGGTCAGGCCTTATGTAATTCTATTAGAGAAAGTATCCTGAAGGCTCTATCAAAGGAAGAACAAGGGAGACAGATAAAGGGAAGTGGCCAAAGGCCTGCAAACCTTGGAATGGGACAAGAGGAGAAAAGCTGAGGAAAGTCTGCTGGGAAATGAGTGCAGCTGTGCTGGTGGGAACAGGGGGGGTTGGGAACTAATGCAGGACCCGAGAGGGAACAGGGGGATTGGGAACTAATGCAGGGCCCGAGAGGGAACAGGGGGGTTGGGAACTAATGCAGGGCCCAAGAGGATCTTTTCCTACAAATTTCACATCCTCATGCATGCTTTGCAAAAGAACCAAGACCAGGTTTTTATGTAACATGTGTAAATCAGACACTCAGGGTGTTGCATAGGGATTTATTTTTTCTTTTAAATAATTTACCAAAGTTCAGTTCCTGCCACGTTGATGCTGTGTGATCCCATGACAGTGCCCTCCAAGTTCGAAGAGAGTCTGGAAAAGACACTAGGATTTGGATGACCAAATAAGCTCCTTTCCTCACATCTTTTATGAAGTCTCAGTGGCTTACAATATCAACCACTGAGGGAAGACATATTTCAGGTCGAAAAAATGAGGCAACAGATAAGAAAGCATGTATCCTGGACTCTGTGTAGGGAGAGAGGACGCAAGGGGAGCCTCCTTAGTTTTTAATCTAAAGCATTCTTGTCCCATGCTTCAAATTTTGGGACAGTCACACAAAAACATTATGGCTCAGAATCCCAGAGTCCTAGAAGTCTGAAAGCAAGGACCCTAAGATACAGATGCCTGTACCACCAGACCTTCAAGGAAGTGCTGCAATATGCAAACACGCAGACATGTGGAACCCACTGTTTTCTTCTGGAACTGTTCAAAGAGTAAGGAGAGCTTTTCATGTTTTGTAATGATATTTAGGATGACATGTGAGGTGGACATTTTAAAATGAATGACATTTGAATGCCTAGCCACTCAGATATTTTTTGTAACAAAGCTTGGAGGAGAGACAGGTTAAATAGAATTAATGAAAATCACCCCAGGCTATAAAATCTTTTTTGTCAAATGTGACATCAGGTATAAGGATACAGGCCCGTTGCCCTGGCTCACATATAATGCATTTTAACATCATATTAGCAGGTTCTCCATTCCATCAGAAATGGTTTTAAGGTCTTTCTACTAAATTAAGAAGAAGAAGGAGGAGGAGGAGGAGGAGGAGAAGAAAGAAAGAAAGATTGGACATTAAAAAGGAAACACTTTGCTCTTTTTTTTTTTTTTTTTTTTTTTTTTTTTTTTTTTTTTTGTATTTTTCCAAAGCTGGAAACGGGGAGGCAGACAGACAGACTCCCGCATACGCCTGACCGGGATCCACCCGGCACGGCCACCAGGGAGCGATGCTCTGCCCACCTGGGGCATTGCTCTGTTGCAATCAGAGCCATTCTAGCGCCTGAGGCAGAGGCCACAGAGCCATCCTCAGTGCCCGGGCCAACTTTGCTCCGATGGAGCCTTGGCTGCGGGAGGGGAAGAGAGAGACAGAGAGGAAGGAGAGGGGGAGGGGTGGAGAAGCAGATGGGCGCTTCTCCTGTGTGCCGGGAATCGAACCTGGGACTCCTGCACGCCAGGCCGATGCTCTACCACTGAGCAAACCGGCCAGGGCCAAAACACCTTGCTCTTAATATAATTTCATTCTCAAGCAAATTCTAGTGCTTTTGCTGTATGAACCCATGACCAGGCTCTGCTGTGAGAGTTAAGGATAGATTGCCTGGTTTTATATTCCAGCTCTGGCATGCATAACAGTGTGACCATAGCGGATTACTTAACTGTTCGCAGATTTTACCATCTTCTATGAAGACCTACCTTTTTAGGTTAATGTGAGGATTAAACAATACCATGTAAATGATAGTAATTATTGTTATTGTTGCTACCCAAAGTACACAGTTAGTGAGTAGACACTTACAAGAATATGGTGGAAATAAAATTTTGCTAAGTAGATTTCAAAACATAAAACAAGTATTTTATTTTCAAGTAAAAATGAATTGCAAAATAAATTATAGCATGATATTTATTTCAAAAGATATAAAAGACATCACCTTATGTAAAATGGATCACAAATGCCCTTTTTCTCTGGCCTGGACTATATATAAAACTTCATTCTCACTGAACTGACTGGAAATTTTAGCCAGAAACTATTTACTCAATCCAGGACACTAAATCAGGGGTCCCCAAACTATGGCCCGCGGGCCGCATGCGGCCCCCCGAGGCCATTTATCCGGCCCCTCCGCACTTCCAGAAGGGGCACCTCTTTTATTGGTGGTCAGTGAGAGGAGCACATTGACCATCTCATTAGCCAAAAGCAGGCCCATAGTTCCCATTAAAATACTGGTCAGTTTGTTGTTTTAAATTTACTTGTTCTTTATTTTAATTATTGTATTTGTTCCTGTTTTGTTTTTTACTTTAAAATAAGATATGTGCAGTGTGCATAGGAATTTGTTCATAGTTTTTTTTATAGTCCGGTCCTCCAACGGTCTAAGGGACAGTGAACTGGCCCCCTGTGTAAAAAGTTTGGGGACCCCTGCACTAGATCATTGAAATCAAGTTTTTGGTCCAAGTGACTTTTTTTTTCTTTCTCTACTCACACTGTCTGGTTGAGTCTATTAGGATCACAGAGCCAGTTAAACAGGTAGGTATCTTCTAGGCTGCCTGGAACAATCTCCTTCATTTTATTTATTTTATTTTATTTTATTTTATTTTATTTTATTTTATTTTATTTTTAGCAATCTTTACTCTTCCTAGGGCCACCTGAAGCTGAACTCACTAATGTTAAACTTGGAATATTGATGCTTTGTGGCTTATTACTAGAAAAAAATGTCAAGAATCCTTGTGTTACTAATGTTCAATACAGTTCGGGTTTTATCTAGCCACCCCTGCCATGTTAGAAGACTTTCCTGGGATTTTGCATATAAAGTACAATGGTGTCTGCAGAGCGCTCTGCCTCCAGGCGTGGATGCTGCAAAGCAGCCTCTGCAGCGTTGCCCCAGTACTCTTCACACTTATTTACTGACTCACGTTTAATGCCATTATGGTCTCTGATGAATATGCACATTGACCAATGGAGGTAACTCCTGCACTGGTTGGAAAGAGCACTAGTATCTCCAAAATGTCTGGAAACTACTAAAAAAAAATACATAAAAGAGAAGTAAAATTAAGGGGACAGAAATGCAAAAAGAGTTCTGCTACCAACAAAGCATACATTTGGGGGTTCTTTGTTGTTGTTTCTTTATTTGTTTTGCTGAGTTACTTTCTCTACCCTCTCTGCCTCACCCATCCCAGCCTAACCTCCACAGGGCCCTTAGAATTGTTTCTAACTCAGATCTGACCATGTCACTCTCCTGATTAAATCCTTCTCTTCCACCTGCAAGGTAACTCAGCCATTCGCTGTGGCCTTGACCTCAGATCCCATTATCCTTCTCATCTCCCGCTTCTACCCACTTCTTCCCCCGACCACGCCCAGTCCCTCTCTAGCCACGTATGCCGCCTAAAGTTCCCTGACCATGGCCAAGGTGATCTTGTCTCCTTGTTCATCAAGCCCCACGCCTCCTGTTTCAGTGGTAGAAGCTCCTCATATTTCAAGCCCAGTTCAAATGTTCTCACTTCAGAAATGAAGTAACGTTTCCCTTTTCTTTCATTGCACTTTACTCCAAACTTTCTTAAGAAGCAGAGTTTGTCACATGTGCTTATCTCTCTTGCCCAGTAGATTGTGAACTCCTCGGTATCAAAACTAAGTTTTGCATTCGATTATTCATATTTGTGTCCCTAATACCTAACTCAGGACAACAGTTGTATGGTGGTTAAATAAATCTTAGAGGAATGAAAATGTGAATGAGCTTGCCTATGTTTTCTTTTTTAATTTTGTCTCCCTTACTATCTTCAAGTACTTCTCACAGGGAAGTCATTGTTCCACAGCTCCGATACTGTGCATACAAATGACCTTGCATCCGAATGAAAGTAAGGGGCCTCTCACTAACTCCTCTCGGGCAAATGAAGGATGTTCTGTGGCAGCTCCTAACACAAAATTATAACTTGATAAAAAAAAAACACACAACAACAACAGCTGCCCTGTCTCACCTGCTGTCATCCATACTGTTCCTGAAGCTGCTTACAAATTCAGCTTTCTGACAACCCAGAGCTGTTCACAGCCTCCCCACTGACTTGCTCTCTGGCACAGCAGAGAGGCACCGGCTTGCAGTCAGAGGGTCTGGGTTCCGGGCTAGGCTCTGCAGCCTGCAATTCATATGACTTCATACAGGACACCCAGAGCGGAGTTTCAGCTTCCTCAGGGGAAAACAGGGAAAATGATCTATTCCCCAGCCCTGCTGACCTTGCCAGATTCTTGTGAAGTTCAGAGGATGCAAAGAATTTGAAATCACTTCTTAAAATAGAAAATTCACCAGGGGGGATGGGGGGGGGAGGTAGTACTATAATATTATTTCTATCTACCCCTACCCTATTTTCTTCAGGAAGGTGAAATTAAATACAGTGTCTAAAATACACAAATTCCTGTAGGAAGATCAAGCCAAATACAATACCTGAGATATTCTATCATCCAGATGAAAGACCAACCTCTACCGTGAGTAATCTGGGTCCTTTTTCGGTAGTCCCCAAAGTACATGGACCAGTTGTTATCCTTGGCACTATGTATATATGACACCACAATTCCAGACTCCATTTAACCATGTTCTGCTTTAAAAAGGACTATAAATCTATATTGATTAAAGTCATCAAAAGTTGTGTGGGATAAATGACAAGAAAAGCTCCTGTAGACAATAATAATAATAATAGTTAACACTTAGGGCATGGTCACTACATCGTGGGCACAATACTTAGGGATTGTTCTACAGTCTCTTAATCCACAACAATCCTTTGAGATAGATTCCCTTGGTAGCCCTTTTACAGTTGAAAAAAATTAAGTCCTGCGCCTCGAGAGTGTAGAGCAAGAAGTCAGTCCCAACTCTGCCTGACTCTATGGATTGGATGCTTCACTCTCAGTTAGGTAGGTCCTGGACTAGGTGAGGTCCACCAGCCACTAAAATTTCCCTGGTGATTACTGAGAGTTTAGTGGGCAAAAAGTGTCAGGTGTAAATTAACTCTGTATCATTTCTCTGTAGAGTCAACTTCAATAAACTGAGGTTGCTCCAAGTGCAGGGAGCAAGCACCTGGATGATTATGCTTCAGATTGTTGTACAAGCGCTAACTGCCTATCCGAAGCCATGCTCTATTTCTTTCTCAATCAAAGGGCCCCACCTTTATCTAAATTGTCAATATGCCCATCTAAACTTACAGTTCCCAGCCTCCCTGACGCTGTGTGTGGCTATGTAACTATGTTTTGAGCAATAAAATTATAATGCAAGTGTGACTATGAAAAGGGAGTTCACACAGCTGGGAGGTGCACCCTTCTTTCATCCTGCTTTTTTTTCCTGTTACTGGAGTTACTGACAGGGCTGGAGCTCCAGCAGTTGTGCTGGGTCATGATGACCTTGAGAATGAAAGCCATATGCAAAGAAAGAGGAGCCTGAGTTTCTAGTTATTTTTTGGAGCATTCATGTCAACACTGGACAGCGACTCTACTTTCTTTATATTAGAAGAAGAAAACTGAGTGTTTAAGTAGATGTTATTTTTGCTTTTCTTTTATATGCAACAAAAATTGATCCCAGCTGATATAAAGATTACCTGGGCATTTTCTGGGTTTGTCTCTGTTTCACAGACTTTCACTCTAGATGAGCACCCCCAACTACAAATTGCGTAATTAATGCCATTTACTTTGTTTGCCTCTAAATTAAACTCAAAAAAAGAAACTTTAGGTAGAAAAAAAGCTGAATTTATTGATTAAAATAAAATCTGGAGATTTAATTCTTTTTCTAACTTTAATTAAAATAAACCAGCCAATAGCTATTGAATTTGAATCCAGCAATGAGAATGAGAGACAACAACTTTCATCCTTGGTACTCTCCCAAATAGGCACATGGTAGGAGGTCTGCTCTCCTTCCTGTCTGTCTGTCCTTAGCTGTCCTTCTCTCTGTCTTTCTCATTGTCTCTGTCACAAAAAAAATAGGGAGAGGACCTGAATAGACACTTCTTCCAAGTGGACATACAAATGGCCAACAGATATATGAAAAGATGCTCAATTTCACTAGCTATTCGAGAAATGCAAATCAAAACTACAATGAGATACCACTTCACACCTGTTAGATTGGCTATTATCAATGAGACAGGTAATAAGTGTTGGAGAGGCAATGGAGAAAAAAGAACTCTCATTCACTGCTGGTGGGAATGCAAATTAGTACAACCATTATGGAAGAAAATATGGTGGTCCCTCAAAATACTAAGAATGTAACTACCATATGAGTAGTCCCTCTACTGGGTATATACCTCCAAAACTTGAAAACATGGGTATGTAAAGACATGCACTCCCATGGTCAGCACAGTGTTATTTACAGTGGCCAAAACATGGAAACAACCAAAATGTCCCTCAATTGAGGTTTGGATAAAGAAGATGTGTATATTTATATTTTTTGTGTGTGTATGTGTATGTATATATATATATGCAATAAAATACTACTCAGCCATAAGAAATGATGACATAGTGCTATTTTCAACAACATGGATGGACCTTGAGAACATTATACAGAGTGAAATAAGTAAATCAGAGAAAGTTAAGAACAGTATGATTTCACATATAAGTGGGATACAAAACAAAGACTCATGGACATAGATAAAAGTGAAGTGGTTACCAGGGGGACATGAGAACGTGGGTGAAGGGATGGGAGGAAGGGTGTAAAGAGGGGCAAATACTAGGTGATGGAAAATTATTTGACTTTGGGTGATGGGTATACAACATAATCAACAGTTCAAATAGTATGGACATGTTTTCCTGAAACCTATGTACTCTTATTGACCAATGTCACCTTGTTAAATTAAATTTTCTAAATAAAATTTATTATTTTTGTAAATCTTTTTTTTTTAAGATTTTATTCATTTTAGAGAGGAGAGAGTGGCAGAGAAAGGAGGGAGGAGCAGGAAGCATCAACTCCCATATGTGCCTTGACCAGGCAAGCCCAAGGTTTCAAACCAACAACCTCAGTATTCCAGGTTGATGCTTTACCCACTGCACCACCACAGGTCAGGCATTTTTAAAAATTAATTATTTTTATCAATTTATTCATTTTTAAAAAAGAGAGACATAGTGAGAGAGAGAGAGAAGGGGGGGAGGAGCAGGAAGCATCAACTCCCATATGTGCCTTGACCAGGCAAGCCCAGGGTTTTGAACAGGCGACCTCAGTGTTCCAGGTCGACGCTTAATCCACTGTGCCACCACAGGTCAGAAAATTTTTTAAAAAAGAAAGAAACTTCAACTTTAATGTGTCAAAATCAATACTTCTATTTAATAATATAATCATCTTTTATAGGGAGGTTAAGAGTAATGGATCTTATATTTTACTAAATTTAAATAGTGTACTAATAAGTAATAATTGACCACTCTTACTGTTAGTTCTTTTTTTTAAGATTTTATTTATTCACCCTGGCCAGTTGGCTCAGCTGTAGAGCATCGGTCCAGTGTGTGGAAGTCCCAGGTTCGATTTCCTGTCAGGGCACACGAAGAAGCGATCATCTGCTTCTCCATCCCTTCTCTCTCTCTCTCTCTCTCTCTCTCTCTCTCTCTCTCTCTCTCTCTCTCCTCCCCTCCCAAAGCCATGATTCAAATAGTTCAAGCAGTTTGGCCCCTAGCACTGAGAATGGCTCCATGGCTTCCTGTCAGGTGCTGAAATAGCTTGTTGCCCAGCAACAGAGCAATAGCCCCAGATGGGCAGAGCATCACCTCCCAGTGGGCTTGCCGGGTGGATCCCAGTTGGGCACATCCAGGAGTCTGTCTCTCTACCTCCCTTCCTCTCAATTAATCAAACAAACAAAGATTTTATGTATTGATTTTAGAAAGGCAGGCGGGAGGGAGGAATGGAAAGCACCAACTCACAGTTACTTCTTGTATGTGCCTTGACCCAGCAAGCTCAGGATCTTGAACTGGCAACTTCAGCATTCCAGGTCAGTGCTTTATCTACTGCATCACCACACGTTAGACTCTTACTCAGTTGAACTGAAGAGTAAATGCATAGAAGTTCCTCACATTTAAGTAGTGGGAATTAATTCTCAAATATTACTAGATTGACCTTCAATTATGCAATAGAAAGAGATAGAAATGACATTTTTCATCTTGTTTATATTTCTTATTGAAAAATGGAACTAGAAATTATGTACCTTTATTTAACTTTAAAAGTACTATGGCTCATCCAGAAGCTGTTTTACTATAATTTAACTATGGATTTGTTGTTTTTCTTGAATAAATAAGTCAATTAAATGTACTATACCCTGGACTTTTATATGAAAGACTAAGACTAAACTTGTTAAACAATCTCACCAGATTGTTATAAAATCAGTAGCAATTCTAAATAGCTTTTTAGGGGAAAAATTGTTCTTTCATTTATGAAAAACACATTAACAAATCTTTAGTTACAAAAGAAGGCCCAGGTTAATCTTAGGACAAAGGGGCAGTAAATTACTCTGCATAATACAGTAAGACCCCAAAGTTTTCCCCGCGGTGGTGGTGGGGTGAGAAAAGGGTGGTATCGGGAGAAAGTGATCCCCTATTGAAAGTCACAGCTAAAGAACTTTAAAACAGCAATGACCAATAGTCAAGTTTCATCAGAAATCGTTCTAGGCCTTGGCTGGTTGGCTCAGCGGTAGAGCATTGGCCAGGCATGTGGAAGTCCTGGGTACAATTTCCAGTCAGGGCACACGGAAGTGACCATCTGCTTCTCCTCCCCTCTCTTCACCTCTCTCTTTTTCCCCCTCCTGCAGCCATGGCTCAAATGAGAAAGTTATCCCTGGTGCTGAGGATGACTCCATAGCCTCATCTCAGGCACTAAAATAGCTCAGTTGCCAAGCAACAGAGCAGTGGCCCCAGGTGCATAGAACATCAACCCCAGATGGGGTTTGCTGGATGGATCCCAATCGGAGCACATGTGGGAGTATCTCTCCCCACCTCTCTGTCTCTTCCTTAATTAACTAAAAAGAAGAAAAAGAAAAGAAAAAAAAAAAAAGCCTGACCAGGTGGTGGCACAGTGGATAGAGCGTCGGACTGGGATGCCGAGGACCTGGGTTCGAGACCCCGAGGTCACCAGTTTGAGTGCGGGCTCATCTGGTTTGAGCAAAGCTCACCAGCTTGGACCCAAGGTCGCTGGCTCGAGCAAGGGGTTACTCGGTCTACTGAAGGCCCACGGTCAAGGCACATATGAGAAAGCAGTCAATGAACAACTAAGGTGTCGCAATGAAAAACTGATGACTGATGGTTCTCATCTCTCTCCGTTTCTGTCTGTCTGACTCTCTCTCTCTGTCTCTGAAAAAAAAAAGAAAGAAAGAAAGAAAGAAAGAAAGAAAGGAAAAGAAAAGAAAAAAGAATTCATCCTAGCCAAATCTCTCATGGAAATTTGTTACACAAAAGAATACTCCATTTATTGTTCTTTGGGAAGCTAAGGACATGGGACTGTGGTCACATTTTTGGAACAAAAGAAGCCAAAGAGGGCTGTAAAATCTGACAGGAGACTCAGACTAATGAAGAATTGAACCAGCAATTAGAGTTTGGAGTGATGAATAATAAACTCTAGGAATCCTTTGCAAGCCTTCTTGCAGTTAAATGAGATTTTGCACAATATTTCTTTTCTTTTTCTCTTTCATTTATTTTTTTTGGAGGGGTTGGGGAAGATAATAATGAATAATAGCAACAACAAGAACTATAGCAACTAATTTATGGAATGCTTGAAATGTGGGAGATGTCCCTCTAAGTTATTTCCAAATAGAATCTCATTGAATTCTCACAGCAAACCTGTGGAGATTTATAATTATTCCCCTCTCATGGACGTGTACATGGTGCACACAGAGGAGTTATGTTTTTGTATATCTTGTGAGCAGAGGCACTGGCTGCCTTTTTTTTCAGACTATCTTTTCAAGGATGTTTGTATAACAAAACGCTTGAAAAATAAAGATAACATCTTTCTCACATGCAAAGGGTAGGTTTCTTTATTATTCAATATAATAAAGATAACATCTTCTTTTAGGGCAAAGCCCTGACAGGCTTACTGCCCATTAAAAAACATTTGGATTCCCTACACATGAGGTTCCTCTTCTGTAACACAAGCCATGACAAGTGCAAGCGTCTCTTGCCTTCTTCACATCTCCCTATGAGAATTGGTGCTCAGGGAACTAGCACAAAAGCTAATACTTTGTCTACTGCTGTTGCATGGGTAGTAACGTTCCTTGTCTCTATATCAGAAGTCTCACGTCTTATCACAGGTCACTTAGCTAAAAAGCCATGGAACCAGGTAAAATGCAAAAGGTCGAGGCCAGGGACGTTCACATTGGATTCAGGCACACCACAGAAGAACCATAGAGCTGAAAGGCATTGGGCTATTCACATTTATTGGATTCTTGTGGTGGTAGGCACATGAACAAGCAGGGGAAAACCACTTCGTGTGGTGGCAGACAAGCAAACAGGGTTATGCAAGCCTACCTGCAGCTTTTTCCCTACACCAGGAATTGGACCAGCCCAGCTAGTTCTAGTCCCCAGCACATGCTATATTAAAAGAAATGGTGGCTCCCAGTGGCCAGAAGACAGAGGAATAATACTCAAATACATGTCATATTATATAAAAGTTAATAGAACACATAGGTATCCTTAATAAGACAGTTCAGCTATATTTGATATGGGATGCCTCCATTAAAATTATGGTCAAATTTAGAGTGGGCAAAAAAAAATGTATCCAAAAACACTGTCATAATTTAATGTCAGACAAAAATATTCTTCACCCTGTCTTAACCCTTGTAAACCCTCAGTTCTATATTTTTTTAATTTTGCAAAGATGTGATTTAATTGTGATTTAAAATACTATATCTTGCAAGAATTCTTTCTTATTCATGCAAGATTCAAAATGTAAAAAATAATGTTACATTTCTCTGAATTTAGTAGCATTTTGTGTCCTGTGTAGAGTCAACACTGAAGCATGATTAAGACTTGGGTTCTGGAGCCAGATTGCCTTAATTTTAATCTTCAGTTTGCCACTTCTTAGCTATGTAACCTTAGCAAACTCACTTAAGCTCATGAGGCCTCAGTGTTCTCACCTGTAAAATGGAAACAATTTTTACAGCAATCATAGGTATATTGATGATAAAGTCATTGTCTCTGTGTTCCTATGTTCTCATAGTTTAAGAAATAAAAACAGTATTTTCTATTTTAACTTTATTTTGGCTTTGCAACCCACATCATAAAAGCCTTGTGTTATGAGATTAAATAAATTCATCGATTTAAAGCCCTCTGAATACTACCTGACACATTATTAAATTCTCAATAAATATCTATTATTATTATTCATCTCTTATAGCCCTTTCTAATTCTACCTGGCCACAAGGCTACTTATGTGTGTTACCTAAATATCTCAGGCTTTCACAAATGAGTGTAATCTCATCTATTGTACCACAGTCAGTGACTCTGACCTTCTACTTGGTTGGTTTAGAAATGCAATAGGAAATCACAGTCTCTTCTCAATTATTCTCAAAGCTGTTTTCATAATCAAGTCCTGATTAGAAATCTTCCCCTCAATCAGCCTGAGCCCAACAGTTCCTCAGAAATGCCACTTAGAGTTGAAACCCTGCACACACCGCCATTACCCAGCGCTTGGGACCTGGTGGAGCTGGAAAGCTACTGCCCCCAGTGTTGGTAGAATGAGAAAAGGAAAACTCAGTCACAGAGAACAAACAGCTCGCCTTCTGTGTGATACCTGGGCAGAAAAGAAACCCTTAGCAAGGCTACTTGAACACTTCGTGTACTATAGGCTTCTGGAACATGACAGCTCTCTCTCCTGTGCATACACACAAGACCAGCAAAACTGGAGTAAGGTGAGTTCTGTTCTTCTCGCCACACAGTTTGAAGACTGACGATCTTCTCTGATTCCATTTGTAAGTCTGCGGTTCCCTGCGGCACGCTGCTTTTTCCTTATTGATAAATTTTTCCTGATGATGCATTTTGTCTCTGTGGTAGGCAGTTAGACTGACATGAGCAGGCCAGACACAGAATGTCACCAGGGTGGAAAGCCCCAGGTGCCTAACAATGGCAAAAGTGAAAAAACAAGAAGCTTGCCCCTAGAGTGACCTTTCCATCATTAACATATTATACTGCTAGTCTTGCAGTTAGACCGCTCTAGAGTGAGAATGACAACAGGGCTGGAGAAAGGCCCTTATGCATTAACCTCTATGGATAACATCTAGGCCTTAGTTGTGTTTCAACTCCAGGCGCAGAAAGGTAGCAAAACCAGACAAGTGGTGGGTGCCACAGCTTATCACAGGACCAGCTGCACTGACTATAACCCCCTTGCCCTGGTGCCAACCAATCAGTGAAGACCCCTACCCTAAAAGAACACCTGGAAAGCTGATGAATATTCTATTAAGATCCTCCCCTGGGACCTCCCCCAAGATCTTCACCCTTAAAAGACCTTAGGATGGTGGGCCCAGTACTCCCCCGTCTGGGAGCACACCTGCACCCTCCCCTTTCTCCTCCCCCCCTCCCCCCCCCCCTGCAGTTTCCTCATCTCTCTCTTTCTCCTAAGCTCTAAGGGGCCCCGGGAGAGTTGTAACCAGGGGAACAGTAGGCAGCGAATCCAGCGAATCTGCTGAACCTGTCTCCAAGGCCCCCTTTTCTATGACTTTATTCCTGCACAGCCAATAAATTCTTCCTGTATTTGCTGCACTCTGTCTCTTGATAGAGTGCTTTCCTTCAAGAAGATAAGAATCGAGGTCCTGTTGTCTCACTGGTAGCATCTCTGTCTACAGTGTCAGGTGTATATGTCTAAACACAAATAGTAGAAGAGTTTTAAGGTTTTTTTTCCAAAGAGGCTACCAGCCTTTCTATAAATCTTTGGGTATAAATGGACCTATAAAGATTATTTTGGGGATGGCTAAAATTTAAAAGAATGACCATATCAAGTGTTAGCAAGGGTATAGGGCAACTGGAACTCTGATACATTGCTGATGAGAGTGCAAAAATGCACAGCTATTCAGAAAAACAGTTGGGCAGTTACTTAAAAACTTAACATTCACCTACCATATGACCCAGTCATTCCAGTCTTTGGTATTTATTCAAGGTAAATGAAAATAAGTGTCCACATTAATCAAAACATGCACATGATTGTTCATAGCTTTGTCTATAGTATCCTAAAATTGGAAACAACTGAAACCAGCAACAAATGAATGGATAAACAAATTATGATATGTATGTTTTATACACACACACACACAGTGGGGCAAAAGAGATTTACCATTGTGAGTATGCAAAACAGAGTTATTCTTGTATTATTAATTAATTATTGTTTTATTTTCCATATAAATAACTGTAAACCTGTGTTTGCCCCCCGTATATATTCATATATATTTATTAATTCAGTGGAATATTACTTTGTGGTGAAAAGGACTGAACTGTTGACACAAATAATATAGGTGGATTTCATAATACTTATTCTTAGTGACAAAAAACAAACAAAAAGAGTTCGATGATTTCACTTCCATAAAGTCATAGAGAATGCACCCTAATCTCTATGGTGATGGAAACCCAGCAGTGGTGTCCTGTGGATTGGGAGCGAAGTCAAGGAAGGATGAGAGTCAGGGATTATTGAGGGCACAAGAAAATTTTTCGGGGTGTGGATATGTTCATCATCTTGACTTTGGTGATGTTTTCATAGATTCTTACATATGTCAAAATGTATCAAATTGCTCCTTGTAAATATATGCAGCCTATTGTCTGTCAATCACACCTCTAAAACAACTATTTTTAAAAATTGATACATAAGTAAGATGTGCTAGCTAAACTTGTCCTCGGGAAACAGCTGAGGTTTCTCCTCTCCCACCAATCAAAATGCTCTATTTAATACTCATTATTAGTTCTTCTTAGGAGACTAGAAGACAGCTCATTGAGGGCAGCCATGGTCTTAATTATCTTTGAGTTCCTCATGAATTTTAGAAGAATATCTTGCAAACCTCACAGGCACTAAATATGTAGATATGAAATGAGTGAAGAATTAATTAACTAATTAAATAGTTTTCAACCTTTAACTGTCATAAGTGATACTACTGTACTGTTATTTATGTTAGCTCTACAACTGCTAACTTTCCGCTCTCCAAGATTAATTTCTTCTTTCGACAGGTCAATACATCTCACTCCAGACTATCAGGCAACAAATCCTTGTATGAGGAAGATCTATGAGTATAAAGGAAGCAATTCATAAAATCAGCCAAGGAGCACTATTTGTTTCTCTTTGAATAGAGCATTGAGGTGGTGTCTTATATGTCTTTTTAGTAGTGTCGCAAATTTAGAATGGTAGTTTAAAACCAGCCAACTGGATCTGGTTAATAAAGTCTCTACCAACATTCAGGGATCTGAATGTAAATGGAAAGTCTCTATAAATAAGAGAAAAATGCTGTACCAGGTGATGGGAGCCTAGGGTTCCAATCCTGAGTCTGATACTTACTAGTTATTTGAACCTGGATCAATCGTTTCATAATATACGATACTTGAACTTAGCATTCCAATACTTCAGGTGATGAAGTAAAATTGCTCATGGAGTTTTCTTTTGTCAACATTCTGTGGTTTTGTGATCACACAAAGGATCTACTTAAATGAGGTCTTTTGAAGAAGCCACAAAATGAGGTAGGCAGGGAGGAGTTAAGCGGAGGAGGAAAGAGTATTTCTACTCAGAGAAAACTCTCCCACATGGGTGGGGACATTCATGGCCCAGTTCTTTATCACTAATATTTCTACTGGAGAACACTTCTCATGTTATATTGCACTTCCTCCGGGGAAAATAGAGTTCCAGTTTTGTATCCTATGGGCTTGCTAGGTATACACTGTGTAAAAAAAAAAAAAAAGCATGGTGGTTTCATTCAGAAGAAAGAACGAGCCATGCATTTGGACACTTTCTGTGCATGTTTTGTATCCAAGGACATCAGGCAAAGATTTGGCATTATCTGTGTTCATTCACTAACAGAGACCAGAATTGAATATTCTGTCCTGTTTCTACTTGGCCAGAGTTCTCTTTCTGCTGATGCTTAATGGGATGCAATCCCTAGAAGAGTGATGGATTGCCAGGGGCAGGCGTGTTCAGCCCGTGCAGCTACGGGTCACCCCATCCCCTTGTGCAAGAAGACAAGCATGCATTTTCTAAGAGGACACTGTAGCTTTCTTTGGCTTTGCAACGCATGACACAAATACCCTGGAATTAAAAATAAATAATAATAACCAATATATATAGTGAGTTAACAGGACTCATTCATGGAAGCAGAGCATGGGGAAGATAAACAAGTTCCTATCAGGACTCAGAGTGAAATCTCAATTGTTAGACACTGAAGCATAATGTTCATTTAAAAACACTGCTCCAGTAGTAGTTAGTATCTTTCCAATATTGTATTTATTTAGCCAAATAAATGTGATGGTGTGTAAGCCCAGTATACCTGCACCTTTTCTCCTGCCTTAAATCCTATTTGTTTGTGAGAAAAAAATCTGTCTCTGAAAGTTTTAAAAATATTCTGTTTGCTGAAGATTTGAAGAGGAGAAAAATGAAAATTGAATGAGACAATATAGGGCAAACTTCCTAAAATTTTCTTTACCCATCTGTTCCCAACAGTTCCACTTGCCTTCCTCCCAAAGGGAGACAATACTAAGATTGGACTTTGATTTTTCTTATATACAGTGTGTCCATAAAGTCATGGTGCACTTTTGACCCGTCATAGGAAAGCAACAAAAGACGATAGAAATGTGAAAGCTGCACCAAATAAAAGGAAAACTCTCCCAGTTTCATACCTATTCAGTGCAGTTGGATGTGGGCTCACGCACAGATTTTTTAGGGCTCCTTAGGTAGCTATCCCGTATAGCCTCTACAGACTTGTCACTGACTAATGGCCTACCAGAACGGGGTTTCTCCACCAAACTGCCAGTTTCCTTCAACTGCTTATCCCACTGAGTAATGTTATTCCTATGTGGTGGCGCTTCGTTATAAACGCGCCGATATTCACGTTGCACTTTGGTCACGGATTCAAATTTAGCGAGCCACAGAACACACTGAACTTTCCTCTGTATCGTCCACATCTCGACTGGCATGGCCGTGGGCTGCTCCGCTGTATACACAATGTTACATCATCATCTGCGCATGCGCACATGCTGCCACATCATCCTATAGAAACTGGGAGGGTTTTCCTTTTATTTGGTGCAGATTTCACATTTCTATCATCTTTTGTTGCTTTCTTGTGACCGATCAAAAGTGCACCATGACTTTACGGACACACTGTATTTAAATCTAGGATATCATGGTGACGTGTGGTCCTTTCCATCCAGAATGGAATAACCTGTGGTTAAGAATATAGAAAAGACAGGTTCTTGCCACCCAGCCCTGGGTCACCATACAGAGATGAAACTGAACAGAATATCCAGATAAAAGCTCCCCTTTGGGATAAGAAAGTTCAGCTAACTCATGAAGCAGTGGTCCATGCAAGAATGGGATATTGATGGATGGACCTTGTGAAGGATTCTTATTCAGTGATAGAGGAAATTCTTAATAAACCTTGGATCTGGTTTCTGGGAGGAACTCCCTAGTCTCCTGTTTTCCATGGCCTCTAGCTCTGCCCTCAGAGAAGTTGGGAGCTCAAATGTTTTTACAGTCAAAAGTTTTTAAGGCCAGGCTTATAGTTTCTTTTAGCGATGCATTTCCCCTCAAAAATAGTAAGCTTATTTCTGATTCGTTCATTGCTTGTCAATTCTATGTGCCCATGACCTTACCTAGGATACATGCTGTTGTCCTTCCACAATTTCTACATCCATGGTTTATGCCCGCCTTAGGCATTTCCTGCCTACCCCATTCCACCTAGTTACTCTTGATATGGAAGTTCTGTTGCTTGTTTTTTGTCCCCACCCCCATACTGATTCTCTGCTCTTTTCTGTCCTGGCTTCAAATCCTGGGAAGTTCTCCCTGCATAACCTATGTGCCTTGCAGACGGGCTCCTATTTGTGCAGTGAAAGCACTTGCAGGAGAGAAGGGTTGGATATTTCTTTCTCTATCCTTCTTGCTTCCCCAAAACATTTCTGACAGTTGCTGCATGTCTCCCAAAACTCTAGTTTCTGGAGGGCAGCCCCTTGTCTAGGGTTCCAGTGATAGTAATTACTGCCCCTCTCCGTCAGATTGGAGGAGGGGTGGCGGGGCAGCAGTGGCAAGGCTTGCCATTGTTGCTGGTGTCTGGGTGCCTCACCTTCACTTGATTGTTTCTTTAACCTGGCCAGCCTCTCTAAGAGGAGTCCCTTCATTGAAGTCACTTCATTGGAAACATCTGAGTCAATTATGCTCCCTGACTCAAATAGGGCCTTTGCAGCCTACAAGAGTGTGACACACCTGGTGAGAAGAGAAAAGCAGCTCCTGACATGGGGGCCTGGCCTAACACAGCCAGGCATCAGCGTTATTAGAAGCTGGCATGGTGCTCATGGCCAAGCCCTGTGTTATTCTGTTGGACACAAACAATTGTTCGGAATACCAATGTCAGACAAGGTCATTCTATGATGAACTGAGACTAAGTAAGACCACAGACAAAAGCTAAGTCACATTGTGCAAACCACAAAAGCTAAACGTTCCTCTCTCCTGGCTCAGAACGGTGACTGTTGCTTCTTTACCAATTACACTTTAGCCTTGCCTTTAGTCTTCCCTCTTTCTAGATAAAATTTGTTAAGATAGCCGATCCTAGAATTGTTCCCACTTCCTGACAGCACACAGTCCAGAACAAAGCCTCATTTCCTTGGACACGCTCTAAAACTGTCTTAAGTCCTCTAAGTCCTTTGTAATAGCCTTTTATTGAGACACCCCACAGTTTCCCATGGTGGCAGTCCCCTCAATTCAAGTGATAAACCCAGTTTGGTCAACTACAGGCGAGTTCCTGGAAATCTCTGACTATAGGGCATCAACACTGGAGATAACCTGAATCAGATAGTCTAAGTTCTTTTATTTAAATTTCTCATCATATTAGTTACAAGAAAAATGGATGGGCAGAAGTCCTGTTACAAAAGCTCTCAAAGTGGCTGAGATTGCCACACCTAGAGAAATTCTTTTTCCAGAAATCTCTGTAATCATCTAGCCCACCTCAGTTCAAAAAGCAAGACAAACCAAACTAGATAAGCATTGATGCATATTCACAGTGATGGCTGATGGAAACGCACAGCCACCAAAAGTGGCAACTCCAAAGGGAGAGTGCAGGTGAGACTGCCAATAAGAAATAGCCACACCTAGGAGCTGTGACATTGTACCAACATGTCGGGACAACAAAGCCCATTAAAAGCCCTACACATGATCTTGAGTTCTGATATCTTGTATGGGCATGTTTCAAAAATGGGCAAATATTTGAAATAGTTGCTCTTAGCTTAGAGCTGGTCCTGGGAGGCCTAAAGACCTGCATTTTTCCTCATCTCAAACATCCTGGGATACTATCAACAAGATATATTTTAAGCCCTCTGCTTCCTGATGCCCAAGAAACTTTCCTAATAATGTCATAATAATGTCAAATGCTCTCACCAAAATGGTACTAACACCATATTCTTACCTATCTGTGTTATCCATCACAACTCTATTTATCAAAAAGATCTTCTATTTTTACACACCACCTAGCTGTCTAATCTCTATGTCCCATGGCTTAAATTTTTGTTCTGGAATGTGTTCTTTAAGCTTGGACTTACACATTTATACTAACCTGCCCATCACATACCTCTCTGAGACCAAGGACAACCTGGAATGGTCAACGGGGCATTAGAACATTGCAGATAATAGGACTGGCCAATCAACCCAGACCCCCAGGCTTTGCCTACAATAACACACAGACCACCCTTTCCACAATAAGTATTGATTCTGTCCCAAACTCCCTATGCCAAGAACTCCCCCTCCTCAGTAGCAAGAGGGTTCCGGAGTAGCCTCAGAGTGTTTAAAGAACATAGAATATCGTTTCCCTTGCACCAAAGAATAAGCAATTTGCCAGCAAGAAACCTAAGATGGGAGATGATATGCAAACAGCCCTTGCACCTGTTAAAAACTGGAAGACTGTAACCTCAAGTCTCAAGTTAATACACGTACTCAAAAACTATGGTTTTACAGTTTGCAACTCCAACCACCTTCCTTTATTATTTTTGTCCTCCCTGTTCACACCACTTTCTGCTCCATCTGGCTAGTCAGGACTCTTTTCTGCACAGCTCCTAGATTTCAGAATTTAAGGTGATGACCTGAACAAGTTGTCAAAGACCTTCCGGACTCTTACCAAAACCAGGTTTGGCCTCAGGACCTTGAAGTCCTGGAGGAAGAGGATGCATGGGATGGGACACATATTATGGAATTGTGCCCCCTCCCACACTGCTGGGATGACTCTCAGAGAGGGTTTTGCAAAACGAGCCATTCCTCTCATCAGCTCTTCTATGATAGGCATATCAAATCTAATGAGATAGCAGTATCAGTTTCCAGTAAGTGCCTGAGCTGTTGTCCACTTTTTCCAAGCAACTATCTTTTTTTTTTTTTTTTTTTTTAACAGAGATAGAGAGTCAGAGAGTGGGACAGAAAGGAACAGACAGATGGGAATGTAGAGAGATGAGAAGCATCAATTTTTCGTTGCAACACCTTAGTTGTTCATTGATTGCTTTCTCATATGTGCCCTGACCGCAGGCCTTCAGCAGACCGAGTAACCCCTTGCTCAAGCCAGCGACCTTGGGTCCAAGCTGGTGAGCCTTGCTCAAACCAAATGAGCCTGCGCTCAAGTTTGCGACCTCGAGGTCTCAAACCTGGGTCCTCCGCATCCCACTCTGATGCTCTAACCACTGCACCACCGCCTGGTCAGGCACCAAGCTACTGCCTTTAATTCCAGAATTAGACCTTGATTCTGGTTTCCAGGTGGTAGTATATTTGGCCTCTTTCCTTATCATATTAGACTCAGCCTTCTGACTTAAAATTATGCCTCCCTCCATCTTCTCCTCTCCACAAGGGGAGGTTCCCTCAGTCCAAAACCAAGTAGACTCTGCACATAAAGTCAACCCTGAAAAGTGCTCACCATATCAGATACTTTGACAGCTACTATTTAATAATCTTCACTCTTCTTTCTCTCTTCTCTCTTATATTCGGGTCATCTGTTCATCTATACATTCATCTATCCATCCATCCATCCATCAGTCTGTCTGTCCATCCATTCATCTATCTATTCATCCATTCATCCACCCATCCACTCATCCAAGCAGCCAGTTATTCAATCACCCATTCAAATTGTTTAATAATCACTATATGCCAAAGACTATGTTAGACTCTTGGAATAAAACAGGGACCACATCATTAAATCTACAACGTAGTACTGAAGAACAACTTTTCTTAAAAAAGTTGCCTAAACTGTGGTGCATGCTATAATAAGAAGTACGAACAGCATGTGGGAGTCTGCTGGTGACTAACTGCCTTTCTGCCCACCTCCTTCATTTCCATGACTCCTCTCTGATCCTCCATGTCATCCTCCTCCAACACAGTCATCAACTCCTGAGCCTGTGTTCGCACCACCACTGACATGTCTCCTTCTACTGACTCATCTTCTCTCTCTTTTCTGTGCATGTGAAGTGAGACTCCACATGAGATACAGTAAAATATTAGTCATTCCTTTGGAAGGTTTTTAAACTACATTTTGAGTGGTTGAATCTCAGAGTGAAAAATTTATGTCAGGATAACGAGTTGTGTGTGCACATCTACCATCGATTGTAGAGGAGCAGATGAAGTGAATTGCCTGCTGGAACTGCTGCCTTTGGGGAATTATATGGGAGATAGGACAGAGTGATTTTACTACCCTATTGGCCCGTCACCATGAATTTAAATATGTTCATGTGAAAATACTCACAAAGTTACATGTTATACTCCCAGACACATGTTTTAAAAAAAGACTTGGACAAAAGTACTAGAAACTGTAACAAAAAGCAAATACATTTGCCTCCAGAACCAGAGCCATATACTATGAATGTTCAGGCTAAGCCAGGCAGGATTAGCGCCCTTCATTTACCTTGAGGCACCCTGGTGTTTGGTGGCTTGTACAACCCTCCTTCACAGGGACCAGAATTGTCTAGAGATGCTGGCCAGAATGTTTTTCATTTGTTTATTCATTTATTCACTCCACAAATACTCATAAAATGCTTCCCATATGCCAGGCACTGGGCTAGGCTGAAGATACAACTGTGAACCTGAAGGATGTGATCTGTGCTCTCTTGCAGCTTACATTCTAGTAGCTGCAAAAAATAGCTGGCGGCAGGCAAAGCTAGGGGGCAGATGCAGCCGTAGTAGACAGGCGGCAGGCAAAGCTAGGGGGCAGATGCAGCCGTAGTAGACAGGCGGCAGGCAAAGCTAGGGGGCAGATGCAGCCGTAGTAGTTCTTAACTTTGCTGTGCCAGGCACTAATGCGTTATGTGTATTCATTCATTTAAGACTCATCACCACTTAAAGATTAAGGGTATTGATCTCACCTCTTTTTATTAAATGTATTATCCTCCTCTATGAACCTGAAGTTCAGAGGAATTAAGCTACTTGCCCTGGTCTGTACAGTTAGTTAGTGGCTGTGTTTGTCAAAGTCTGTGCTTAGACTCTGTGCTCTGTGAAAGTTCCACAGTGAGAAGGCTGAACCCAATTACTGAGCAAGGAGAAAGCACTCCGCCGCTCATCTTCCTAGTGTTGGATCCGAACTCTCCTTTTCCATTTCATAAACTTGCCTTGATTCTGAGGCCTACCCCTGCTGATGCGTGGCCCATTGTTCACAGTCTCCTGTCTGCACCAGCCTCTGGTACTGCTCTCCAGAGCCCCAGGTAAATGGGCTGCCTAAGGGAGTACAGCCCCAGGGGCCATACCCGCACTCTCCGGGCTCACCCGGCCCTCAGGCAGGACAAGAGCGCAGCATCCCATGGCATCCATATAGAATGTTCCCACAGATAGACAGACAATTGGATGCATTTCAGGCTCCAGGGGAAACAGCAGCTTTAATCTTTTATTCTGCCCTTCTGCTATCATCTAAACCAATAATGCAATTAAAGATAATGTAGAGCTGTATTAGAAAATCCTTTTTCACTTTGTGCTGAGCTTAGCTTATGAAGAAGTAACATAGCAACTGATTTTTTTTTCTCTCTGCCTTTGTTAGCAACTAAAACCATAATGCCTTTTTTTTTTTCCTCCTGGGTTCATTTAGAGATTGGAAAACATTTTGTTCTGGATCTCTGAAAAATTCTGTTGTATCTCTGGATAGGAAATCTCTTCTGCTTTATAATCTTTCTCTATCAGCTAACATGGAATAAAGTTCCAGAAGAAAAACCATCACCTTTATCACTTGACAAGGACTAAATTGTGAGGCTTTGACAGATACAAACTGATTGTGATTAGGGGAATTATTTAAGTCATGAAGGCCAAACGGGAAGGGTAAGAATATTTCTGTTTCCAGGAGTTAAGCAAAAACGAACCGACAAATTGCTTGACAGCCACCTTTCCCGTTGCTTTTTCAGAACACATCTTTCCTACTCCCCGCCAGGAAGGTAATGCTTTATAAAAATGACGTTCTTACTTTGTAGTCAATGTAGAGCTATTCAGCAAGATCTGTAGAATATAAGAGCTAGAGGGGAAACTCTGAAATCACCTGGTCCACAGAACTCATTGTCTTGTTGGAGAAACTGAGGTTCAGAAACCTCACTGGGCAGAGGTTCAGGGAACAGCCAGAATGCACCCTGGGCCTGGAACCTCACTCAGTCAACTACTGTCCTTGTGTCTGGTACCTCTGTGCTGTTCCACACAATTCTTAGGAGTGTGGCGGCAAGGCGCTGCCCAGACCAGCTGTGCCCAGCGCTCCGTGTGGATGTGTTGGAGGAGGAGGACTGCTCTGTGAGAAGCACTTACAGTGATTTAATTATTAATGGGGAGGAAGAGCTCCCACAGCTGCGCGGCTGCTACTGAAGCCTCATTATTTTCACATCTTTAGTGACGCCTCATTTGTCAAACAGCACGATAAGATAAAAAATGTTGACTTTTTCTTTTGAAAAAAAAAATGTCAAAATGAAATACATGTCTTCATACTGCAAAATTCCGTTTCTCCCTTTAAAACTCCCCTTCTCCCATGATACTTAAAATAGTGAAAGGGCCCAACTGCAAACTTACCATCGCAAATCTACATATATGTATACCAACAGTTTCATACATTTCTCGAGGACTTTCTGGAATAATTTTGGATAAAATGGTGTTAGAAAGAGAAAGAAAAAGCTAAACTTACTATCTAAAATTTAATTTAAAAGATAGTTCAGGTCCTGGCCGGTTGGCTCAGCGGTAGAGCGTCGGTCTGGCGTGCAGGAGTCCCGGGTTCGATTCCCGGCCAGGGCACACAGGAGAAGCGCCCATCTGCTTCTCCACCCCTCCCCCTCTCCTTCCTCTCTGTCTCCCTCTTCCCCTCCCGCAGCCAAGGCTCCACTGGAGCAAAGTTTGCCCGGGTGCTGAGGATGGCTTCTTAATCAGACATATAAATGTTTAATAAAATTGATAAATAGCAACCAAAAAGCAGTGTTATCTAGAGTTTTAAAAAATTGAGAGGCAAGGAGCTCAGATTCAGGCAAAAACCCAAATAGTATGCTGAATACAGGGTGAAAGCAATAAGTATTTATGAGGAAAAAAAAGGAAAAGCCCTTATCAGTTAGCTCAATCGGTAGAGCGTCCATCATCCAGAAACACCAAGGTTGCGGGTTCAATACACAGTCAGGGCACATATGGGAAACGATCAATGAATGAACAGCTAAGGCACCACTAAGGGCAACAACAAGTGAATGCTTCTATCTCTCTCTCTCAAAGCAATAAATTAAAAACAGAGAAAGAATAATGACATGAAAAGAAGGAAAAATACTTGTGATGACAAGCTGAGCTATTCTTGGCTATGTGTGACTGGTAACTGATTCTAGCTTCAGGCAGACAGTCTATACTGAGAGTCCTTGTGACCAGTATGTCCATCTTCCTCCTGTTTGGCCCCGTCCACGGGTTCAGAGAACGAGGAGCAATGCCATTCGCCTGGGAAGTCTGCCCGGCTCCATTTGACAATGTCTCCATCCACGTCACTTTTCACAGGAGCCTTACCCTGACCGTGGTCCTTTGACTAGTTCTCCCAGATGACAGCCTGTTAAAAATGAATTCTCTGGTCAAAGGTATTTAACAAATGCAATAATGTAGTCCCTTGAAAATTTAAAATCCCTATTAGCTTTTTATGGCTCCGAGGTGTCCCACTGTCAAGAAAAATGCTATTTAAAAAAGAGCTATTTCAACACAGAGTCATTTTAATTTTTCATGGAACACATTTTAGAAACTAATGCCACAGATAATTCTTTTCAAAAGGTCAGTCAGAAGTATTTTTTGAAATTGTGAATACATTTAAAACGGTGGAGTAAAAGCAAGAAAACTAGTCTTCAGCTTCTGGTACTGACAGATCTAGACTCGTGTTTTCAATAAATACAGAAGTGGATATGATATACAAACTAACTGTTTCCAGATGTGGAACAATAGGTAGCTCTGGAATATGACTCCTAAGAGAAGAAGATGCCTTTAGCGAGCGCCATGATGGCAGGCCTTTAGCCAGGCACAGTCTGAGGAAGGTAGTGGGGAGGGCAGCCCAAGCAGAGCAGTGTCACTCAACTGAGGGGCAGAGATCAGGGTCGGGATGCTGAGGCAGCTGGGACTTGTGGACCAAGGTACCAGAAGGAAGGAGCTGCACAGAGAAAGAGCTCCAGAAATCCGTAGTGGCCCTCTCATCTTTGGCCAAAAACAATGCCTATGCACAGGGGAAGTCAGCGAGGCCTGGCCAAAAAGAGCTATTGTGGTACTGTTAGATTCAGGAAGGGGTGCTGAGACTGCCAGAGTGTAACTATTGAAGGAGCCAGAACAGGGAGGTGCTGATAGAGCCCCTCTGAGGCTGAGAACAAAGAAGATCAGCACAAAGGAGGAAAAACGTTTGCATTCCATTGGTCAGAGACCCTTATCAGAAGTTTATGTTTGAAATTCGCCACTAAGCTAAACCCAGCCCCTGTTGCTATGCTGCGTGCGGACCCCTTAGCGAATAGGTAACTGCCACATCTGCTTCTGTATAATGCTTGCTTACTTAGGATATATAAGGACCTGGCTGTAAGCGCCAGGGGCGACTCCCATTTGCATCTCCCTGTGAGTACGGTGTCTCAGGACATCTGGGGAGTTCGCCCCTGTGCAGGTTAAACTTGGCCAATAAAGTACGATCTAAGTTCCTGAAAGTCTCCGACGTTTGTTCTCGTACCCGGTGGATCCAATAGTACGTGAGTATATGGGAGGTCCTGGACTCCCCGTAGTGTGAGGAGACATGGAGCTCCAGCATCCTGTGTAAGGAGACCTTGCAGAACACCACAGGCTTTCCACTGAGAACCGGCAAAACCAGGCTCTAGACTAAGGGTTGCCCTAGATCCCACCTAATGAAGCTTAAAAACAAGCCTCAAAGGGACCCCACTGGTCTGCCAGTCAGTCATTGCCTGCTGTAACAAAATCCAACACTGCTTCTGAGAGGAAAAATATCCAGACTCTTAAATAGACCATTGGAAATGGTCCATTGGAATAGACCATTTCCAATGTTGAGCATACGATTAATAAAATTAGTAGATATTTATCTCTGATTATCCAAAAAGATGTGAACCATAGCAGGGGGTGGTGGCTGGAGGCCCATAGGAACCGGCCCAGAGATGACTGAGGCACTAGAATTAGCAAATAAATGCTTAAAATCACTCGTGGTGTGTGCGTGTGTGCGTGTGTGCGTGTGTGTGCATGTGTGTGTGTGTGTGTGTATTTAAAGGAAGTGGCTATAATGAGTGAACAAATGGAAAGAAACTGAAAAACATACCTGAAATAAAACCAAGAACCCCAATTAGCATTCAAATACATGTTATTCCTTTTGAAGACTACTTTTAAAGCATCCAGTTATTACATTTGAAGACTACTTTTAAAGTATCCAGTTATTACTTTCTAGAATAAAAGTTTCAGTTTTATTTCAGTTTTATGTTTAGAATCTGTGCTTGAATTTTACAGATTATAAAAATTTAAAAGGACCCCAGAAAAGTAAAAAAAAAAAAAAAAAAAAAAAAAATGAGCTGTGACTGAGAAAGAACTAGAACTTATATTTGGAGAATAAAAAGTAAAACTTGGCTGTCAATGGAAAGTTATAAAAGAGTCAATAGCTGGTTAAACTCTGGGGCGTCATAAAGAATCGTTTCCTTAGTGAGAAGCAATGAGAGAAAATGTTTCAAAACTAAACTGTGAAGCAGGAGCCAGTCGTAGATAAAGATGGTCAACCGCATGAAAGGAGTTTTATATAATTTTGTCTTGCATCAAAGCCAATTCTTTACATTGCCAGGAGAGGTTTGCCTCCCTAGATTTGGTCTTTCCATAGTAAGCTGCAAGTCAGCATGGCAGAACCCCAACTTTTGCAGACTAGCTTCTGTCAGAAGTCTTACGAGATCCTAGTCTATCTTACCACATGTGGATTCTCCTTGCAAGGTCAAAGTTCCACCTCGAACCCTGAACACAGTTGCATAACCAGGGGGAGGGTGGCAGAGCAGCGGTCCATCCTGAAAGGGGCGGTATCTTATCACGCACATGGTAATAAGAAAAAGTTGACCGACTTCTGCTTTGTTTTAATATGGATTGCTTTAAAATTTATCCACTGCTCACCCATTGCTATATCTACCACAGACAGATGGTATAAGCCACTCAAGAATATGTTGCTTGTTACTTTTCCAGCCATCCTTTATTTAATAAGGCTTTAAGTAGTTGATTAGAATAGTGCTCGTACACTCTGCTCTATAGTTGACTTAAGAGACTGAGTTTACCCCAAGGGCTTTAATGTGTGATATGAACCTATTTTTTATTGTCCTCAACAGATTAAATGTTCCCATGCAGAGAATCTACCAATGATTTTATAGAAAAATGTAGTAATGTTATGTTTATATAGCAACTAAATCATTTTTCAAAATTCCTTTTATTTAAATCCCTTAGCGCTATTAAAGCCTTACAAGACACAGATGTTTTTATTTTCATTGGACGCATAATGTAACAACATTGATTGTGATGGTTGAATGTCAATAAGTTCATTTTTGACAGTGAGGGGACTAGACTTCGCTCTCCTGTGAAACCACTTTGTTTTTTCGTTTTTTCTTTTTACTGAATTGTGCTACATCATTTATATGTCAAGTAAATTACCTCTTTTAATAGAGACTATAAAGAAAGATATCTTGCTAATTTTGATTTTTATCTTTAATATTTCCATTTAGCCAGCAGGAAAGCCAAAGCTCAGGCATTTTGACCAGTGTGCAGAAGGCAGACATTTGAGTGACAGTACAGAGACTAGAACTGCACCATGGCCAGCCTGCACTCTGGGCTCTAACAGGATCATTGGTTCTTAAAAGTGATTGAGTTTTATTCCCTGGAATTAACAGAGTCATAAAATAAACATTGTATTAGATTTTCTGGTGCCTTCCTTTGCTACTTTCTGCATCTTAGATCAAGCTGCAGTTAATTGCCTCAAGGCAGGAAGTTAAGCTCACTCTTTATCAAGACCAAAGGTTTAGCAACTAAACCTGGAGTGTCTCTTATCTGGATGAAAGACTGGCCCACTGAGAATATCTAGTCTTGTGGCAGAAGTGAGAAGGTAGGAGGATGTGACTGGGAGGCAATCTGCTCCTCTCTCAGCCCAGAGGGACGGTGGGTAAAGGAGACAGGTGGAGGCAGTGGCAGACTGCAGACAGGAGACGCATTAGATAAACTGCGGTGGAGCTTGAGCACAGAGAGAACGTTGTCCCATTCCCATTTAAGATCTGGAAAGAGATCTCCTGGTGGGCTAAATTCCCCACACCAGCCATGTTATAGTAAGCATGAAATCAAATTAATATAAAATTGTAATGCCGGTGGCCACAGCCAGGCATGTTCACATTGGATTTGGGCAGATAGTAGAGAAACTATGGAGTCGGAAAGCGTTGGATCATTTCGTTTAATAAAATCTCACAATAGCGGATAAGCACACAGGCAGGGGAAAACCGTTTCTCAGGCAAATAAACAGCAGGAATGGCCCCTCACAGTGGCAGGCAGGCATTCCACCATCTGCAAGCCCCCTGAGCGCAAGCACCCATTGGCTTATATAGGCCATATAGACATGGCACTGCCACGCACTCACGTACCAATCAGGCAAAGGGCTTGCAGCTGGTAAATCAGTGAGCAAGCCTAACACAGCTGCCCCACAAAAATGTAAGAAGGAAACTAAGAGTGAGTTAGGTGTTGTAAGGTTTGGGTTCAGTGCACCTTTAAATCCAGAGCCCCCTTTAAAACTCAAATTCCCCTCACCCAACTTCTCATCTGGGCTCAGAATAGAACATTCGACCCCCTACTATGAGGTTGTACTTAATTGGCTTGTTATTCTTTCACTTAATGGCTTCCTGGCCTTTACTTTGAAATGTAGCAGAAAGTTTATCTAATGTCAGTTACACCCTTGTGAGATAACTCCATTTGTTTCAAGTGCATGTGTGAATTAACGTGATTAACTAACTATATTTTATGTAAAAGCCCACTATGTAAGCCCCGATTATCAAAGTGTAACGGGTTTACTCCCTTTTCTGATAACTCCATCTGTCAACTTTAGCAAGCCCATGTGTGACTTATGTTGGAAGTGTGATAATGTAACCCTATAATGTGATGAGGGGCCAAACCACATATAGGTAGCTGGGGTGATGATTCAGGCAGTCTCCTGAGACTCCAGCGCAGACTCCAGCGCAGACTCCGTGTCACCCACGGAGGCCCCTTGGCAACTTCCGCGAAGCTCGCTGCTATCCAGCCAAGTTCGTTCCGGCCTCACTGAAGCGAGGACCTAGACTTAGCCGGCCACTTGTTTAAACTGTGAGTGAATTACAGTCTATGTTATTTAGCTTGCTTTGAGTGTCTTTGCCTACTCAATTGGCTCCTAATTATTTTCATTTTACATTGTGAATTACCTAACAAACCCAGCTATAACTTAATTATAACCAACTAAATAGTTTATCACGACAAACTATGTCAAAATAAATTTGGCAACACCATTAGATAGAAAGAGGTCTTGGTATTTAAATTACTTAAGCAGCTCTAAATCCTCATTTACAATACACCACATTATTTCTACCTTAATGGTAAAGCACTTTTAGATGAACTGAAGAAGCCCATAGACCATGAAGTCAGAGGCGCTTGTAAGTGTAGACTTTCCTGCATTATCTCCCAGAGCGAAGTCTCAGAAATGGCTGATTCATGAGGCGAGGACTTGCCACAAGGCCTTACAGCAATGGGAGGGGAAACGCCCCAGTAGAGGCCGGAGCTGGACTGCTTGTGTGAGGGCCCGATGGAGGACATGATAGAGACTTAGAAGGTTCTAAAAGGCAAGCAAGAGCCAAGATAACATTGATCGAGGCAGCCAGGGAGAAATCAATCCATTGAAGCAGGATTTTCTGTGTTTTGTTTTCTTTTTACTTTTGAAATAATCTCAAACTTACAGAAGAATTACAAATATAATACAAAAGCTACCCCCCCAGAACTATTTGAGACTAAATTGTTGACATGATACCTCATAACCCTTAAGTGTTTTAACATGTCGTATTTCCCCCAAAAAAGGGAAGAAAGAAAATTGTACCCCATGACCACAACACAACCATTAAAATCAGAAAATTGGCATTGATAAATTGCTATCATTTTTTAAAAATTATTTTTATTTATTTATTCATTTTAGGGGGGGGGGGGAGAGAGAGAGAGAGAGAGAGAGAAGGAGGGGAGGAGCAGGAAGCTTCAACTCCCATATGTGCCTTGATTGGGCAAGCCCAGGGTTTTGAACCGGCGACCTCAGTATTCCAGGTCGATGCTTTTATCCACTGTGCCACCACAGGTCAGGCTGATAAATTGCTATCATTTTATCCTTAGGCTCCATTCAAATTCCACCAACTGTCACAATAGTGTCCTTTATAGCAAAAAGATATACTGTTGTTTAGAAGCACACAATGTGTGTCGCCTTAATTATTTCTATTTGGAACACTTTCACAGCCTTGAAGTTTTTGAAGATGACAGCCTCACTCTATCTTAGAATATTCTCTGATTTAGGTTTCCTGAGTTTTCCTCACAATTAGATGTAAATTATTCATCTCTGGCAGGAACATCACAAAAGCAATGCTGTGTTCTTCAGATTGCATCCCATCAAGTGACATGATTTTCAACTTGTTCCATTATTAATGATATTTACTTTGATCACTCTATTAAAATCTGCCTGACTTATGCACTGTAAGGTTACTATTTTTTCCTTTTTAATTAACAGGTATTTTGTGAAAAGGTGCGGTACTTTGAAACTTTGTAAATACCCTTCTTCACATTTTCAGTTTATTTATTGACTCATAGTCAACATGTATAAAATGTGGGTTATAATCCTTTCCTATCATTATTTCTTTTGATGCTCTGTGTCTTTTTGATATGTCCCTATAGTTCTTGGAGCACTTCCTTGGTCTTGTGGCACAACCAGGGGCTCTAGATCTGATACTTCCTTACTCAGCCCAGGACACAATTGTTCAGGAGATAAAGAGAAGGGAAGAGAAAGAGCTGGTAAAGTTTTAAACTCAAGCAGTTCATTTCTATTCTCATTGTTTCTATTCTCATTAATTCCTATCCAATGTGTGACACATAAAAGGAAGCAAATGCAACGGCTGCCCCTCTGCTAATATGAGTGCGATGTGAAGGAACTTTAAACCTTGCTACATACACCGCTCACAAAAATTAGGGGATCAGGGAACGTGCAGATAGTGCAGTACTTTCAGCCTTTTGTACAGTGCATTTCACCAATGAAATGAAAGTTGGTGTTGCATCTCATTTGCATAACAGAACAACTTGCTTTCATTTGTTGTTTGCTTTTCTGATGTTCTTGTTTAATAAAAAAACAACAACATCAAATGCTTCTTCTTTTTATCGCTTCATATTCATTTTGAAACATCCCCTAATTTTTGTGAGCAGTATATTTACAATCAGGGAAACCTGTGTTCACAGCTCTCTGAGACTTTCGTCAGTTCTCTGGTTGTTACTTATGTTACACCTTTTGTTCATTCCTTGCAGAGCTTAGCAATAAATCTGTGAAAGAAAGTAGTACAGTAACAGGAACCTCTTTTAGGATCTTCAATAATAGAAGAGCTGGTGACATTTTAACATTTTTCTAATGTCAGTTGGGAAGATGAGCACAAAAGGGAAGAAAGACTGAAGGAGTCACGTGAAAGGTAAACAAGCCTGAAACTGTAGTCTGTGGGAAAGCGAACACGGAGCACCCGAAACTTGTTCAGGACCAAAGGAACACCTGGTTTAAGAGGCTTAATAAGAGTCAGATAGCAGCACCTCACAGCTTCACTATTTCCTGGAGATTATGAGCTAGGTGACCACACTTAGCTCTTCCATACTCTCAAAGGCACTGCTTTCTCATATAAACAACCCAGGTATTGTCAGGTATTGTTAATAATGGTCACTGGTGCAAACTCAGTGAGAACAGGACAGCATGGCTGTGAGGACCAGGCCCCTCTCAGGCTAAACAGCTCTGCTTTGCTCCCTGCGGGTCTGCTCTGCTCTGCTGTGTTTCAGTCAGCTCTGCACTGTGCTGGTCCCGTCTGTCCCACTCTGTCTTCAGTCTTCTGTGGAAAGGGAAAGTGTGGTCTCCCAGTCAGAGAAGAGATGGCTTGTTTCAGGCCCGATCCTTAATCAGTCTGTTCTCCTGCACATGAGGACTTCAAATCCTTGTAGTCCAAAAGACACTGTCCTGATTGGTCAGAATAGAGTCACTCTGATTGGTCAGAGCTGGGCAACTTCAATCGGGTGGGGAAAGCCTCAGTCCTATTGGTTAAAATAAGATTACAAAAACTCCTTTAAATAAGATTACAAAAACTCCTTTTTAAGGGCTGACTCATAGGCAGAAACACAGTGCCGGCAGGCAGTCCAGCACAGGATTCTCCATGTGAGAGGCCCCTGTGCAGAAATGGCTGTATCCTTCTGTTTTTTTTAATTCTTTTTGGAGGGGTGTTAACTTTTAGCCCAGTTAGCCAGCAGGAGTTCTTAGTAGGTGTCTTCTTTCTCAGGGTTCAGAGTATATTTCTATCAATGTTTTTTCCTCTGGAGAACATTTTAAAAGATATTTATTTTCTAACTCTTTATATTTCTATGTTGAAAATTTTACTAACTATGTATTATTTTGTAATCAGAATAATCACATATGTGTAAGAAATAGAAATAGTAAAATTACAAATGAGGAACTAAGTTGTTTCATTAAAATACTGCATTTAGTTATTTTCTTTTCTTTCTTTCTTTCTTTCTTTCTTTCTTTCTTTCTTTCTTTCTTTCTTTCCTTCCTTCCTTCCTTCCTTCCTTCTTCTTTCTTTCTTTCTTTCTTTCTTTCTTTCTTTCTTTCTTTCTTTCTTTCTTTCTTTCTTTCTCTTCTTTCTCTTTCTCTTTCTCTTTCTCTTTCTCTTTCTTTTTTTTCCCCCAAAGCATAATGTTGTACTCAGTAAAATATACAAATGACAAGTGTGGAACTATGTGTATATTCTAGCAACCATCATCCGGATCAAGATGGAGAATACTTCTATCACCTAAGAGTTTCATTGTACGTCCTCCCAAGAAATTCCCCACCAAGGTAACCACCACTTTGACTTGTATGAGCTGAATTAGCTCATTGGCCTAGACAGGAAGCAGGCTCCAACTCTGACTTGACCGTTAATGTACAGTGCCAGTCAACACAAGTCCCTCTTCCTCTGTCTATCTCCAGAAATAGACTCAATGACCTTTAGGGACACTTTCAGTTCTATTCTTCCAGGAGAGAAATAATAAGTATTTTCTCTCAAGGGTCCTTAGTAAATGAGCAGTAAGAACTATCTCCCAACTTCTAGGCCTAAGTCCATCTACTGAGCCACAAGGCTTTTGTATAAATTAACTCCTGAAGCTGAGTCAAATAGTTTATTTAAATGAAAAGGCAATCTTTAACTCTGAAGTATTAGATTAATACTTCATTCATTCCCTTTTTATTGTTCTCTACATACAGATATCTCTTTGGATATTTGGAGCCCATGACTATGGTCTCTGCTAGGGAGGCAATGAGAGTCAGATTGTTACCAGACCAAACTGGGTTTGAATGCTCAATAGTTGCCATTCAAAAGACAGCTCCAAGATGATCTTATGAGAAGGAACTTTATTGCAAGCCAACAAGCAAGGGCACTGGGGATAGCTCCCAGAGCAGTGTGTCCTTGAACAAAGCATGCATAAACATCAAGGTAAATTTCATCATTACACGTATAGACGGGAATATTCCAGTACACACACAGCCAGAACACATAGCACATTAAAAAATAATGGAAAATCCCTACCCTGGGTGGAGATTTTAGAAATATAATGAGGGTATAATGAGGAAAGTTCATGAGAAAGTCACTAGAGGGTCCTTCGGGCTGCTCCAGCTGGTCTCAGGAAGTTTCAGCTGGTTCACCCTTGATCCTGCAAAACATCTGGGCTTGTTCCTGAAAAACAGTTCTGGAAATCTTCAGTGTCAAGGATTGAGTAGGAATGGATAAACATCTGAGATGTCTTGATCTTTCTGTGAAACTTTCAGCAAATTACAACTTTACACAAACCTTATAGACTTTAGGATGACCCAAGTGGGGTTTCAGGTTAATCAAGGCAAAGTTGTTAACTGTAAGCAATTCATCTATGCTAGGCTATCTGCTAGGCTGCGTGTGCAGGTTTGGTTACAGCAGCACTGTAACGACAGTCTCTGCTCATTGGTCTAGTGGAAGAGTAAAAACTCAGGTCCAGATGACTATAAAAAAAAATTCTCAGGACCACCAGAGAAAAGCAGTGTTGTAAGAGAGGAGAAAACTCATTTTCAGCTGGGAGGTCAGGGAAGGCTTTATGAAGTGGGGTTGACCAGAGAGCCAGACTTTGAATGACAAGCAACAGTTGGACATACAGAAATAGTTTATTCCAAAAATGTGCTATTCTTACATGAGGATAACATGTTTGCACTACAGATAATGGACATCCTTTTTCCATCAAGATTAACGGTTTTGTGCCAAGGTCCTCACTGATTCCACCTGATTTATATCTGCAAGTAAGCAGATCATTACAGGGAAACTATGTTTGTGTAACCGATTTACAGCTGCAGATCTTCCGTATGTCATATCAAGAAACAAGCCCTGGCCGGTTGGCTCAGTGGTAGAGCGTCGGCCTAGCGTGCGGAGGACCCGGGTTCGATTCCCAGCCAGGGCACACAGGAGAAGCGCCCATTTGCTTCTCCACCCCTCCGCCACGCCTTCCTCTCTGTCTCTCTCTTCCCCTCCCGCAGCCAAGGCTCCATTGGAGCAAAGATGGCCCGGGCGCTGGGGATGGCTCTGTGGCCTCTGCCTCAGGTGCTAGAATGGCTCTGGTCGCAACATGGCGACGCCCAGGATGGGCAGAGCATCGCCCCCTGGTGGGCAGAGCATCGCCCCCTGGTGGGCAGAGCATCACCCCATGGTGGGCGTGCCAGGTGGATCCCGGTCAGGTGCATGCGGGAGTCTGTCTGACTATCTCTCTCTGTTTCCAGCTTCAGAAAAATGAAAAAAAAAAAAAAAAGAAATCAAGAAACAAAGAAAGTAACGTGTCCACAAAGGCACTGTAAGTTAGTGGTTCTGTTCACAACTCTCTAGGCCAGGGGTCCCCAAACTTTTTACACAGGGGGCCAGTTCACTATCCCTCAGATCGCTGGAGGGCCAGACTATAAAAAAAAACTATGAACAAATCCCTATGCACACTGCACATATCTTATTTTACAGTAAAAAAACAAAATGGGAACAAATACAATATTTAAAATAAAGAACAAGTAAATTTAAATCAACAAACTGACCAGTATTTCTTTTTTTTTATTATTCATGTTAGAGAGGAGAGAGAAAGGGAGAGAGAGAGACAGAGAGGGAGAGAGAGAGGAGAGAGAGACAGAGAGAGAAGGTGGGGAGGAGCTGGAAGCATCAACTCCCATATGTGCCTTGACCGGGCAAGCCCAGGGTTTCGAACTGGCGACCTCAGCATTTCCAGGTCGACGCTTTATCCACTGCGCCACCACAGGTCAGGCCTGATCATTATTTCAATGGTAACTATGGGCCTGCTTTTGGTTAATGAGATGGTCAATGTCCGGTTCCATTTTGTAACTGCTAGCCGTAACAAGTGATATCATGCGCTTCCGGAGCCGTGACGTGTGTGTCCCACGTCACCGGAAGTAGTACTGTACATGAGCAATGCTGCACTTTGCGGCGCCGCCACATACAGTACTCTCACTGACCACCAATGAAAGAGGTGCCCCTTCCGGAAGTGCAGCGGGGGCCGGATAAATGGCCTCAGGGGGCCACATGCAGCCTACGGGCTGTAGTTTGGGGACCCCTGCTCTAGGCTATGTTGTGTCCACCTGAGGGCTCTCAAGTTCTCTGGTTGGGCTGATCAGTGGATGACTGTCATCAGTGCCACAGTAGTCCCTGTTCTCCTGGAGGAAAAGAGTGCATCTTAGATGCTACCTCTTTACTGTATTGCTGGTATGAGAGCCACTTCTTGATTTAATACTTGTATTATTGACTCTGAAAGCATCCTGAGCAACCTGAAATCTCATTTTCTCACTGACTTCCATGTTGAAAACTATGTCTTGAGATCTTCAGATTTGAGTTCACTTGGCGAGCTCTTCTGTGTGAAAAAAAAAATCCCTTTGTGAAGGCAACAAACCAGGAGCCTCATGGCTGGGCTCTTGAGCAAAGATCAGGAAAGGGCAAGTTACAATTATTTGATTTTCTTATACCTATTCACTCAAAATAATCTATTTTAAAATTTTACTATAAATTAGCCACAATTTGAGTTACATTATTTTAAAATCTTTATTGCTATTAAAAATACATCGTTTCTATTTCAATGAACATGCATTGATCTCCACTTAAGTGCCAGAAGTTGCTACTCTATGAAAATGCAAAAGACAGAAAAGATCATAGTTCCTCAGTACCATGTATCATAATTCTTTTGAATAGTTATCAAGCACCCTCTAGGCACCAGGCACTTTTCTAGGTGGTAGGGGAAGAGAAAGGTGAGCTAGAGACCTTCAGAAGCTATCTCTTACAACTTCCCCACTTTTTTTTGACAGAGAGAGAGTCAGAGAGAGCGACAGATGGGAACAGACAGACAGGAAGGGAGAGAGATGAGAAGCATCAATTTTTTGTTGCAGCTCCTTAGTTGTTCATTGATTGCTTTCTCATATGTGCTTTGACCAGGGGGCTACAGCAGAGCAAGGGACCCCTTGCTCAAGCCAGCGACCTTTGGGCTCAAGCCAGCGACCCCTAGCTCAAGCTAGTGAGCCTCCATTCAAGCTAGTGAGCCTCCGCTCAAGCCGGAAGAGCCTCCACTCAAGTCGGCAATGTCAGGGTATCGAACCTGGGTCCTCCATGTCCTAGTCCAATGCTCTATCCACTGTCCACTGCCTAGTCAGGCTCAATTTCCCCACTTTTGGATGAAAAGCTCATAGCTCAGAAAGGTTACGTAATTTAAAACCAACGTCATTTGACTAGTAAGTTTCAGAGCCCAGATAAGAACATTCTTTTCTAGACTAGTATTCTATTACTTCTCCCAAAATTGCTTCTTTTATACAAATAAAAGCTGATCTCACAAATGTTTCCTTGAAATGAGTTCCTAGTTTTATAGGCTTGGAACTGTTGACTAAGGAAATTATATTATCTTTTGTCAATAACACAGTACAGTTGACATTGGATCCATCCAGATTTTTCTCATGTAAGTGTGTTCACAGAGTCAGTTTGCACAGGTTGGCATCTTACTTAGCCAGTTCATTCATTTGGAAAGATTATATACTGCTGAGAACAAGACATTTTGCTGTGGGGTTTAATATGTAAGAATTTATTTTTAACAAGTAAAAACTAAAAGCACAAGAATATGCTTTGCTCCTAAAAGGTACAGTTGCTATTCACAGTGTAACTGCCATGGCCCTAGGTCAGTCAGCTGCATAACTGGGGCCAGAAAGAGTTTGGAGCTCATACGTACTTTTTTCTTAGTTTTTACTCTGGCTTCTGTCAGTTGAAATGTTATCAATCTGCTCTCTATTTATCCTGTACTTTCTCCAGTTTGGGTATGATTTGAAAGAAGAAGCTAGCCCCTCTTCCTCATACAACAGCCTAAATATGCATAGAACCATGCATTATTTCTTAATACCTTGGTTTTAGTGTTATTTGTTTAATCATTCATGAATTCATTTATCAAACTCTGATTGAGCCTTCACCATGTGGTAAAGCACATGAATTAGATATTGGGGTTATGACACAGTTCTCAGTTACAGACTAATTTAACTAATTGAACTGACCTTTTTATTCATTCATTCATACACAATAAATTTGAGGTTCTGCTACGTATCAGGCACTGTTCTTCGCACAAAGGAAACAGCAGTGAACAGAAAAGATAAAATTCCTGTGTGGAAGTTTTACATCTTCATGAAAGAGGTAAGCTAAGAGATCAGATATTAATAAACACTAGGAAGAAAACTAAAACAACTTAAGATGCATAGAGAATAAGATCACTTGTGGATGAGTAGGGGGAGTTTGCTATCTTCTTGAGACCAGTTGTGAAAGGTCTTTCTAATACAATGACTGAGATTTGAACTGAGACCTGAAGGAATTGAAGACATTAGTCACTTAGAGAAATAGGATTGCCATCAGAGGGAATGACAAGTACAACTGTCCCCCTTATCCTGGGGGATACATTCCGAGGTCCCCAATGTATTTCCCAAACCAAAGATAGTACTGAACCCTATATGTACTATGTTTTTTCCTATAATACATACCTATTGTAAAGTTTAATTTAAAACATTAGGCACAATTATTAACAACAATAACTAATAATAAAAGAGAACAATTACAACAATATACTATAATAAAAGTTTATTGAATGTGGTCACTCATTTCAGGGCTCCCTAGCTAAATTCTTTCTATAGGCTCAATGCTTTCCGACGCAGCATGTTGCCAGCAATGGGAATGTATTTCCTCTTCACGTCTTCCACCTACAAATTTAATGCCTCTTCCATCTCAACTAAGCACTTACCATGCATTGTAACTTTTGCAGTTTGAGGTGCAACAGCAAAATTAGCACAAATAATTTCCCTTCTTCATAATGTCATGGATAAAGGATTTGTTCTTATCATAGATCTCAGCAACCTCAGCATACAACTTTTTTTTTCTTATTAAGTTGAGAACTTTTATATTTTCACTTAAAGGAAGCACTTTACAGCTTCTCTTTGGCATATCTACGTTGCCAGCATCACGACTCTTGTGCTTTGGGGCTATTATTAAGTAAAATAAGGGTTACTTGAACGCAAGTATTTTAAAACCAGTCTATCTGATAACTGAGACTGCTATTAAGTGACTAATCAGTGGGGCACATACGCAGGGTGGAGATGATGAACAAAGGAATGATTTATGTTCCGGGCAGGATGGAGTGAGATAGTGCGAGATTTCATCACACTATCCAGAACAGCACTCAATTTAAAATTTATGAGTTATTTATTTCTGGAATTTTCCATTTGATATTTTTGGACTATGGTTAGGGGATAAGAAATGGTTTGTTTCTGTATATAGTTTGATGGTAGAGTTATAGGATTTACTGATAGATTGATTATGAAGTATGAAAGAAAGAAAAGGGTCAAAGTAGGCCCTGGTCGGTTGGCTCAGTGGTAGAGCGTCGGCCTGGCATGCAGGAGTCCTGGGTTTGATTCCCAGCCAGGGCACACAGGAGAAGCGCCCAGCTGCTTCTCCACCCCTCCCCCTCTCCTTCCTCTCTCTGTCTCTCTCTTCCCCTCCCGCAGCCGAGGCTCCATTGGAGCAAAGATGGCCCGGGCGCTGAGGATGGCTCTGTGGCCTCTGCCTCAGGTGCTAGGATGGCTCTGGATGCAACAGAGCGACGCCCCAGAGGGGCAGAGCATCGCCCTCTGGTGGGCATGCCAGGTGGATTCCGGTCGGGCACATGCGGGAGTCTGTCTGACTACCTCCCCGTTTCCAGCTTTGGAAAAAAGAAAAGGGTCAAAGTACGTGCTGAAATTATAATGGGATTGGCAGTCAAAAAACTTGGCAAACAAATAAATGTGATCACAGTTTGTGCTAAGTATTTTTTTAAATGCTAAAAAATGACAATGGATGCCTGTTTTCAGTAAGGTAGTCAAAGACTGTCTCTTTGAGGAGGTGGTGTTTAAGCTACAGGCTGAAGAATAAGAAGGGGCCCCCCATGCAAAGACACAAGGGGTAGAGTGTTCCAAGTGGGGCTCCAGCAAGCACAACAGCCCTGCGGTCTCATTGCTAAAATGCAGACAAGCCAGGATTTAAACCACTTTGCCTAACTCTTAAACCTATGTTTGTTTGTTTGTTAGTTAGTTTGTTTGTTTGTTTCTCCTCTCACATGCACTGCACAGTGATTTTCAGGGTGCAATCTATGGATCCCATAGTTCCCTCAGACCATTTCAGGGAGTCCACAGGTCAAAACCTTTTCATGGTTTATTTTTCTTTATCATACTAATTCTCTCACAAGTATATAGTGTTTTCCTCTCTGACTCTCAAAAGAAGGTCATGTTCCCCTGGAGATCACTTCTGCAGGTGAAGACTTGGTTGATATTGGAAAATGTTCCCTCTTTTTTTCTCACCCCATCCAATCAAGAGTGAGAAGAGGGTCCCTGACAAATAAGAGTAGGAGGCTGGAGTGCCCAAGACTCAGTTTCTTTTACTGTAGGATTCAAGGTTCATGGGGGGACCACCTGGTAGAAAGGCACCAGTTTAGAGAAAATACCCACACCAGAGTAAATTTTACAATAGCACACTTTACTTGGTGGATTAAAAAAAAATCACATGTGGTTTATAGACTTTAGTGTAAAGAGTCTTTTACATGACACAAAAATTCATAAATATTCATTTATTAGAACCAAGTATAAAGACCAGAATTAATAAAAAATAAAAGTTGAATTATATGTTACTGAGTATAAATATAATTTATAATAAGAATTTTTGAAATGTCATTTAAAGGGGTTTTTTTGCTTAATAGAATAAAATGCTAAGTCTACTTTCTGGATAATGTAATTACAAAGTCAAAAGGAAGTTTTTATATATGAGAACCCATAGCCTCATCTGTCAGAAGTTGCATAACCTCTTTCTCTTAGCCTCCCCCCCCCCACTAGATGAGTTCAGTTTCACAGGGTATATGCTATTCAGATGAAGTAATGGATGAGAGAAGAAGAAACTCAGAGAAGCCTACTTGGTTCATATCAGAAAAAGAACACATACAATGGACACCCTCCTTAAGAGGAGTATTGAAGCCCCTGTATGCTTTTCCCTATCCCATTTCTATGCCTAACCTACAAAGGTAAACACCATCTTAATAGTCTTACTATATATGTGTTTATTCCTAAAAAATACATTGGTTAGTTTTGCATGTTTGGAACATTAGGGAAATAAAATCAGATTGTATGTGCTCTTCAGCAATAAGCCTTGTACACTGCCCCTCAGTTCCTGAGCTTCTTTGTGTAATGGGAGTTCATTCATTTTCCCTATCATTTAGGCAGTGGTGGGATTCAAATAATTTAACAACCAGTTCTCTGCCCTAATGACCGTTTTAAGTATTAAAAAACGATATACCGAAAGGTAGTTTATTATTTCACGCATTTAATACTTAAGAACAATAACGGAGGTACACAAAACTAGATTATAACAGTGGTAGTCAACCTGGTCCCTACTGCCCACTAGTGGGTGTTCCATCTTTCATGGTGGGCGGTAGCGAAGCAACCAAAGTATAAATAAAAAGATTTAACTATAGTAAGTTGTTTTATAAAGATTTATTTTGCCAAACTTAGCGAAAATCTGACATAAAGTAGTTGGTAAGTAATTATTACTATATGCTTTAACTTGCTGTAACTCTGCTTTATAAATTTTATAAAGTAAAGTTACTTCCCTACTTTATAAATCACCATTACTGTGGAACCGGTGGGTGGTTAGAAAATTTTACTAACAGAGATACAAAAGTGGGCGATAGGTATAAAAAGGTTGACTACCCCTGTGTTATAAGAAAGAGTTTTATAATGTTAATGAAAAATATTAAATAATACCTGACAAAAAAACAATAAAACTGTTAATTTAAGATATTTCCAATGACAGCTTGTCACCTCCTGGTTGTTTGGCACTTTTTATCTTTATGTTATATGTTTGTTTACTAAAGTAACAAATGCAAGGGGATTAAAAATGTAATATTTCATAAAAGGCATGAGTTTTATAAAATAAATAAATATTACAAGCATAGTTTCATCAAGTTTTTTTCATTGATGGACAGAATGAGCATTTCTATGAACACTTAGAATACACTATTGCACAGATGAATGTTAAAAAAGAGTAAGGAAAGTAAATTTGTGATTTCCACATTGGGCAACTGCCCAGGCACCCACCTTAGAGAGAACCCTGATTACAAGTGCCACTTTAACAACCGGTTCACCAAACTCAACCAAAAATTATGTATTTGTTCTGTTGAACCAGTGTGAGTCAGTTGAATCCCGCCACTGTGTGTAGGGTACTACTATCGGGCTCATGCACATTTTCTCTGTTCATTCTACTTTTGACTGACATTTTAGTTGTTTCCGGTATTTTTTTTATGTACAATGCTTCTGTGAACCACCTTGCACATGAATCTTGGTGCATGTGTATAAAAATAACTTCAGAATTTATATCTGGGACTAAAATTGCAGAGTGGTTCATTATACACATCTTCAGCTGCACTTCGTAATGTCATTTGCTTAATCAATTACTGAGAGAAATGAGCTGAAATCTCCCACAGCGATGATGAATTTTAAATTTCCTCTTTTCAGGTCTACCAATTTTGGCTTTATAGCTTTAAATTGAGAGATGATTCCCTACACGTTTATTGTGAATTTGTGAATAATATTTTAATTTATTTATATTGCTTTAATTATCTTATTTTTTGCTTATTCTGTGGACTTCCCCATGTTTTATATTTATTTTTTAATTGAATTTATTGGGCTGACAGTGCTTAACAGGTTTCAGGTATCCAATTCTTTTTTTAAGTGAGAGGAGGGGAGATCAAGAGACAGACTCCTGCATGTGCCCTGACCGGGATCCACCTGGCAACCCCTGTCTGAGACCGATGCTGGGACAAACCCACTTATCTTCAGCTCCCGGACGATACTCGAGCCAATCAAGCCACTGGCTGTGAGAAGGAAAGAGGGAGAGAGAGCAGAAGAGGGAGGGGAAGAGAAACAAAGGGGCACTTCTCTTGTGCTCTGACTAGGAATCGAACCTGGGACATTCATACGCTGGGCTGACGCCAACCAGCCAGGGCTTCAGGTGCTCAATTCTATAGCACATCTCTGTACACCACATTGTGTGTTCACCTGCCCAAGTCAAGTCTTCATCCATCACCACTCATTCCCCCAAACTCTCCTTGGCCTGCCCCCACCCCCAGCGATCACTACACTGTTGTCTGTGTCCATGAGTTTTTTCCTCCTTTTCTTGTCCTTTTTTGCTCAATTCCCTCCATCCCCCCTCACCCAGGCTTTCTCCCCTTACAGCTCCCCACCCCCCCAAGCTCCACACCCCCCTCTCCCTGACAGCTTTCAGCCTATTCTCTATCTATGAGTCTGTCTCAATTTTGTCTGGAGAGCACTGTGCTAAGTGAGATAAGCCAGTCAGAGAAAGACAAATACCATGATTTCACTCATATATAGAATCTAATGAACAAAATGAACCCCCCTGTTTTCTTGACTTTTTTTTTTTTTGGATATATCAAAATTATGGTATGTTTTGTTTGTTTGTGTTTTGTCAAAAATGTGATTATTTCCCTCCATTATAAGCAAATTCTTTTGGCAATCTGGTTGTCTTTCCTTCTACCAAAAAGTTAAAGAGAAGCTACTGCCAATTCTAAGTCTAGGCCAGGAGTCAGCACTGCCTAATCCAACCTGCTATCTGTTTTTTTTTAAGTTAAGATTTATTGTAACAGAGCCACACTCATCCATTTACAAAATTGGTTATGGATGCTTTCTTGGCAAAAGACAGAGTTAATTAGTTGTAACTCTCAGTAGTATGGCCCACAAATCCCAAAATATATACTGTGTGGACTTTTACAGAGAAGTTTGCCAACCTCCAGTCTAGGCCTCAAGAGGCTTTTCCCTCATTCTCTTGAAATGTCCAGTAGCCATATTAAGAAGAACAGGCCAGTCAGCTGGAGGATGAGAGACCACGTGGAGCAGAGATGAACTGTCCTAGATAAGGGCAGCTTGGACTAGCGAGCTACCAGGGTTGAAGCACCTGATGACACTGCACTGGTGATTGCATCTCTGAGAACAGCTAAACTAGCCCAGATTAGCAGAACTGCCTAAATAATTCACAGGCTCATGAGTAGTAATAAAGGATTGTATCTTTAAGATGCTGAGTTTTAGGATAGTTTGTTATATAATTAATGCAGAGGGTTTTCTTTTGGCTTTTTTTTTTTTCATTTTATTTTTCCTTCTAGCAATTAAAAATTATACCACTATTACCTTCTATTTTTATTCTGTTAGTGCTCAGTCTAAAATTTTTTTATGTGCAAAGTTCAAAATTAATCATTATATTTTCTTCCTGATAAACAATCTAAGAACTATATACAATGACTATATCTCCGATCAGCCAACTCTCAATTTACCATAAATTCTGTTATTGTACAAAATTTTGGTTTCATTTTACTCCACAAATTATATGTTATTACTATTAATTATTATTTTATACTGTTGATTTTTATTTAGATTTAGCCATATGTTTTCTATGTCTTTGCCCATTAGTCCTTCTTATACTTCAAACTTTCCCATTTTTCAAATTTCTTTGAGTGAGAATTGTTTATTGGCACATCCTCTCAGTTTTTTCTTGAATGTGTTTAATTTTGCCCTCATATTAGAAGATCCTTTAATTGTGTAACAATTCTGGATTGACAGTTATTTTCTTTTAATACTTTAAAGATATTATTCCATTCCTTTCTGGCTCCCATTTTCATCTTTTCTTGCAAAGCTGGATGCCATTTTAATATTCATTCTTCTTGGAACAATCTGTCTTTGCTCTCCCTATGGATAATCTATCTACTGTCTTCTTATCCTTGTGTCCTGCTAGCCTGCATCTACTTGTAAATTTCTTTTCTACTTCTCTTCAGAATGTGTTCAGTTCTTTAAAATGAGGACTGGGTTCTTAATAAATTTGAAAAGTTTTGGACACAAACCGCTGACATACTGACTCTCTCCTTCCACCTCTGACCAGGAGAAGGCGGTTGCTCTTTTGCTATAACTCCAGTTAAACCGGGCCCAGCCTTTACACTCTCTTCCATGTTGCTTATATTCACTGTCATACTTTTTATTACTTTTTCTCTCTGAGAAGCATTTTAAATAAATTTTCCTACCTTCTAGCTTACTGGTTCTTTCCTTGTTTATGTTAAATTTGGAACAACATGAAATTCTGAACCCAACAATTTCGTATCTATAGGTGTGTTCCACACAAAACCAAGCAATTCTCCAATACCAGCTGGGTGTCCTACAATTAAATTTAATTGCGACACTATCTACCTAGAGATAGCTTTGGATTCCATAGGTTAAGAGGTCAATCTCGGAAAATTTCTCCCTCCCACTTCAGATCTCAATCTAAAGTCCAGGCTACAACCTGGACTTCTGAGCCACTGGCTCTAGATTGCAGACTCCTTGGGTTTTATTAATTTCCTAGAGTGGCTCACAGAGCTCAGAGAAACATTTTACTTAAGATTACTGGTTTGTTACAAAAGGAAGTGACTCAAGAGCAGGCACATAAAGAAGTGCCCAGGGCGGGCTTTGTGGGAAGGGGCGCAGAGCTTCCACACCCTCTCCAGGCACACTGCTCTCCCAGCACCTCCACCTGGTCACCAATCCAGAAAACTTTCCACACCCAGACATTTGGTATTTCTATGGAGGCCTCATTAGGCATAATTGATTAAGGCACTGGCAATTGATTTAACCTCCAGTCCTCTCCCTTTTCCAGGAAGATGAAAATTCAAACCTAATCGCAAGGCTGGTTCTTCTGTCAGCCAGCCTTCAGCCTCACGTGCCGCCCAAATGTCACCTCATTAACATAAGAGAAGCCTCCTCTCATCAATTCCAAGGGTTTCTGGTGCTCTGTGCCAATAACAGGGCTGAAAACCAAATATATATTATGCATGTATTAAAGTTTTAAAACATTATAATATAATTCTCAAAGCATAAAATTCACCATTTTAAAGTGTACAGTTGAGTAGACTTTAGTATATTCCCAAAATAGTACAAGCATAATCATGATCTAATTTCAAAACATTTTCATTGCCCAAGAAGAAATCCCATACCCATTATTATTCACTTCCCTTTTCTCCTCCTCCCAGATTCTAGCAATCACTAACCTACTTTCTATCTGAATGGGTCTGTCTGTTCTGGACATTTCACATAAATGGAACTGAGAAGAGACAAGATGGCGATGGAGTAGGCGGACGTACCAACTTCCACCTCCCAGAACCAAAGTGGATTACAAACTAATTTTAAGAACCATCATCTGGAAAAACCAACTTTGGACTAAACTAAGAGGACTCTTCAACCAAGGAACACTGAAGAAGTCACATAAATGGAACCATACAATGTATGGCCTTTTGTGTCCGACTTCTTTAACTTAGCATTATGTCTTCATGATGAATCCATGTTGTACCACGAATCAGTATTTATTTCTTTGGATTGTTGAATATTTTATTGTATAATATCTATCACATTGTGTTTATTCATTTACCAGTGGATGGACCCTTAGGCTATTTCTACTTTGTGTGGCAATTATGAGTAATGCTGCTATTAACATTCATGTACAAGTTTCTGTATGAACCTATGTTTTCAATTCTCTTGGGTATATGCCCAAGAATGCAAATGCTAGGTCATATGATAACTCTACATTTAACTTTTTAAGAAACTGCCAGGTTGTTTTCCACAGCATTTATATTCCCACTAGAAGTTCATGAGTGTTTCAATTTCTTCATATCCTTACCTACACTTTTTTATTTTCTACTTTTTTTTCTTGTGAAGAGACAGAGTCAGAGAGAGGGACAGATAGGGACAGACAGACAGGAAGGGAGAGATGAGAAACATCAATTCTTTGTTGTGGTTCCTTAGTTGTTCATTGATTGATTTCTCATATGTGCCTTGACTGGGGGGCTACAGCAGACCGAGTGACCCCTTGCTCAAGCCAGCGACCTTGGGCTCAAGCTGGTGAGCCTTGCTCAAACCAGATGAGCTCATGCTCAAGCTGGCGACCTCAAGGTCTCAAACCTGGGTCCTCCACATCCTAGTCAGACACTCTATCCACTGTGCCACCGCCTGGTCAAGCTATTTTTCTACTTTTTAAATAATCATTCTACTTGTCATGAAGTGATATTTCATGTGGTTTTGATTTGCATTTCCTTATGATTAGTAATGACAAGCATATTTTCATGTGGCTATTGGCCACATTTATATGTTATTTGAAGAAATGTCTATTCAAGTGTTTTGCCCACTTTTAAAACTGAGTCATTTGTCATTTTGTTATTAGATTCATTTATATATTCTGTATACTAAAATCTTATCATATATAAGATTGGCAAATATTTTCTCCCATTCTTTACATTTTCATTTTGTTGATTTTTTGATGCACAAATGTCTTTTATATTGATGGAATCTATCTTTTTTGTTGTTACATGGCTGTGTGTGTGTGTGTTCCCTATTTAAGAAACAATTGTCAAATCCAAGGTCATGAATATTTACCCCTATGTTTTTCTCTAAGGAATTTAGATACTCTTATATTTTATTCTTTGTTCCATTTTGAGTTCAGCTTTGTATAATGTATGAGGTAAGGCTCCAACTCCATTTTTTTGTATCTGGCTATCCAGTTGTCCCAGCACCATTTGTTGAAGAGACACAAAAGTTTAAAAATTTGTGTGTGTGTGTATGTGTGTGTGTATGTGTATGTGTGTGACAGAGACAGAGAGAGAGACAGATAGGGACAGACAGACAGGAAGGGAGAGAGATGAAAAGCATCAATTCTTTGTTGTGGCACCTTAGTTGTTCAGTGATTGCTTTCTCATATGTGCCCTGACCAGGGGGCTACAGCAGACCGACTGACCCCTTGTTCAAGGCAGCGACCGTGGGCTCAAGCTGGTGAGCTGTGTTCAAACCAGATGAGCCAGCGCTCAAGCTAGCAACCTCAGAGCTTTGAAACTGGGTCCTCTGCGTACCAGTCTGATGCTCTATTCGCTGCGCCACTGCCTGGTCAGGCAAAAGTTTTAAAATTTTGATGAGGCTTAAGTTATCTCTTTTTCTTTGTTTGTTTGTGCTTTAGGTGTCATATCAAAGAAGCCATTGTCTAATCCAAGGTCACAGAGATATACACGTATGTATAACTTATATAATAAAATTTAAATATCAATTACTATTGTTTATTCCTTAAAGTTTATTTGCTCTTTCTTCTTAAATCTGCCTGGCAGATTTTATATTCTTTTTTTCTTAGTCAAGTCTTCCTTTCTTATTTATTATATTACAATATTAAACATAATATTAGCCTATCTAGGTGTAATAATTTTAATAATTGAAATTTTCATTGTTATGATTCAATTGTCTGTTAATTTTTTGCTCGTTTTGGTTTCTCTTGTTTACTGTGAGGGCTTCATGGTTTTGACTACAAGTCTAGAATTTTATCTGTGGAAATATTAGATTAAAAATGAATTCCCCCAGAAAGATCTTTTCTTTTCTTTTCCAGAAGTACAGGATAACAAATCTAGGCTTGTTTTATTTTTATTATCTGGCACAGGAGGGAAGGTGTACAGGGTATCTACCCTGTCATTTTTCTGGAAATGAAAGTGCTGAGATTACTTTCTACCTACTTTTATAGTTTTATTATATATCTCAAACTGCCAGTCTCTCTACAGAAGGTCTGAGTCTATTTCTGTCTTTTATAGCACCCCATATCATGTGATACCTAGAGAAATGCTTTAAAAAGTGTAAAAAGAATGAATAAATAAATAAATAGATGTGTGGATATCAACTTAGTGTTAAATTATAGAGGTTTGAAGCTGATGAAGTGAGGGTTGGGAAGTATAATAAGAATCTACATGGTAACCAAGAATAGCTATAGACGTTGGTGCTTTTACCCAAAACATATGTAGATCGTGGTGTGATTATTTAAAAGTACATTTTTATAAAAGTATATTTTGTTAGATTATTAAAATTTATGTTCCTTACAATTTTCCCAGTCCCCAAATAAAAAATGCAAAATTACAGTTGATTCTTAAATAATATGGGGGTTAGGGGTACACTGTCAAAGATTTTTGACTCTCCCCCAAATTGAACTACTAATAACCTACTCTGGACTAGAAGCCTCTCTGATCACATGAACAGTTGATTAACTCATATTTTGTGCGTCATATATAATATGCACTGTTTTCTCACAGTAAAGTAAGCTAGAGAAAAGAAAATGCTATTAAGAAAATCATAAGCAAGAGAAAATACATTTATGGTATTCATTTTTTAAAATCTATGTTTAAGTAAACCCATGCAGTGTAAACCTGTGTTGTTTAAGGGTCAAATAAATGTATTATCATATTAAAAACAGGTTCTATTCAAAAAAGTTGAAAACACTAACTTTAACAAAGCATGTCGTGATCATTATTACAAGTGAATTTTAGTCGTCTACACATTTCTTGAAGGGACTTAAAGCTGGATCTCCTTTCTGGGACTCGACACTTGTTATTAAATGAATGACTTGCCTGTACCATTCTCTATAGGAAACAATCTATTTTAAAAGTTGAACACTGGCCGCCCAAATTGTTATTGAAGCCACTGTTACAATTCACGATCATTTCACAAAGCATAGCTTCTTTCTCTCTCACTCACTGTCACACATGATTAAGGCACCATTGAAATAATAATGTGTCTTAAAACTATTTCCATCTTGTAATTTCATACTATATTCACCCCCCCACACACACACACAGAAAGACATTTATTCAATTATTTAAGTGAATTATTAGTTGATAGAGTACACTTTCAGAACATTCATATAAATTAATCAAATGTGCTACAAGGTATACAAGCTTTGTAAAAACAAAAAGGATTACTTTTATTATTAAGGTACTAATGCTGAAATGGATAACACTTAATAGCAGTGTAAGTACTTGGCATTTGCCTTTTTCCTTTAGAAAATTATAAAGCTAAGAAGGTAATATTGTGAAGATTTTTCCATAATCACTGCAGCATTTCTAATAGTACCCTTTCCTTCATCTGTGGAAAACTAACAATCCACAGTAGCATTGGAGAAGAAGACCTTCTTTTGTTTTTAATCCTTAGGATATTAGCAAGTTCCTACACCACTGAAGAGGGAGGGGTGAGGGTACAGCTTGTATTCCCAACTCAGAACTTGAGATTTGAAGGTAAAACAAACAAACAAAAAATGTTCCCCAGGCCAAAGAATTAAGAAAAGACTCATTTTTGAAAATTACCCACAGCTGCACGTTGGTGTGTAAGTTGCATTCGATATTTCTTAGATGTGACGTGGGCAACATCCCCGCTGTCCACATCAGCCTCAACAGAAGTTTTGTTGAAAGCTCTCCCAAAGGAATACTTCTGCATTTTGTGTTTGGGTTCATGCTCAGGGGTGGTAAATGGATTAACACAGCAGTGTCTGATAGAATGATGGATGGAGTCAGAAGAGCGATTTTCTAAACACCCTTTCCGTACTTGATGGATGTTTCCATCTCTGTATCATCCCTCGAGGCTCTTTGTGTGCAAAATCTCTCTTCTGAAAGGACTTTTCACTTGTTATTAGCACCATGAATTTATGATGTCCCCTGGCACAGACTTTCTGCCTTTCTGTAAGTAGAGTCAGCTCTGGCATTCTATATAAAATGATGTCTTAGTGCTCCAATCAACAGCTTCGACTGCCCTAATATTCCTAAGTATGAGACACAATTTAAGTGTGAGACAATAACTGCACTTATATTCTCCTAAATTAGACTGAAGTGCAGCCCAAACTTATCATCTACCTGGAGAGGCAGTTACCTTCTCAGACATTTGGCTGAACCCTGTGCTACTCCTTTGTCATTGCAGGCCCCTCCACCATTACTCTTACTCGGTTCTGTCATAAACCTCAGCTAAGGCTGGAGTATACATTTGATTACACTAATCAGCCTGCAGTTTTCCTCCATGACCCTCGCATCTGAACCCTGCAGCATGTGTGTCTTTTTGATGGATTAATAGATGCGAGAGAAGTTGCCAAGACTAATAAAGAAAGACATCAAATTTGGAAGGGGAAGGATTTTAGTAACCAGTCGAGGGTTTGAGTATGAGATAGAGAATTTGAAATAAATAACATCCAGCTTAAGCATTTTTTTCTTTTACTTTTTCTCATTTTCTTTAATATATATCTCAGGTAGCAGAGAATTGAGAACTGGAACAGGTGCTTAAAGAATTAGGGATTAAAAACAGTGGGCAGATGACACAGGGGCAAACTCTCTTTTGAAATTTGGGAAATCCCAGACCCAGCTTCCAGTGGAGAGTTTTTGAGAACAATTCCCTTTTTGACAACAGTTCCCACACCACCTGGTCATGGAGAAAGAAGTTAGGTGACAGAATAAGAATACAGATAGGAGAGGTCTGAGGACAATGCCTTCCTAAATTTTTCTCATAACTCACAAACAGTGAGAAAGAGATCCAAAATTTTATGTCCAGAAATTGAATATGGAAATTTGCTGAAGGTGAGAGCTATTACGTGTCAAAAAGTTCCTTAAAAGAGGTTAGGAAAGCTTACACTGAAAAGGGTGTGATATCTCAGTCACCCGCTGGAAAATACAGAGCTGAGATCTTTTAAATATAACTCCTGGCACAGAATCAAGGAAGGAGGCCACTTTCTTTCCTTGCCAGAACGGTCACCAAGCGGGACCCAGCAGTAGGGGACAGACCATATGTTATGTTAGTAGCAGACCATGGAGCTGCTGCCAGGGACCACAAGCTTGTCTTCACTACTCCTGCCTGGCCCTAAGATATAAATCTCCTCGAGTCCAAATGCCATCCCTGAAGGAGAAGGAAAGGAGAGTAAAACTTGACAATACTTTAACCTGTACTGACTTGAAAAATTGCTAGAGCGGACTGGGCAGCCTGCCTGCTTTCAGACGGGCTGTGCACTGCAAAGTGAGATCAAACTGAGTTGTACAAGTGAAAGTTACCTGAGTCCTCTATTTTTTTTTATTTTTTCAATCGCAGTTTACATATAATATTATATTGTATTGGTTTCAGGTGTCCAACATAGTGGTTAGTCAATCATATAGTTTACAAAGTGTTCCCCCTGGTATTTCTAGTACCCCACCGGCACCATACATAGTTATTACAATATTATTGACTATATTCCCTGTGCTGTATTTTACATCCCCATGATTAGTTGGTAACTGCCAATCTGTCCTTCCCAATCTCTTCACCTTCACCCAGTCTCCCAACCCCACCTCTCTCTGGCAGCCTATGAGTCTGTTTCTGTTTCGTTTGTTCATTTTTATTGTTCTTTAGATCTACGTAAAAGTAAAATAATTTGGTATTTGTCTTTCTCTGACAAATGCCATCCATCTGTCCATCCATGCTGTCAAAAATGGTAAAATTTCATTCTTTTATGGCTGAGTAATATTCCTTTGTATATGAGCTTAATGTCACTAATCATCAGAAAAATGAAAAGTAAAACCACAATGAGACACCACTTCACACCTTTCAGAATGGCTATCATCCATAAATCAATAAACAAGTGCTGGCAGGGATGTGAAGAAAAGGGAGCCCTCGTGCACCGTTGGTGGGAATGCAGATAGATGCAGCCACTGTGGATAGCAAGCAGTATGCAGGGTCATCAAAAAAAAAAATCAAAATGGAGCTTCTTTATGACCCAGTGATTCCACTTCTGAGAATATCCAAAGAAACTCAAAACACTAATTCCAGGCCCTGGCTGGTTAGCTTAGTGGATAGAACATTGTCCCAGAGTGCTGAGGTTGGGGTCCAATTCCCAGTCAGGACACATACGAGAAGCAACTAATGAATGCACAACTAAGTGGAACAACATGTTGGTGCTTCTCTCTCTCTCTCAAATCAATGGAAAAACTTAAAAAAAAAAAAAACACACACACATTAATTTGAAAGGATATATGCACCTCTTCGTTCATTGCAGCTTTATTTACAATAGCCAGGATTTGGAAGCTGCCCAAGTGTCCATCAGTAGATGAGCAAATAAAAAAAGCTGAGTCTTTTAAACTGTTGTAACAGTAAAATTTAATATGCTGAAATTTGCTTGTTTTGGTTTCTAAGAACTTGATAGTTTACCAAGATGAAATAAAAGAGTCTGTCCTTTCAGGGAAATGTGATATTCAATATGAGGGGTTAAAAGAGTTGACAAGAGAATTATAAGAAAGTTTATTAAAATGTTTGCCATTTTTAGAGAAATAGATTCAGAAAAATGAAAAGTTGACTGAAAGTCAAAGAGAACAGGACATGGAACTAGTTATTATTGAAAAGGCTGTATTCTGGAAGGTTTTAAAGAGCTTTTTCTAGAAAAGCAAATTCCAGGACAAGTTTAATCCAAATTAAGCCTGGATTTTAGTGGAAGAAAAGTGCTGGCTTTGGAATGAAAAAGAAAATAAGATGAAATAGTAATGGTCTGTGGAATTTTGAAATGCACAACTCGACAGTTTGCCTCATGTATATACCTTCTCTAAGTAACATGATTCTCTTACAACACAGTTTGTGTGCTTTAATTGACTCACTAGCAACTTGTGAAATGGCAGAAGGACATTCCATGAACCCAGGCAACGGCTATTTGCTGGAGGAAAATTATCAGTGCAAGATAGGGACTCCTGAATGGCAAAGCAAATATCTTCTCTTTAATGTTTCCCAGGCTTATATTTTATTGAATATTTTCATTGCACCTTCTGCTACCAGGGACATGTTAGCATATTGTCAGTGGGCTGTGAATGGTGAAACAATAATTATTTGAAAATAATTTTAGCTCTGGATTTAATAAGCAGAGACTCTATTTCTCAACAGTGTACTGAAAGAGCAACTGGAACTTAACAGCTTGTATTTTTTTAAAAAAAAATTGTCCAACAAACTAAAAAAGAGTCTAGAGTCTTTGACTAAAAATAAATGATAAAGATTTGCCCTGACCGGTTGGCTCATTGGGAGAGCATTGGCCTGGCATGTGAAAATCCTGGGTTCGATTACCAGTCAGGGCACACAGGGGAAGCAACCTTCCACTTCTCCACCCTGCCCCCTCCTCTTCCTCTTTCTTTTTCTCTCGCTTCTTCCACAGCCACAGCTCAAATGGTTCAGGCAAGTTGGCCCTGGGCACTGAGGATGGCTCCACGGCCTTGCCTTAGGAGCTGAGATGATTCGTTTGCCAAGCACCAGAGCAGCGGCCCCAGATGAGCAGAGCATCAACCCATAGGGAGCTTGCCAGGTGGATCCCAGTCAGGGTGCATGTGGGAGTCTGTCTCTCTGCCTCCCTGCCTCTCACTTCACTTCAAAATAAATAATAAAAAGCAAAGATTTATTCAAGGGTCGTAGAGTTTGCACACTGGGAACACAGCGAGGCAAAAGCCCAGAAGTGTTTCAAGAAAGAAAGTTAAGAGTTCTTAGTAAAAAGTACATTCTTGAGAATAATCAGTCCTGCTTCTTAGACCTAGCCTGGTCCAGCATGATTACCAGTCAGATGTCAGGTAGTCCAGATGATGGATGCCAGAAGTCTACAAAATGGGTCAGGAGGTCTGGCCACATTGGGTGGTCTGGATAACGGATGTCAGGTGACCTGGATACATGAGTCCTTCAGGGATGAGTAGAGGGTTGTTGTATTGAGGTCTAGTGGATGTCCAGATATATATCCAAGTATTCACACATGACTGGAAGTTCAAAAAAAGTTTAAGTTCACAGGGTGTTTAGAATAATAATAGAGTCTGTCCTCATGCCGCAATCTCTATAATGTTAATAACTTTAGCAGCGTGGTTAAAGTAACTCTGTTTCATATATTCCCTGTCTTCACTCCTTCCTCCTGATCCTGTTCCACAACTGAATGCAGCTGGTTGTTTCTGTTTGTTGTCTTGAATTTTCGGTTTTTCCTGTGTTTTAGTATCGTTTGTTTTCTGAAAACTGAGGAACGAACTAAACAAAACCCCAAGAATGTTTCCTCAAATAAACTATAGTTCAGGCGTTTCTGGCAAGTTAATGCCATCAGGTACTAAAAGTGAAATTTATAAAATACTGTAAAAGAAGTTTAGTCCCTTATTGCCTCTCCTTCATTAGAAGGTAAGCGGCATTTCTTGGGTATGATTTTATATCCCGAATTTGCTTTTTTGAGCAAAAGAGTAAAAGCCTCTGGTTCTGGCACATGAGAACATGTTTTCCAGCCATTGTAGAGAAGCTACTGCAGAGTACTGAATCCTTCATACCTTATTACCGTAAACAGCGCACTCCATGTCAAAGTATGCTCAAAATCCCAGGGTGCAGGATACAAAACAATACTCAATTATCTTAATCACCACCCCTTCCAGATGTATTTTATGAGTGTCTGAAAAATTAAAATCCCAAAGATGTTTTCAAAGAAGAAACATCTTTGTCATTTATGTTTGTGTTCAAAGCTCTAGCATATGGTGAGGGTGCTAAATCAGTGCTTTATTATGATAATCAGTGATAACAAATGGAAAATAAAGTCCAAAGACAACTCGAAAGAGAATGAATCTTTGGTCAATGAAAAGGCTTTCCGAGATAGCCTGACATCTTAGCAAACGGTGCAGCTGTGCTCGCTGTGGCTCTCCCTTCCTGTTCCGTCCTCCTCCATTCTAACCGCTGCTTCTCTGCTTTCACCCCCTCTTCTGCAACGCACGTAGCTGTGCAGCTGTGCTCGCTGTGGCTCTCCCTTCCTGTCCTGTCCTCCTCCCATTCTAACCTCTGCTTCACTGCTTTCACCCCCTCCTCTGCAACACACGTAGCTACTCCCGGAGACTGACTGCCTGTCTTCAAGAGCTCTTCCTTCTAGTTCTTCATCTACCCTATTTGTTTTCCCAAAACGTACTTAATTTTATTTAAAAATTATTTGGACTAAAAAAGAAAAAATCCTGTTAGGATTCTTTACGGAAATGTCCCAAGCTAAACTTCACTTTAAACTAAGGCCCAAAAAGTTTATTAAATTTTTAAATAAATAAAGACCCAGAGAGGTGAGATTAAAGACCACACCACGGTTAGCTAGTATTTTCACTGAGAAGTTACAATGGCCCCCTGTTCCATGTCCTAGCTACTGCTGAATTTTTCCTCTCCTTCAAGTTTCTGCAAGCTCTTGTCCACTCGCATATCTTGAATTTTCTTTTCTTTTCTTTTTTTTTTTTTTTTTTTTTCCCCTGAATCTGGAAACGGGGAGAGACAGTCAGACAGACTCCCGCATGCGCCCCACCGGGATCCACCCAGCACGCCCACCAGGGGGCGATGCTCCACCCCTCCGGGGTGCCGCTCTGTTGCAACCAGAGCCACTCCAGCGCCTGGGGCAGAGGCCAAGGAGCCATCCCCAGCGCCCGGGCCATCTTTGCTCCAATGGAGCCTTGGCTGCGGGAGGGGAAGAGAGAGACAGAGAGGAAGGAGAGGGGGAGGGGTGGAGAAGCAGATGGGCGCTTCTCCTGTGTGCCCTGGCTGGGAATTGAACCCGGGACTTCTGCACGCCAGGCCGACGCTCTACCACTGAGCCAACCGGCCAGGGCCATCTTGAATTTTATTTTCTATGATCTCAATTCCTATCTCTAATAGTCCCACTTTTCTTCATTAACCTCCAGCTAAATGTCTTCAAATGCAATCAATAGTAAATATTGAAAGAGTTTATTCTGTTTATTAACATTATGGAATAGTTTGAACTCAACTTCTATGAGATGCAGAATAATCCATTCTCTTTCTAAAATCAAGCAACACCAAATAATGTCTATATATTAATTATGTTTATATTAAAGGGTTTGAACCCTGGTCAGGGCACACATGAGAAATGACCATCTGCTTCTCTTTCCCTCCATCTCCCCCTTCCTTCTCTCTTCCGCTCCTGCAGCTGGTGGTTTGAGTGTCAGCCCCAGGCACTGAGGATGGTTCAGTTGATTCAAATATCAGTCCCAGATGGAGTTTGTCAGGTGGATCCCAGTCAGGGTGCATGAGGGAGTCTGTCTCGCTATCTCCCCTCCTCTCACTTAAAATAATAATAATAATAATTTTTATATTTACCTTATTTTCAATAGAAACAATATACACTTAGTACAGTGTTACTATTAAAACCTTACATACTCTTTTCCTAGAGTCCAGGCAAATAATTTCTTTGCAAAATAAAAACTATTAACTCAAAATATTGTACGTTGCATGGGTTGCCCTTTCTGTTCTATAATATAGGAATCATATATGTACTTGGAAACTTCATGAGAAAGAGTGTGATTAACGTAGTAAAGTTTATTTTAATTCAACAAACATTCCATGTTTGTTGCATGAAAAGGACTGTGCTGGCCAGATTGGAATATGAAAACAGCTAAGATACAGCTTCTATCCTTCAAGAATATAAATCAAATGGAGAAAAGAGATCCAAACATAAATATTAGTTAATACATAAAGTAGAGGAGAGAATTGAAAAAGAGATTTATTTTGGCTGAACAGAGCACTAAAAATTTTTGGAGGAAACAGGATTTGAACTGGCCTTAAGAAATTTGTAGGATTTTATAAGGCAAGGTGGTCCTGGTAAGAGACAAATTTGAGCGTATTCCTCAAATCATAGTATATTGTGACTATTTATTTAAGTGTCTTTTTCCTTCACCTGAATATTAACTCCTCTGGGATTGAGATCATGGCTCACCTGTCTGCAACATGACAGCAACATTTTATACCTCATTAATTTTTTAGCAAAAGCCTGGTACATTATGCATTTTCAGTAAATGTCTGCTGATTAATCAATTGATGGCTATTAGATGCCTAAAAATATTTAATATCTCTTGAATCTATACTCAGGTGTTGCCTGATGAAGTTGCACTAAGGCATACCAAAAAAAACCCAACACCTTAAAATATTAAAAGATGCAAGAATCCTATCTGTTATTTCTGTGAAGGCTAAGTGAATGCCACGTTGTTCTCTGTGTTTTAATGGGAGTAGAGTCATGGTTCTTAAGCACTGGACTGGCCATCAAGGGTATAAAATCAAGACTAATCAGTATGCTGGAAGAATAGGACTATCTCTTTTTCAGGCCTGATGCTTCTCATCTAGAACTTTCTGCTCAGTGAAGAGCCTCATTGAAGGGTTGCAGGAGGAAATAGAAAGTGCTGTGTGCCTGACCAGGTGGAGGCATAGTGGATAGAGATTCAGACTGGGGTGCAGAGGACTCAGAGTCAAGACCCTGAGATCGCTGGCTTGAGCACAGGTTCATCTAGCTTGAGTGCGGGCTCACCAGCTTGAGTGCAGGGTCACTGGCTTGAACATGGGATCATAGACATGACTCTATGGTCACTGGCTTGAGCCCAAAGGTCGCTGGCTTGAAGCAAGGGGTCACTCACTCTGCTGTAGCCCTCCGGTCAAGGCACATATGAGAGAGCAATTAATGAACAACTATGGAGACTAAGGAGCTGCAAGAAAGAATTGATGCTTCTCATCTCTCTCCCTTCCTGTCTGTCTGTCCCTATCTGTCCCTCTCTCTGTCTCTCTCTCTCTCTGTCTCTCTGTCTTTGTTAAAAAAAAAAGAAAGAAAAAAGAAAGAAAGAAAGAAAGAAAGAAAGAAAGAAAGAAAGAAAGAAAGAAAGAAAGAAAGAAAGAAAGAAATGGAAGGAAGGAAGGAAGGGAGGAAGGAAGGAAGAGCTATGTGAGCTGGTACCTCTTAGAACTCAGTGTGAGGTTGGGGTGGTAATTGTGAGGTTCCCACAATCTAAAATGAAAAAACATACAAATCCTATGCTAGTGTGATCACTGCTACCTATAGGTTTTTCCTAAGAGGAAACTAGATACAAAGAATATTAAAGATGGAAAACAAAATACTGCTTCTCTAATAAGTATGTGAGAGCTCAGTACTTCTCAATTCAGTGTCTCGTAAGCTGGGCTTGACTTGAAATAAGAATGGAGTTTTTAATTCTCCACCTTCACTCTAAATCCGGAGATTACTATGTACTTTCAGGAAGAGAAAATACGCAAGGCAAGCTCTGACATACATTCAATCATAGATTTATGGGGATAGGAAAGAAGAAAGAAACCTGGTTTAGCCTGTATCAAAAATGCAGAGCCTGTTTACATCTGCAAAAGGAAAGCAAAGAGAGTGCAACCGAGTCGCTAATCTTTAAGCAGTACTAATAAATGTAGCCTGATGATTATTCTGAATAATGCATTAACTCTTTCTCTCTGAAAAGAGTGTGGTAGGAGGGGACTAAGGTTTCCATTCCCTCTATATTGACCATCATTTTCATGTATTTGGAAGCATTTTCAATTTATCTTCCATGGTATGCATGTTTAGTTATTCATTTATTTATTCATTCATTCAGCAAATATTTATCAAGTGGTTTTATGTGCTGGGCACCCTAGTAGACATTGGAGACACAATGTAAATAAGATAATCAAGATTACTGCCCTCGTGGCTTTTGTAGTCTAATGAGGAATAAAAAGAAGCAAACAGGCAATTATAATACAATATAAAAGTGCCAGGATGATATGGGAAAAAAGAGTAGAGGTGACCAAGGTAGAATTGATAATGACAGTGAGGGTGGACAAGAAAACTTAAGTGGAGTAATAGCCATGCTGACACTTACAGGACAAGTAGAAGTTAGTCAAATATAGGGGACATCAGTTGTTTTGTCTGATCAGCATCCATTCGTCAATCATCAGGTACATTACCCTGATTTCTCTTTGGGCAACTACCCCCTCCCCATTTTTAGTCCATGTGGTTTGAGTAAGGCTGGCATCAACACCATACTCTAGGATGTGTTGCACAGTTGCAGAGCACAGTTCAGATCTGCTCCGTCCCAGTATTTTATCCCTCTGGTCCTCGTGGTTGGGTCAGTAACTTGCATGTTACCTATGTGAGTATTTTATCCCTCTGGTCCTCGTGGTTGGGTCAGTAACTTGCATGTTACCTATGTGAGGCCAGTGAAATGATAGCAATAGCACATGTTGAAAGCCATGGGAAGAAAAGACCTCTGATGCATTGGAATTGCTAAGCCAGTAGAACATAAAGCTTGAGATTTACAGAGATAGGTACCACATCCCATCCATGACTGAGGCGGAAAGCAGGAAGAAGGGTGCGGGCACACACATGCCACCTCCACCTGTCTTTTTTTCTTTCTTTAATTAGGAAAGCAAAAGCTTTCTCAGAAGTCCACTACAGACTTTCTTTTGGCCTCACTGGCCATAATTTGGTCATATAGTCAACCCTACTTGCAAGGAGTGCTGGGAAAACAGGGAATAAGATTTTCAGTATTAGTTTAGAGACCAATCATGGCCAATAGCCTAGCACTGGGCAGATTGCTATACTCTCCAAAAAACCAAGAACCTGAGTCCTATTAGTAAGGAAGGAGGGTGAGATGGTTAATGAAAGGAACTAACTGTAGTGACCACCATGTTTGAATATTCATGGTCTATATCAGGGGTCGGGAACCTATGGATCACGAGCCAGATGTGGCTCTTTTGATGGCTGCATCTGGCTCACAGACAAATCTTTAATAAAAATAATAATAACGTTAAAAATATAAAACATTCTCATGTATTACAATCCATTCATTTCCTACCGCTCATGTTCATGGTTGTTCATGGTTATAGGTGGCTGGAGCCAATCACAGCTCTCCTCTGGGACAACACCAAATTTTTATTGGATAGTGCGTAAGGTACACCGGTTATTGTGAGGTCAGGAAGTAAACTTCCCTCCCTTTCTGCTAATTGCAGAAACCTTATTGGCGAAGAAGATGGCTAAAAGAAAAAAAGATGAAGAATATCGTACTTTTCAGCAGGAATGGACAGAGGAATTCGCCTTTGTGGAGAGCAGGTTCTGCAGTGTGTCTAAAATGCAATGATAAAATTGCATCGATGAAACGGTCAAATATAAAGTGGCACTTCGACACACGCCATTCTACATTTGCATCGAAATATCCAGCGGGGGACAGCAGGAAGAAAGCATGTCAAGAGCTACTGTGCAGAGTGCAAACTAGTCAGCAGCAACTCCGTGTTTGGACCTAACGAGGTGACTGGAATTCAGTTAGCTTTGCTGGTGTTTTAGCAATTGTGAGAAACAGAAAGCCATTCACAGATGGGAAGTATGCCAAAACATTCATGCTTGATGTTGCCAATGAACTTTTTGATGACTTTTCGGATAAAGACAATATAATCAAATGAATAAAAGACATTCCTCCATTGGCAAGAACTGTTCACGATTGTACCATCATGATGGCAAATCAAATTGAGGCAACACAAGTGAAGGACATAAATACAGCACCATTCTTTTCTCTCACTTTGGATGAGTCAACAGACATAAGCCATTTATCTCATTCAGCGTAATTGCAAGGTATGCTGTCAGTGACCCACTACATGAGGAAAGTTTTGGTGCTTTGCCTATGAAAGAGACAACAAGAGGGGAGGATTTATTCAAGTCTTTCACTGAGTTCACTAAAGAAAAAATCTACCAATGGATAAACTTATTTCAGTGTGTACTGATGGTGCTCCGTGCATGGTGGGGAAAAACAGAGGATTCGTAGCGCTTCTTCATGAACATGAAAAGAGACCCATCCTAAGTTTTCACTGCATCCTACATCAGGAGGTGCTTTGTGCTCAGATATGTGGCGAGCAGCTTGGTGAGGTGATATCGCTGGTCATTCGGGTGGTCAACTTTATTGTTGCCCGAGCTTTAAATGATCGCCAGTTTAAAACACTGCTGGATGAAGTTGGGAATAATTATCCTAGTCTGCTTCTGCACAGCAATGTGAGTTGGTTGTCAAGAGAAAAGGTGTTCAGCCGTTTCGCGACCAGTCTGAGAAAAATCTGGACTTTTCTTGAAATGAAAAATGTCAAGCATCCTGAGTTAGCTAACACTGAGTGGCTCCTGAAGTTCTACTATCTCGTGGACATGACTGAACATCTGAACCAGCTCAATGTGAAAATTCAAGGCATTGGAAATACAGTCTTATCCCTTCAACAAGCAGTGTTTGCATTTGAAAACAAGCTGGACCTCTCCATCGCTGACATTGAAACAGGTCATTTACTACACTTTGAAAAACTGGGAGAGTTTAAAGAGGCATGCACAGCAAGTGACCCTGCTCAACATCTTGATCTTCAGCAGCTAGTGGGCTTCACATCTAATCGCCTGCAGTCATTCAAAGCGTGCTTTGGAGAATTTCATGAGCGCACTTGTCTTTTTGAGTACATCACCCATCCACACAATGGATTGGTTACATCCACGGTGTCTCTGTCAGAGATTTTGAGCTACAAGCTGCTGACCTGAAGGCCTCAGACATGTGGGTGAATAAGTTCAAGTCACTGAATGAAGAGTTGGAAAGACTTGCAAGACAGCAAGCAGAGTTGGTGAGCAAACACAAGTGGGGAGAAATGAAAAAACCTCAACAGGTGGACCAGCTGATTGTCAAAACTTGGAACATGCTTCCCGTCACATACCACATACTGCAGCGTGTGAGTATTGCTGTACTGACAATGTTTGGCTCTACGTATGCACGTGAGCAGTCTCTCTCATATCTAAAGAACGTTAAGACCAACCTACGATCACGTTTAATGGATGGAAGTCTCAACGCCTGCATGAGGCTTAACCTCACCACGTATCAACCAGACTACAAAGCCATCAGCAAAACCATGCAGCACCAGAAGTCGCATTAATGGTAAGAAGTATTTTATTCATCATTGGTTAGCAGCAGCATAACAACATTATTAACAAGAATTCAGAGACTTATTGTACTTCAAAAGTGTTGGTCTTACATAAAATGCACACATTTACTTGTATTTAATGTTAAACATATTGTATGGCTCTCACGGAATTACATTTTAAAATCTGTGGCGTTCATGGCTCTCTCAGCCAAAAAGGTTCCCGACCCCTGGTCTATATGCTAGTTTTCTAGGGCTACCATTACAGAACAGCACAGACAGGATGGCTTAAACAACAGAAATTTATCATCACTGTTCTTGAGGCTGGAAATCAGAGATCAGGTGTCAGGGGGTTTTGTTTCTTCCCCAGTCTCCTCCCTGATTCGCAGATGGCCACCTTTTTGCTGTGTCCTCACATGATCTTCCCTCTTTGTGCACAATCCCTGTTGTCGCGTGTGTCCAGATTGCCTCTCCTTACGAAGACACCAGTCATACTGAATTATAGCCCACCCTAATGGCCTCATTCTAACTTAATTATCTCTTTAGGGGCCTGTTTCCAAATATATTCTGAGGTAATGGGGGTCAGGGCTTCAGGAGGAGATGCAATTCATCCCACCACAATCTGTATCATTTATTTAATTCTAGAAAGTTTATAAAACGTATTCCTATTAGCAGTGGCGGAAAATCTTCCTCTCTTACTACATCTTGAAAACATTTTGAGTAGTCATTTTTAAAATCACTTTAAGCTTATCAGAGGAAAAGCCATTCAGTGTTGTGGTGACTTACATTTCTCTGATGAGCAGTGACGGTGAGCATTTTCAGGTGTATTTTTCTCGTGTAATTAGTTTCTAAATGTGCCTGTTTCTTCCAAGCCATCTGTTTTAGGCAGAGAGCAACTTTCATTCCTCTGTGTGGTCCATTTCCTTTGAATGACGACTTTTAATTTTTCCCAGGTTCTGTGCCTTTAGTGAGTTTACTTCCATAAAGAAGAAGGTCTATGCTTTTCCAGAATTAGCTTATATCCCAGGAAGAGCAGAGGGTGCATCTGTCAAAATTTACTGGGCTCTTGCCCAAATCGTCAAGAACCTACAAATACATTCAGAGATTCCTAGAGGCCATCATCTGATGTGACTGTTAGTCAGTCTTGAAGTGGGAAGTCCTAAGCCATTTTACACCAAATTCAAACAAAGAAGGTCCAAATGAGGGAGTTACAATGAGGAACAGCTGACACAGAGGAGAGCAGAAGGGGAGCTATGAAAGGGAGGCAGGCACAGTTCCTGAGCCCACCAGCACCCAGCTACAGGCACATAGAATATGATCTTTGTGGCAAAAGGAAAGGCTTCATACCTGGAGGAAGGTGTGAATAGAGAGGCAGTGATGAGTACTTTAGAAGGATTGATTACCCCTACTTCTAAAAGTCTAGGGAAGAATCAATGTTATTTTATTCTCCCAGATAATCTTTGTTTAAAACTTAGCCTAGTCACTTTCACTTGAAAATAATTAGCAAACATCTGGTGTTCCAGAGCTATTTCCCTCCCCGCAATATAGATTCTTCTCACTTGGGTGAGCAGTAATGGCTTCTCCCTGGAGTGATGCCTCCCTTTCTGAGGAGGATTTCTGTAAGCAGAAAACCATGGTTGGACTGGGTGCTGTGTCTTACACAATGGGGTGATCTGTCTTGTTCATCTATAGCTCCAGTAATAAAGCTGTAAGTTCATTATGCCATTTTAACTGCCACCAAACATGCTAAATTCAAGTGTGACTGCAAATGTATCAAAGGATGCAACAATATTCTATTTATATTGTCACTTCTTTTTCATAATTTTAACTCTTCTCCTTGAATGTAGAAGTTAGTGTTTTGAGCTGAGTTAGGAGGTACTGAATTATAATTCTCAGAGTTCTCTGAAAAAGAAGGGGTTTACTATTTTCAAAAGCTTATAGAAAGTTCAACTGAACAATCAGTCTGAAGAATCTAAACAAGAGGCAGCATTGAAGTAAGAGGTGGTAAGGGACACCCAAGTGAGACCGATGAGGAGACCTTGTAGGGACAATACCTCTGCAAGCTCCTACTTGCAGTCTTCAGGGCTTTAAACATCAGAGGGAACAGGAATCTCAAGAGCTTCAATGTCACTCAGACTTTCTCCTTCCTTTATGGTCCTTTCTCCACCTTTTTGCAAATGCAGTTTGCAACATATGAAATATCCAAAATTCTGTCCTCCTCCTCCTTCTTCTTCCTCCTCTTTCTCTTTCTTCTCCTCCTCCTTCTTTTCCTTCTCTTCTCCTTCTTCTTCCTTTTCTCTCTCAATTCAAAAATCTTCATTTTGTGTATTTCTGCCACTAAAAAAAATTCTTGCATTGTTTGCTAGAGCATCATCTAGTACAATGCTGATCACTTCCTCAGCATAGGAGAAGCTAGGAGCCCAGAATGAAGCCTGAAGGGAAAGTGAAGGGCTGTTTAGTGACTCATCAGACCCATTAAACTCCCAGCACCTCATGAACTGACCCAAAATTCTGGGGCCTCAGGAATGAGCCCGGGTATCCATGTCCCCAATTGCAACACTCCCTACTCTCCTTATGATTCCTGATGCTGACTTTCCCACAGGACAAAACATCTGCTTAGGTTTTTACTCCTTAGCCTGCCTGGTTCTCCAGATGTCACATGCTAGGCCCTATTCTTTGCCTGAGTTCTTTAAATAAATGTTTTTGTTAGTTAAAGACAAGTCAGTATATTGCTTTGGAGTTTTTAACCATCGCAGATTAATGAGCCAGGACAACTACTCTGCTTTCTCAATGTACTGGAACTTAGTGAACAGATCAGTAGGTGCATTGCTATGCTTGCAACTGTTTCTTGTGTATACAAAGTGGGGCAAAAGTAGGGTTACAGTTGTTCATATGGAAAAGAGTAAAATAATTGGCAAACAATAATATAAGAATAAACTGTTTTGCATACTCACAACTGTAAACCTACTCTTGCTCCAACCTGTATAAAAAAGTTATTTAGCCCTGGCCAGTTGGCTCAGTGGTAGAGCGTCGGCCTGGCGTGCAGGAGTCCCAGGTTTGATTCCCAGCCTGGGCACACAGGAGAAGCGCCCATCTGCTTCTCCACCCCTCCCCTTCTCCTTCCTCTCTGTCTCTCTCTTCCTCTCCTGCAGCCAAGGCTCCACTGGAGCAAAGTTTGCCCGGGGAACTGAGGATGGCTCTGTGGCCTCTGCCTCAGGCACTAGAATGGCTCTGATTGCAGCAGAGCGATGCCCCAAGATGGGCAGAGCATCGCCCCCTGGTGGGTATGCCAGGTGGATCCCGGTTGGGCGCATGCGGGAGTCTGTCTGACTGCCTCCCCGTTTCCAGCTTTGGAAACATACAAAAAAAAAAAAGTTATTTAGTTGAAACTTGACCTATAATTTGTAAAGAAAAAAGCTGATCTAACATTTGATAAAATGGTTAGTCTGGATCTTGTAAACTTGGAAATTTTTTTTTTCAAAAGAGGAGGAGGATGGTGATGATGATAAATAGTTCATATATTATAATAATGTTCCTAGTGCTTTTATTAACCCACTTAACCTTGCAGCAACTTAGTCAGCCAGGTACTATTATCGTTAAAGTGTAACTAGTACTATCATTAGTTAGGAGACTGAGACCACAACCACAGAGCTAGGACTTGTAGAGTCATGATTCGAACCAAGGAACTCAGGCTGTACTAGGCCTTTCTATTTCTTACAGTGATTAGAATGTAGTTGTCACTATTTCAATAGTATAACTTAATAGCTAGAGTGTGAAAATATTTTCTAACTGTAATTTTAGCTTAAAATTTATTTTTTTATTAATCAGAAAGTAGTTTTACTCACTCAAGTCATTCCAAACAAAAATTACACATAATTATAAAATAATCTTGAAAAGTCATATGAGAGTCAGTGCCTAGCTATTTATAATTGGAATCAATGTCAGAGTTGTCTTGGTGGTAAAAGAAACAAACAACCATATAACCCATCCTATATCAATAGTTATGGACATGGAGGTAAGGAAGTGGAAGTCAAAGAATTTGAAGCTGTTTGCTCAGAACATTGTTTCATTTACAAAAAGTGAGGGAAAATTATGATCATATTTTAAAATGACCATGCAGCCATATTATAATAATAATTAGATACTTACCATGTAAAGTTTAGGCACAAATCATCCATTTAAGTAGGCACCCTCAAAATCATCGACCCATAATTCTATAGCAGAGATACTTACCACAACACAAAAGACACAATGGTCCCTAAGGTCCCTTCTGGCTCCAGATTGTTACGATTTTGAATCATACTGACTGCTTGAAACAGCAAAGAGAGGCAAGTATCCAAGAGGCTGTTCTAAATGCTGGTTAGGGTACTATCTAGCATACAAAATACCTAGACACAAAATGATATTAATTAATTATAAATAGACCAAGGTGACTTACCATCATAAAAGTAATAGACATAACTCTGGCTGTATTAGAAATTGCTAAAGATATTCAAAACACTCTCATGGACTCATTCAAGCCTCAAATTACTATGAGAGTTGAAGTTATCTCCATAAGTAAAGAATGAGAGCAATAAAAAATGCCAAGGGTCGGGGCGCTTCACTTGGAGTGAGAGGCAGCCGGCCTGATCTCCTGGTCGGCGAGCGCGAAGAGTGGGTGAGAGATTCCCCCGAGAGTGGGCGCCCGTGTTCCCGGACAGAGGGGCAGAGTCAGAAGCCTTTCTATGGGCTGAAACCAGAGTCTTGAGGTCACCCCTGCGCCCCGAAAAGCAGCGCGTGGGGAGTGAATGGGAGCGAAATTTCCTACGCTGGAACTTTTCCGTGTGGGCGAGGCACCTCACAGGGAGTGAGAGGCGGCTGGCCGGATATCCTGGTCTGCGAGCGCAGATAGTGGGCGAGAGATTCCCCTGGGAGTGGGCGCCCGTGTTCCTGGACAGAGGGGCAGAGTCAGAGGTCTTTGTGTGGGCCGAAGCCCCGCCTGATTATACTAGTGGCTCTGACTGACTGAGCCTTACCCAGAGCCCTGTGCTGAGTGGGAATAGAGTGGGGATTTGCCAGCTCTTTGAGCCTCTTACTATCCAGGCAGAGGCAGCAGCAACCCCATAGCTGGATCATCAGGCTACTAATTCAGGAAGGAAAGACTAGGAGAGAGGCTCCGGGAATATGGACTCTCTCATTGGCGAAGCCTGCAAATACTAATGAGCCTCGACTGCCAACGAGACTGAAGCCCAATATATGACATCGCCATAGAGACTTATCAACTGCAAACCTCTACCTAAACATGCCACAGAGGCAGAAACCGGGGTACAGAGTCACCGACCAGGAAGACGGAGAGAAAAGAAAAAGCAAGAAGATAACCTCTCAAAATCAAGAATAATCCACAGACTTTATAACCTACCCCATTTTATTATATTTGTTTGTTTGTTTCTCTTATCTTCATGTCCTGATTATTTTCTTCCTCTTCCAATTTGGTCCTAAAATTCTCTGCCGGTCTTACTCTCTCCTCTCCTTGAACTACACTACCCATAAGTGTTACATCTCCCATTATCTTTTCTTTCTTCTTTCTTTCTCTCTATGAGGGTTGCACTCCAAAACCTTTAACTCTTTCTCTCTCTCTCTCTCTCTCTCTCTCTCTCTCTCTCTCCTTTTATTCTTTTTTCTTCTTTTTGTGTTTTCCTCTTTCTTTCTTTTTTTCCCCCTCTATATTAGTTTCTTCTTTTCTCCTTTACTTTTCCTCTCATTCAATCCTCAATCACGAACAAATTACTTTATCTGGAACTGAAATTTTCCTTTGTGGTGCTTTGGGGGTTTTTTACTTCGTTTTTTTAAC